>NC_135794.1:14436246-14797912 GCF_051106095.1 Pogona vitticeps
TTGGAGAAGATACATGGTTTGTTTTTTAAAGGCCAGTTATTTTAATAAATAAGGGACGATTTAGCTGGCCCGAAGTTATCCAGGCCAGTTCTTCTCCCTGCAGGAACACCGAGGAGCGGAACTCTCAACTTCTCGTTCTGCCCCCTGTTCTCCAACTCCTGAGCTATCCTCCCAGCTCATTGGGTACAACTGCCATGCTATTCGGAGAGTCTGATGCTCTATCAAACATACCGACTAAACCAACGGTGATATATGCACAAGTCTAGCTGGGACATAGAATTCATATAACATTACTAAGATACTTTGCATTTCACAGTAACTTTTTCTTTATGTTCTTAAAGTTTAAATATGATAATAGAATGCTTGTAAACATAAAATATGTTCTGGGGGAAAAACACTTTCTGTATTCTTTTAAAGTGGGAGGCCCAGTTTCTTTAAAGACTAGCTGCTATATTTTAATGAAAGCTTTCATGGAACACAGCCCACTTTTTCAGCTGTATGAGTCGGAATACAGAGACTGCATGGTAAAATTCAGATTGTCCTCTGGGCCGCTTGGTGTATCCTACATTGCCTCAAAGTGCAGTAGTATCAGGTAGCGTAAAACCCATTGTCTTTGTCATCTCTATATGCAAACACCCACAGCCTTTGGTTGAAACATGCCTTTCCCACATTGGCTCGGTATAATACAGCAATGCTAGCCTGACCATCACCCAGACTGAGTCAGGCATCTCAGGCAAAAAAATAAAAAATAAAAAATTGGGCTGTCACAAAAAGACAGCAACTCTTTTAAGTTATTCAGTGTGTTTTTTTAATTGTATTTTTACTGCTAGAAAGCTGGAGGAACTCCGTCTAGGATATTCTGCTTCATAGGCCCATAACTTGGCAATCTTCAGATGTGATAGCAAACAGTCTTGTAGTACCTGCAAGGTTCCTGGGTTGTTGTTGTGTGTGTTTTTTTTTACACAAACACTGTTTTACATGGTACAGCACAGAAACTTTTCAGAAGGCAGTAACTTAGACAAGTTCATTACAAGATATGTCCTACTCCACCCCCTCTTCGAAGCACACCAGCTCCAATTGAATCCACCCACATAATCGAGATTCAGCATTAAAGAAATGACTGTGCATTGAATAAACGGTCCTGCAAATCCAATGGCGTCAGACTCCTCAAGAAATACAGCTTATCCACATGTTCCTATTTACCCATCCAGGCCCTGGACCTTTCTCATTTCAGGAGAAAGGATTCTTCCATAACCACAAATATACCAACAGGCCAAGGCTGAATCTTTGGAGGGCATCTTCTACAAGGCGGAGACCACTCTCCTCCTCAGTTCCTCCTAAACCTTATTAGCGTGCAATCCCAAAAGAGCAAAAGCCTGGGAAGTATACTTTTAAGGAAAGCACATTTTATTGCTACTATAAGATCTCCGTGAACCAGGCATCTTCTCGGTCAACGAACATAACAGACGCCTCTTTGTGCAAGCCAGCCATTCCATACTAAATCATTCTGACAGCCAAGACACACATTTACGGAGCATTAGAAAAGCAAGAGACTAGGATGAAAACAAACAGGGGAGAACACCATGTCACAGTTTTCTGGACTGTACGCATGGGCATGAACTCTTGCCGTCTCTGAGAAAGGAAAACTCAAGAAGCAATTTTGTTTGATATCCCAAAGAGGAAAAGAAAAATTAAAGACTTAAGGAAGATCTCTTTTTTTTCCAAATCAGCAAAACTTTGAGAGAGAACACAAAGCACAGCTTCCATTTCTCTTCTGGAACAGCTATGAAAGTATGTGCAGTTCAGTTCATGCATGTGAATGCCATGAGTTGTGCGTGGGTGATTACACTCAACCACAGAAACACAGCATGTAAAGAAAGGCCAAATAATAATGATCTCCTTGGCTTGCAGAATAATCCCCGTCCTGCTCCAGCTGAGGCCCACTATTCTAATAACTAGAAAGAACTGCATCCACAGACCTTTAAAAAAAAAGGTCCTGTTTGTCTCTCTAGCAGTTATTTAAATGCACACCTTTTGTGCAGAAAAAGGGACTTAAGACACAATGGGAATAAACCAAGAGATCCCAATTTTTATATCCAGTACAGAAATAAATTAAAGCAAGATATAGATCACCACAAGCATATTCAAGAGTCCCATATCTGTGGAAGAATGACCACCAGTTCTAGAAGAGTAGCTTTGATAGTACTTTTTGTCTTGAGTATTTATGTCTATTCCCCATGCTTGTAAATCCACCAAGATATCTAATGAGCAATAAAATAAAATATCTAAGAAGAGCCATGAAGGAGCAAACCAGCTGCTCACCATCCTATTTCTAACAGGACCTAAACAGGTGACCCTGTGAACTGCACAGAAAAGGGCAAGAAACTGAAAATGATCACCTGACATTTGTCCCAAACTTTCCATTTCAAGGTGCAGACATATTCCTTCTCTGAACAAGATTCTATTTAGTTATGAAACAAGAAAACAACATCAGAGTAGATCTGCACAGGTTTAACTACCAGGGGAAAAAAAGGCATGCTTGGTTTGTCACTATGTCATTTCGGTGAGTTTCCTATTCTCTGAGATTTATCTGGAAATTAATTCTACTTAAAAGGTGCTACCTCCTGTTGCAGTGAAAATGAAGATAAAGGCACCATTTTACTGTGTCAATGGCAAATGAACAGAGCACTGAATCTTTTAAATTGCCACCTTTTCTTGTATTCCAATCCTTTCCAATGTACATTTTTTAAAAACTCAACATATGAATGGGCAACTCAAGTGCTTTCTATGTTTATGTACTGCAATTTCCACAGTTTTTCCTCACTGACTATGCTAGGTAGGAATGATGGGAAGACGTCCGTAGGCCCACACTTACCCATCTCTGATGTAAAATATTCTAAATAAAAAAATTTTAAAATCCAAGACTATAAAACATTATAATATAAGACATTTCTAACATAATTTTAATGTTTTGATATTACACCATGATTTTTCTGATGGAATTTTCAAAAATTCAGAAGTAAAAATAACAGGCCTGGAACTTTTTTTAAAAAAGTGTTTTAGGAAATGCATGTGTTGTGTGTGCCTATGTTTATAGCAAGTTAAAGAGTTAACACAGATGCTCCACCCCCTAAAGAGTGAAATACTGTAACTTGAGTACAAGTCAAGGTGTTTCCAAATCCTCATATTGCTTTCTTAATGGATGCCACATATTTAACTCCGAAACGAACTGTCAGCCTCTTATTCTGCATCAGAATTCATAAACACAGAGCCGAATCTTCCAAAAATCTCAAATATTTTGGGTTGAAACGCGGTGGAAGGCGAGGGAGGCATTACTGTATACCATTCTGACATGATTTACCATCTCCCCCCAAAAAATAAAGCACGGTGAATTAAGAGAGAGAGAGACGGACCTCGGCAACCCACCACTGCAACCGCAGCCCTGAACCCACCCGCCGCGTGGGAACCAGCGTGGCCACCCTTGCCTTGCACGAGAGAAGCGTGGCGTGGGCAGGGCTCGGGGGTGGGGGTGCGGGGGGGGCTGAGAGGGGGCCTCCCTCCCTCCTTCCCTCCCTCGCTGCTTCCTTCTTCCCCGTCTCCTACCCCGCCAGGGCAGCAAGCAGGCGGGCACTCTGCACGTGCCCAGGGGCGGGCGCGCCCCCGACCCCCCCCCCAAAAAAAGAAAACAGAGAGAGAGCACCGTCTACCTGGGGATGGTGATGCACTTGGTGTTGACGCTCTGGGTGGTGATGGCCTTCTCCAGCTCCTCCAGCTGCCCGGTCTTCTTGAGCTTCTTGACCAGGCTCTTGACCGCCTTCTCGCACCACTTCTCCTCCTGCCCGTTCTGCTCGCCTTTCTTCCAGCCCAGCAGCCGCTTGACGATGGGGGGAGTGAAGGGCAGGATGGACGACATGGCGGGCCCCAAAGACGAGGAGGAGGACGAGGAGAGCCGCCCCTGCCCCCCAACGCCCCCAACGCCGCCGGGCAGCCCCGCACGACGGGGAGCGGAAAGCCCAAAGGGGGGGGGAAGAAGGGAACGAGCGAGCGAGCCCGACGCTCCCGAAGTTTTGCCTCTCCCGGCCGAGAACTTCGTTTCGCGGAGGGTTGAGGGGGGGGGCAAGGATCCCTGCGGGGCAGCGCCCGGGCCTGGCCACCCGCTCGGCTGCCTCCCTTTCCTCCTGCCTGTCTCGGGGCACAAAGGCGGCGGCGGCGAAAGTCGGGCGTTGGGTTTGGCGGCTCCGGCGGCTGGCCGGACTTGGCCCCGGGGACAAAGCGGGGGAAGGAGGGCGGCCCCTTCCCCTTCCTCCTCCTCCTCCTCCAAACTTTGTCCCGACTTCTCTGCAAGGCGCCCCCGGCGGCGGCGGCGGCTTCGCCCACCAGCTCCTCCTCCTCCTCCTCCTCCTCTTGCGAGCGCCGCGCTGCCCGTCTGAGTCTCATGCAAATCGGCGGGCCGCCCCCCCCCTTCCCTCCCTCCTTCCTCCGGGGAGGGCAAACGCCCCGCCGCCGCCGCCGCCGCCGCCGGGAGGAGGGAGGCGGAACGAGGGCGCGGGCGGGTAGGCGGGCGGGCGGGGGCGCCTCCGGCCTTGGAGTTGCTGCCGCCGCCGCCGCCGCCACGGAACTGAAAGTTTCTCTCGTTCTTTCGGAGCCGGGCGCGCGGGACCGAGAAGTTCCCCGGGAGGGAGGCGCTTTTCGGGGCCCGCCCGCCGCTCAACACCTTTTAGGGGCTCGGCGGGGTGGGGGGGCGGCGGCTTTTCTGCACCGGGTGGAGGGACTTCCACTCCCCCCCCCCAGGTTTTGCGTGGCCAGCGGCTGGGTAGATGAGGCGGCGGCGGAGCGCGGAGAGGCTGCCTTCGGCCTCTAGCCGGGAAGACGGGCATCCTGAGGGGCACCTCTTCCTCATGGGCACCGGCTTGCCCGGGCGGGTCGCTCCCTTCGGCGGGTGTCAATGGCGGGCCCCGCGAGCATCATCCTGTGCCTCTTAATCTCCGGCTGCCCCAAGACGCTTTGTTGCTTCTGCCGCCACAAAGCGACCCGACTCTCCCTCTGGAAATTTCGCTTTTTCCTTTCTCTCTCAGGTCTTTAGCAAGAGCACCACTGGTTAACCATCCTGCCCAAATTGGGGAAATTAAACAAGAGAAAATTCCTATATGTTTTCCTCTGAGTGGTGGGGCAAGTTTACTTAGCAGATATTTCCACATGGTCCACTATGAAAGGTACGGGGGGGGGGGAGTTGCCTTTAGTAGTTTAACTCTTTTTGCAAGGCCTCAAAATTAGAGAGTTGCAGATTTGTGTTTTGGAGCACAACTCCAGTGTTCTGGCAGTTGTAGTCCAAAAACAGAAATCTGCACAGTTCTGTTAAAAATGCCCCAGGATGTGTGTGTGTTTTTAAAGAGTGTCTTTACTAAATTATTGAGCAACCTCCAGGGTTATTTTTCTTGAACAATACCCTTTGGCAGAGTTTCCAGGGTAGTTTGCAAAAGTAAGGCAATGCACCAATGAAACATAACATCTTAAAAAAGAAACAAAATACTTCAACGTATTTGAGAACTATGCCGCATTTGCTGCCCGAATTCATTGGAGGAAGTAAGAAGATAAATATAAGAAGGAAAATGCATGAAGAATTCTGATTTTTGTTTACCATTCTCACCGTTTGTATGCACAGATTTAACTTTGCCAAGGTCACTTGATGATTTCCCATAGCAACAACATTCCAGGCTGGAACAGGTTTTTTTTTTTTCTAATTTGGTGCTTTTAGAATGATTGAAGAAGAGTGACTTGACCATGGCCACTCCGTTAGTCTATGACAGAGAAAGAATGGAATACATGTCGCCACCAACTAATAACGCAGGCCAACCAGAGCCGAAGGGTCAGGAGCACGGACTCACTCCTGTGGGGCCATTATAGCTCCTCTTGCTCAGTATGAACGACTAAAAGGCTTTGGGAGAGGCCTCCTTTCCCACCTTCCAACTGAGCGCTCCTCTCCCTGTGTCATGATTTGTGCAACAACATTAGTGGGCAAAGAATTGCTGGATAGCTCAGTGGTCTAAGGCAGTGGTTCCCCAACCTTGGGCCTCCAGATGTTCTTGGGCTTCAACTCCCAGAAATCCTGGCCAGCAAAGGTGGAGGTGAAGGCTTCTGGGAGTTGTAGTCCAAGGACATCTGCAAGCGGGATCTGAAGGCCTTAGGAATGGACCTCAACAGATGGGAAACCCTGACATCTGAGCGTTCAGTCTGGAGGCAGGCGGTGCATCATGGCCTCTCCCAATTTGAAGAGACCCTTGTCCAGCAGGCCGAGGCAAAGAGGAAGTCCCGAAAGCAGCAAAATCAGGGAGTTGGACAGGGGACAGATTGTATTTGTCTTCAGTGTGGAAGGGATGGTCACTCTCGAATTGGCCTTCTCAGCCACACTAGACGCTGTTCCAAGTCCTCCATACAGAGCACGTTACCGTAGTCTTTCAAGACTGAAGGATGCCTAACAAGTCCAAGAACATCTGGAGGCCCAAGGTTGGGGACCACTGGTTTAAGGTATCTGACTGTGTAGTGAGAGGCTGAGGGTTCAGTTCCCCACTGTGTCTCCTTGACGGGCTGGACTCAGTCATCTATAGGGACCCTTCTAACAGTGTAGTACTAAGAGGATGATGATTATAAATGCAAAAGTGATGCTTCTCTCTTTGGTAGGTATGCATTCAGGACATTATACATTAGGAACCAAAGCACTCAAACTGACTTAGAAAGAATAAAATACAACATCCCAACAATGAGATGTAGCGACAATCTTGTAAGGAAACTCACATAAATTTTGACAGCTAATTTCCTCTACAAAGTGCAGTTGTGATCTTAGGTACATGTGGTTAATGAGCTGTAATTTCCCACCAAGACTTTACATGGTTTCCCTTGTGCAAATACAAATCCCTGTTAGGATTCTGGGCATCAAAACTAAATAGCAATACAATTCTAACAAAAATAGTATCAGTCACACTACCTTTGAAAGAAGAAGAAGAAGAAGAAAAGGCACCGCAACCAAAAAGGATCCATGTCATGTCACTGCCTGTCTTACTTCAGATGATGCAGGAACTCAGAGGCTTATCCTGACATTCAGACAGGTTTTTCCAGGAGAAAGTGCTGCAGTTCTTCAGAGACAAATAAAATACAATTTTATGGATTCAAAGCAGAACACCAAATTGTGGTCAGGAATTGACACAAGGGCAGTTTAATCAGAGCTTTGACAAGTTACCTGATCGAACTATAGCTCCAAGAATTCCTTGGCCAGCATGGCCAAATTGGAAAACTCACTTTTCCAAGCTCTGTTTTTAATGACATGTTTCTGCATTTTTGCAATGATTGCATTTTCCAAATAGACATCCAAGGCAGACTCAATGTACTGTAAATAATATGTCAGTCATTACAGTAACCTGAGCTGTTAACCAGTGCAGGAATAACTCAGGCCATGTTGTCTTGGTCCAGAAGGGATCACTGCTGAGGTGAAATAGTCTATGTGACTGAAGCTGCTCAAGGTTCCCAAATAGGGTTGAAGCTAAATATGCCTTTTGGATCCTTAGAAAGATCCAGAACAGGCCAGCAGTACTTTTCCAGCCTAGATGAACCAACCAGCCTTTTCTAGTCTGGACAATGTTTCATTTTGTGGCCAACATCCAGGCTGTTTGTCTGTCTATCGATCGATCTGATTGATTGATATACCTCCCCATTAGTGCCAGCACTAATCTGGGTGGTTTAGGACTCAAACCGCAAAAATCCCACAACTGCATCCTTTCCTGTCCTTCCCCTGAAAGTGTTAATCAGTTCCTCATTATGTCTGAATTATCACTTAACAATGTTTTGTGAATGGCTGCTGTTAAAGTGGTTATCATCACCTGTAATTTTTGCATTTCAGTCTCCTCTCACCTCACTGCTTACAAGCACCACACCTACCAAAAGCATTTGTATATATATATATCTGTCAACTTGAGGTAACACTTCATGCACCTGATGAGTACACAAGGTCCACCAAAGTTATATAATCAGAACAGTGTTACTCTTTATAAGTTTCCTCCCAACTTCATCAATATGTTATGCTGAGTAAAACACATGAGGCCGGTATCCTATTGAGCTTCTATTGAGCAAGAAGTCCTGTTGGCAAAATAATATGGTACATTCCACTTGTACATGTGCTTGTTGGTGAGGGTGGAGTTCACCACTTGCACAACTGCAATGTCTTATACAACACAATCTTGTGTGGTTCTGCTGGTGGGGCAACCACATCTCAAGACCATACTGACAATCGTCTTTAAGGCACCACAAGACTATTTAGTCTACAGTTGTGCCTCACTGGATGATGATAATCTGTTCCACTGAAATCGCTGTTTAGCGAAATCATTCTCTAGCGAAAAGCATTTCCCCGTTGGAATGCACTGAAACCTGTTTAATGCATTCCAATGGGGAAGAATCGTCCTTGTCTAGTGACGATCGGCCATAGGAAAGCCGCTTTGCGAACCGCTGATCAGCTGTTTAAATCGCTGTCTTGAGAAGCTTAGGTCCAGAAAATACCTGTTTTGCGAGTGTGGAGGGAGCTGTCAAAATAGTTGTCTAGCAAAAATCAGTTTGTGAAGCAGGGACCAAACATTGTCCGGCGAAATTCCCCCATAGGAATCAATGTTTTGCGAATCACTATAGTGATCGCAAAAAGTCAATGTCTAGTGAAAAAACTGTCATGCGGGGTAACTGTCTAGCGAGGCACCACTGTATATCTGATTGCTGCTCCCAACTAGAGTACACCCACTGATCACTTGTTAAATGGTGATACTTATGTAAATCCTATTGGTTGAATGGGTCTCTCCTACCTGAGACTACCAGTTGGATTCTGGTCTTTGCTGTCATTCAGATGAAGCCTCAGATACCTAAGCAATCCTGCCTGTTGGGTGGGTGTCCCTAGGTACAAGCTAGAAGGAGTTTTGGTTTCTGCACCCTATCCAGATTTTTCTACCTCCCTCAAACTATTCTGCGCCCAAAGGCTGACAGCGCCTATACTAGACTTTGTTTTGATCCTGTTGTCCTTTGGATTGCCAAGAGCATTCCTCATCAGTCACTTACAGATGACAGAATTCTAGCCGTGATGGCTAAAAGAGGGACAGAGTTACCTTGGGGTACCTGTAAACCAACATAGCTGTCTCCCAAGGTTTTCATAATGGAAAAGTTAACAAAAAAGGGAACGGATGGAACCATCTTAATTTTTTTGTGGTCTGGATCCTTTTTTTTCTGGTTTAGCAAGAGTCTGGTGATTTACATGATTCCTCTGGATTATGTAAGTCAATAAATGTTGAGGATAGCATTTCAGCACTACACCAAAGGAAGCAGGGCTGTATCCGAGAGGTGATGTTTTCTGTAAGTATGAATGTACATATATGCCTGTGGCCTTCAGAGTGAGATGAAAGTGGGTCATTTCTTTATGGTTTACATATTGGAAAGGCAGTTAAAATAAAAATATTTTCATGGAGAACTTGTGCCACTCATTCCCATAATAACAAATCCTGAAATCCTAGTAAATGCTTTTATATGTCTAGCTAATTTTTAAAAGTATTTTATTATATGAGTAGAAGTGGAATAAATCACTTTCCCTGGAAATAATGTTTCAAAGCAACCAGCAAATTTTAATCCTGGAGAAGCACATCAGACATACTCCTTCTGAGCCGGTTCAGTGGTGGGCAAGGCCCACAGCTTTTTGCTCACTTCTACCAGTTTGAAATCAATGACAGCAAACACGTTGTTTCCGTCTGAAAAAGTGAGGATAAAAGAGATGAAGCCACAGATGGGAGTGGAATGGTGTCCTATGTACATTTTAACATGTGTACACAATAGTGCGAGCTGGGGGTTGGTGTTGGTTAGATGGAAGGAGAGACAGGGTGGGCCCAGAAGTGGGGGCAGGGCTTACCCAGAGCTAGACTTTGTACTACAACTCTCAGATCTTTTCAGCCTGGGGATTCTGGGATTTGAAATCCAGAAAAAAATATTCCTTAGATATGTCAAACAACCACCCTTTCCTCCTGCCTTTCACGGAGGACTGTTATGTAACCCTCAAGCCAGTCCCCTCACACAACCGCCTAGTCGTCCTGTATAATTTCAATGTTTGTCTTCGATGCCTTGCCAGAATACATCTGTTTAAATCTTCATTTTCCTTCGTGAACTGGGCATTCCTTATTCGGATAAGTGTAGGGGGGAAAATTCCACCCAAGTAAATGTTTTTTTTCGTCTTTTCATTTTTATGAATGGGGCCCTGTTTTCCTCAATCTGCTCTGTAATGATTCTTTGTTCCCTGTCTGCTGGATGCTGATAAAACGATATTCTTACTCCAGGAACATATTTGCATTTTTATTTTACTAGGTGGCAGAAGAGGAAAGGGATGATTGCCTGGGCAAATAGTGATGTCACAAAAGTATGCAGTCTCCTATTTGGGAGGTATTATTAACGTTGCCCTCCAAAATCTCAAATTCCCATTGAAATCAGGGTGCTTTCTCATGTGATCTGGATCCTTCGCTTTCTGCGACAGTTTTTGCACCTACCTGCATTTTCCATTGCTACCTATTATAGAAACGGGCCTGTTTTTTTAAAAAATCTAGCATCCATACTAGCCATTGTAATTGTATGTGTTGTGGAGCATAAGATTTTACTTTCATTTCTCTGCACATCAGTCACTACATGTACTTTCAATTTTTTTATTTAGTTGCATCATTAGCAACAGAGCTATTCATACTTCTCCTTTGCTCTTCCCAAGTAGCTGATTGAGCGCTTTCCAACTTAGGAGTCTTATCTTCCAGCACTATTTCTTGTTTCATCATAGGGTTTTCATAGTAAGAAAAGTTCAGCAAGAGTTTACCATTGCCTTCTTCTGCACAGTACTAGCAAAAATTAGCTTTGCTGTCACTGCTGTTGCCTCCTCCACCAGTGTCACCTTCAGCGGCTGCTGCCTGCCAGTAGCTGTCTTGAAGAGAGCAGATGCATCTTTGGCTGGTGTCTCAGTGGTGGCCATTCTGCCTTGTGTGGCCTCGCTAGGAGTCCAAGCTGGTAATGGATTCTGGACTCCTGATGGCACTGCTTTCAGCTTCATTGACCCACTCAAACCCCTTCACCATGTGAAGATGTGCATGCAAGAAGGGGATTGCCATTCTGGCCCCACAAATTGCCCATCTCTGATGCAGAGGAAACTCTTGACAAGGATGCTAAGAGTTCTCCCTTGGAGATCTCCTTCCTTCAAATCAACCCCTAACGTTCTTTGCGAGGAAGAATCATTACTAAACCAGTTCAAACATACAGTCAACTTGAAAATCACAGAATAATTGAGTTGGAAGGGGCCTGTAAGGCCATCGAGTCCATTCCCCTTGCTGACCCCTGACTCCTTTCTAGTGCAGCCACTTCGGATCCGGTTTTGAGAAATGAGCTGGGTCCTTGGTGTTATGGCTCTGTGGAAAAGTGGCCTTGGAAATCATTTGGGCCACTCCTCACACAATGCCTTGACCCCAAGGACCCTACACCCAGGGAGAACTCAGGAGACCTTGTGGAGCAGCGAAGACCCTCGTGTGGCAGGACATGCTGCAAGACTTTTCTTCTGTAGTACGTGGCATGTGCCACCACGGCCATGACTGCCTCCGTCTTTTTCTTCAAAGCCCACTCCACCTTCCTTCTATCCCTCCTCCTGGCTGAGTGTCAGTCATCAAGCTCCGGTGGTGGGCAACTCCGGCTGCAAACAGTGGTTGGGGGGTGGCAGTTCTGCCACTGATTCCATGGCTCTGCCACCCAAGGCCCCTCCCTCGCCAGGGTTCACCTCAACTGGCCCTGAATGTCACACTCAAAAATCAGACCTTCTTCTTGTCCTGCTCACCCTCATGTTTTTCTCTCCCTGACCTCAAGAACTAGAGAAGCATAGCATCCCCCCACACACATACATTCCGGCCAGTGTCCTGAAAGCTGGCAAACCAGGTTTCCCCACACCTGTCTTCCTCCTGTTTTGAACTGATTTGTTGCAGGTTCCAACACAAGTCCTGATCTCCTGCCCACAGTTCAACTGACAAAAAGGCCTGGTTCTCTTTTATTTTATTAAAAAAAAATTTACCCCACCTTTTTTCCTTAAAAGGATCCAAGGTGTGCTGTTCGTGGGGCTACCTTTGAGTTTGATGCAGAAGCTCCAAATGGTGCAGAATGTGGCGGCCAGAGTCCTTAGTGGAGTGAGAAAATACCAGCATGTCTCTCCCACTCTGGCTGCCTTGCATTGGCTGCCCATTCGTTTCCGCATTGACTTCAATGATGTATAAAGCCCTAAATGGTTTGGGACCTCGATATTTGGCAGATCGCCTTCTCCCACCTAGATCTACCCGAATTACTCGGCAGAGCCAGGAGGAACGGTTGAGGGGCCTAACGCCGAGAGAGGTCCAGAAAGAAAGCACAAGAAACCAGGCCTTCTCAGCAATGGCCCCTCGACTATGGAACAGCCTTCCAACAGAGATCCGCCTGGCACCCTCGCTGGGTGTTTTTAAGAGCCATTTAAAGACTTGGCTCTTTAGGCAGGCCTTCCCTTCTGTCAACTCTTGAATTCTATCTTCTTGTTTTCTATCACTCCCCATCTTGAATACACTATATTATTGATTCAATTGTTTAATGTTCATGATGTTTTTATGATATTTGTAAGTCACCCCAAGTAGACGCTATCTGGGGGGGATAGAAATTAAACAAACAAACAAACAAGGTGACTTGCAGCATTAAAAGACAATATTAAAGCTAACAACACTGAGTATACAAATACTAAGAAGGACCAAGCAAATAGCATACTGAAAAAACAGAAGCAACACCAGAACACATTCAAAGCAGTAAGGTACAAGAATCCATTAAAAAAACAGTCACTAGAGGTTCAAGAGGGACAATGGAGTGCGCATCAGGTCCTGGGCTGAATCAAGGCTGTCTACATGTTTCACAGAGTCGAGTTTTCTGCCCTTGAGAGGCCCTCTGCTTGCTTGGCCTTTGAGAGCACTCCATCATGTACCCACGTTTTTGGTTTCAATCTTCTCTGTTCTGTCCTTTAAAAGCAGCCATTTGCCCCTATCACTAGCAGGCCTCCTCTCTTGAGGACAGCATCAGTGGGAAGGAAGAAAGATAATGCTCATTACTGAGCCGTCTGTTGACTTACTCACGCAGAACTGGAGTGGTGGTGCTCTCGGAACAGAACGATGATTAAGCCAAACCCCCATTGCTGTAGTCTTGAATCATCATTGTAATTATTTGTGCAATGTTGATTGATTTGACAGGTCAACTTTTACATAAAATCTGCCTGGGGTTTTATTTTATTTTTACCATTGGGTTAAAAAAAAAGATCCAGCTGGGTGAATAAGAGTGTTTTCTGTAGCTCTATGTTAAGCAAAAACAGAATGCAGCTTAATTGAAGTGTATAACACAATATTTTAAAGTGGCTGTAGTATGTACGGGAAATCAAAACTTTCTAACACACACTGCATAAAGAATAGTTAATGTTGCAGATTTCTTGCCACTTTAGAAACATCCCACAGAACTTGGAAAATATTTTTGGTTGCTGTAGGACTACAGCTCCCACAATGTCCCCGGGGGACTCTGGAGGTAACATGCAAAAAAAGGAACTTCCCATAGCTGTGCCACCCTCTTGTGGTTGCCATGTCAGAAGAACATCCATGATCAAAGATCATCTGAACCTGGGATTCCATTCGCAACCAGCAGGGAATGTAAGTGCTAGTTGTCTTTCATAGCAACAATAGGAACAATTTAGAAAATCAAATCACTCTAGAAGAGGTGATGAAAGCTATTAAAAACATTAAACCCAATAAGTCCCCAGGACCTGATGGATATATTAGCTCCTTCTATAAACATTTTAGTGAACTTCTGACACCTCATCTGCAAAGGGTTTTCAAGGCCATCCTGGAGGGGCCACAACTTCCACAGACTTGGGCCCAATCCAGAGTGGTGGTATTTTTAAAGCCGCAAAAGGACCCCGTGTTGATGGAGTCTAATAGGCCAATTTCACTTCTCAACACAGACTATAAGCTATGTGCTTCAGTTTTAGCAAAATTTCTTAAGGGATATCTTGGACAAATGATACATGAGGATCAATTCGGCTTTATTCCAAAAATATATGCGGACCCAATTAGAAGATTATTTGGAATAATAAATTACAGGGGGGGGGGGGAAGCAAGCTCCATTAGCTTTAGATTTCTATAAGGCCTTTTATTGTGTTAGTTGGAAATTTTTACTTAACTCTTTGCAATTTTGTAAATTTGGCCCTAAATTTACACCAGTATTACATGCAGTTTATTCTCCTATACATTCACCACTCTGGATAAATGATCAGGACTCTAAAGAATTTTATGTTCCGAGAGGGACTAAACAGGGGTACCCTTTGTCACCTCTTCTATTTACTATGGTGATTTAATTTTTAGCCTCACATATAAGGGCAAATGAGAACATTCAGGGGATATGTATTGAGAACTCAACTCATGACATCAGCTGCTGAGGAATCCTATACAAGCAACCTCTCATATACTAAATGAATTAGAAAAAATTTTCAAGACTGCAGAACTTCAAATGAATTTTAGGAAATCTGATTTAACATGGTTCAATATACCCTCCAAGATCAAATTTCAATATCACAAAGGTTGAAAGTCCTACTCACAAATAAAGGGTTTAAATATTTAGGAGTCTTCATAGCTAAAAGTTCTACCAGACTCCTCAAACTCAACTATGTAGGTATTTGGAAGAAATCCAAGTTAGAAAGGAAAAAATGGGAAAAATATAACTTATCACTATCAAATCAGATTGCCTCAGTTAAGATGATGATTTTACCCCAGTTTACATATCTCTTTTAGTTCTTGCCTTTAAAAATTCAAGAGGTCACATTCAAGATGTGGCAGAAAGGAATTGAAACATTTATTTTTAATAGGAAAAACCCAGACAGCAAAATCCCTTTGTTACTGTCCACTTACTAAAGGAGGTTGGGGTATACTATTACTTCAACATACTATGAAGCCTATCAGCTTCATATTATGATGCAGCTAGACATAGAATCGGGCCAAACCCATTGGCTTCAAATAGAAATGGAATTACTGGATACATATGAGCTAGGAAATATACTTTATGTGAACAAGGATTTGAAACATCAGCTCCAAAATTTTCATAGTACTCTATATCCTGCAATGCAATTGTGGAAGGAAAAAAAATGAGAAGTTCCTACCAGATATCTCCCCTTTAATACCAATATATTGTCACCCAGGTCTCTCACAGGTGATGAGGTATTTAACTCCCAGAGTTTTTGAAAAGGTTGGTCTTATTAGGTTAATGGAGTTTTATACCAACCAACAAGCTCTTTCTAGGGATTTTTGGAGGGAGCATTTCAAAGAGTGGGACATATCATGGCTAACCTGGTATCAAATAAGTAATTTTATTAGACAGGCCAACACTGTGAAACAGGCACAAGTAGATTGCACTGAAAATATTACAAAAATGGTATTTGACTCCACTTCGGCTTTCACATATTATTAACCCAGCAATGTCACCAATGTGTTGGAGAGGCTGTAAGCGTAAGGGATCTTTTCAACACCTTTGGTGGTACTGCAAAAAGGTAGACCAATTTTGGGAAGAAAATGTTTAATGGAGTTTATGGAAAATGTTTAATGGAGTTACAAACCAGTCGATTAATAAATCTCCAGAATTGGCACTTCTTACTCTTTTTCTGGGGGAAAATGTATCCATTTCATACAAAACCTTAATAGGACATCTTTTGACTGCAGCAAGACAAACCATAGTGAAAGGATGGAAAAATATGCAGGGAGTATTAATTGCAGCATGGTACTCAAGGATAAGGCAGGTAGCACTGAAAGAAAAATTAACCACCAAATTGCATATAGTTAAAGGGATAAAACACTGACTCTTTTGCAACTGACTGACATCCTTTTATTGTTTATATGAATAGAATGGCTAATAATGGACTCACTGATGTATACAGAAATTATTGGTCATTGTAATATACAGTGGTACCCTGACTAATGAACGTCTCCACTTATGAACATTTCGAGTTACGAATGGCTCAGATTTAGTGGGACCCATGCCATTATCCACAGGCAAAAATAAATATTTCCTTATCTTCACTGAATCTAAAAGTAAATATACTTATGTATCTATACTAAAAAGTAAAGATAAGACTCTTGTGAAGTTCAAATGCCATGTAGCTGCAATTAAAAATCGATTTGGCAAAGCTCCCCTAGCATTACATACTGATGATGGTGGAGAATATTGTAATGCAGATTTCAGGCGATTTTTGGAACAAGAAGGTATAGAACATAAAGTAACCATATCCCACTCCCCACAACAAAATGGAAGTTCTGAAAAACTGAACCATACATTGCAGGATATGTCTAGATCTATGCTAATACAAGCTGGATTACCAAATTCTTTGTGGGCCAAAGCAGTAGTTACAGCAGTTTATTTGCATAATAGAGACCCTAGTAGAGTAACAGGTAAAACACCTTTTGAATTATGGTTTGGAAAAAGACCTGGTTTAAAGCGTACAGTGGTGCCTCACATTATGACGTTAATTCGTTCCAGCAAAATCGCTGTAGAACGAAAAGAGCGTAATGCGAAAATAAAAAGCCAATTGAAATGCATTGAAACCCCTTCAGTGTGTTCCAATGGGCTGGAAACTCACCATCCCGCGAAGATCCTCCATAGGGCGGCCATTTTCGGTGCCTGTGCAGTGCGGAATCCGTCCCAGAAAACAGCGGGGAGCCATTTTATTTACCCAGCGACCATTTTGAAACCACCGATCAGCTGTCCGAAAATCGTCGTTTTGCGAAGAATCGGTTCCCGAAGCAGAGAACCGATCATCGCAAAGCGAAAAACCCCTATTCAGACCATTGTTTTGTGATCGCAAAAACGATCACAAAAACGTCGTCGTAATGCGGTTTTGTCATAATGCGGGGCAATCGTAAAGTGGGGCACGACTGTATAAAGAGTATAAACTGAAGTAGCTCTAGAGATGGAGAGAGGAGGTGAGGGAGAACGACGACGAGCCCAAGATGTAGAAATTAAGACCTGAGGAGTCGACACCAAGGTAGAATCATGACGAAGTGAATGGGATCTAGAGATGGGAACACTTGAATGCGCTACCGAGGCCGCTGGTACTGAGGCCGTGTGTGACTGTTTCAATGGCACTGCTTCCAGAAGGGCCTCCGACTGAGGCAAGCTACGCTTGGAAGCAGACTTCCTTGATATTGGGAGTATGGGATCGACCTGGAGATGCTTTTGATGTTGACGCCAAGGAGGAGGCAGTGAGGGTGATTGGGAAGAGTCAGGAGAGGTATAAGCGTAGTGAACATGCTTAGGCCGTCCGTAATAATCCTCAATTTAATGAGGATCAATCTCATCCATGCGGTATCGATACCACTCAGAACGTTGATCCAACTCGGCATAGAGGGGTTCGCCATACTCTGACACCGCATGGTGCCGAGATGGACGAGGAACAAGAATCACTTCTCTATACTGGGAATATTGCCAAGCTGGAGAGATATGATGACGCTTTGCCAAACGCTTTTTCGGAGGTGACTGAGGGGCCGATACCTCTGAGTTGGACAGCTGGATTACAGTTGCCCACCTGATCCAAATAGGGCTAGAATGGCCTGAGGCTAGAATGGCCTGAGGCCAGGCTGGAGATGACATCAGCCTCAGAATAGCCTTGAGATGGGGACAAGCTCGGTACTGACATCAAAGCTTGAGCCTGTGGGGGTGGTCCCAATTCATCAGCCTCTGAAAGGGAATCCAGATCTGGGATGTCTCTTGATGATTCTTCCAGGATCGGGGAAGGGAGATGTGAACAGCTGGAGGTTCATGGGGCTGAGCAGACTTGGACACCCAAGTCTGCTCAGTCTTCTTTTGCTTACTCCCATCTTTCTTCTTCTTAGGAGAGCGGTCCTTTGGGACCGAAGGCACCTTCGACACCGAGGTTGATGTCGATACCGAAAAAGTTTTTGGTCTTGGTGCTTTCGAATCCCCTGGACTGCAAGGAGAACTACCTCTGGGTAGTTTGGGCGGCATATAAATTGAATAAATAAATAAATAAATAAACAAACCTATCAGTTCTAAAGGAAATCAACCCTGAATGCTCACTTGAAGGACAGATCCTGAAGCTGAGGCTCCAGTACTTTGGCCATCTCATGAGAAGAAAAGAGTCCTTGGAAAAAACCTTGATGTTAGGAAGGTGTGATGGCAAGAGGAGAAGGGGACGACCGAGGATGAGATGGCTGGACAGTGTCTGCGAAGCAACCAACATGAACCTGACACAACTCCGGGAGGCAGTAGAAGACAGGAGGGCCTGGCGTGCTCTGGTCCATGGGGTCACGAAGAGTCGGACACGACTAAACGACTAAACACACACACACGCTTTCGACAAGGTCTTCAGGGAGGGAGTTGTCGGAGCCGATGGAACAGAAGGCTCAGACCAAGGAACGGGAGTAGCAGTAGGCTCCATCGAAGGGCTAGTGGGTGGGCTGGAGGATCTGTGGGACTTTTCCCAGAGATATGACCAAAGACTTTGCAAAGGAAGCTTAAGAGCCGGTTTAGTTAATTTTTCACACTCTGTACAGGAGTGAGTCTGCTGTCTCTCTCCTAGACAAAATAAACAGCAATCGTGGCTGTCGGTGAAAGGTATCTCACGGGCACACGACACACACCTCTTGAATGGACCTGAAGAGGCCATAAAAAAGGGGGAGTTGAAACTGGGGGGGGAGGGAATAAAAGAACTCACAGGGAAAACGTCCTATATCCAAATCCGTAAACGTTAAACAGTCCAAGATCGTATGCCGTAGATTAGGAATGAAGTCCGTGATCCGAAATTGTAAATGAGGAAAAAAAACAGTCTGTGATCAAAAAGGCTGAATGATTAGGATGGGAATAGCTCTAATAGTCGCTAAAGGAGTCCAAAGTCAGCGGCGGCTAAAAGGAACTGAGGTATTAAGGGCAGGCGGAGCATGCGCACCATGGGGCAACGTCCTACTAATCACATGTTTTTAAGCTCTAGAATATTCTGAGGAGTCCTGCACAGGCACAGTCTAAACGCATTTGTATGCATTCAGAGAGGCCATGAAGAAGAACATGTTGCTGGAACAATAATATGATTGCAGCTGGTAATGATCTGTAACAACTTAAGTTGCAAGTAGAGTAGGCTTAAGTTTCAAGTAGAGTAGCCTTATTTCATTCTATGGAACTTACAGTGGAATTTATTCACCAAATCCAGCTGACTCAATGGGCCAAATCTAGTGCAACTTACTTTCTTAAGCAACAGGATTTCAGCCATAGTTTGACTGGGGGCTGTTGGACCAGATCTCGCAGGTAGATGTTTGGAGAAAAGAAAAGAAAAATGTCAGTTTCTTGTCAGGTGCCACGGGCTGATATCCTACCCCTATCCTCACCTGAACTGCACTGACTCTCCAACACCCAAGGCTGAGCTCCACATTTGTTTTCAAATCCTGTTTTTGCATCAAAGGTGAATTGAGGTTTGTGGCTGTGAAAGGAATTTAAGCAAGCGCAAGTCACGCTTTTGCAGAACGTGCCTGTTTGTACTCCACAGGAAGTCTCAGAGGTTGAAAGCATTTGCAGCAGGGGGGGAGGTTGTTTTGAAATGAAACATTTACCTATTTTATATATGTAAATAGTTTAATATGTGAATAACTTAAAAGCCTTAAACACAATGAAGACCTCTTCCAATGCTGCAAAGTGCTTGCATGATTATTACGGTACACACAGCTTTTTCAACAGGATTCTGGCTTCTGACTTTTGGTGTGCTCTACATATGCAGTATATTCACAGCTTAATTGTCTGTGCTCCACCTTTGCCATCATCAAGCTATTGACCCTAACCCGTAGTTTTTAGAGTGCACTACTGTGAAGAAACTGAGGACTTGGGGAGTATGGAACATAGAGTTCATTTACTGGAAATTTCAGTCCTTTTTTAGGAGTGCTAGGGTAAAAGGGTAGAGGTCAATATCAGACATGAACAAAAGGACAATTCACACCTTCTTAACCTCCTGTTAATGAACACTTCAAAGAAGGACCAGACACTTCCATGCTTAACTTTTATCAGAGGGCCTGTCAGAGCAGCACCAAAAGGGATCTAATGCTTCCACCTTAACTCTTGACTTGAAAATACAGTCTACTTCCATCCCTGGAGCCATACAAATCAAAGCGGTGGGAAAGGAAGCGAAGAGGAAAATGCTTTTCTTTTTGGGAAACATGAAAGGGGATTAAGATGTTGATTGTGATAGGGGTTTAATAGTTTGTTTATTTATTAAAATATTTATTAAAAGGATTAGAAACACCAATTAGTTACCCTAGCCTATCTCTCAGGAGAAAGTGCTTTGGTCACTTACTGTTTCTTGACACCTAGAAAGGGATCAGTCTAACTCAGACTGTATGGTGTGGTGACTAGGAAAAGACCAATTCGAATAGAAAGAGATGACCGTTGTGTGTGAACACATAGGACAAATGTGTCACCATGAATATATGTAACATATAAATAAATTAAAGCCCTTATCAGTTGCTGCTCTCAGGTTTTGGAAGG
Organism: Pogona vitticeps; assembly: GCF_051106095.1. Taxonomy (NCBI): domain Eukaryota; kingdom Metazoa; phylum Chordata; class Lepidosauria; order Squamata; family Agamidae; genus Pogona; species Pogona vitticeps. The sequence continues at coordinate 14,456,857 of NC_135794.1, forward strand.
CAGCACTGTCCTGAGAAGCCAGATTGTCACATTGTCAGGCAAAGACTTGACTTGGCAGGCAGGCTTTTATGCAATAAGTGGAGGCTTAGGAAATGCTGTACTTAATGAAATTTAGAAATTTTAAAATGTATTTTAAATGCTTTAAATTTGTTTTTAATCTTGCTTTTCATTTTGATTAATGTTAGTTGTTTTAATATAGTTTTTCTATAGTACTTTAAATCTGTTACTAGGTTGTGAGCCTCCTTTTGTCCCCTATGGGGAGAAAGGCACCGGAAGGAAGGAAGGAAGGAAGGAAGGAAGGAAGGAAGGAAGGAAGGAAGGAAGGAAGGAAGGAAGGAAGGAAGGAAGGAAGGAAGGAAGGAAGGAAGGAAGGAAGGAAGGAAGGAAGGAAGGGCTGCACTATGCTCTGTATGGGAGCTAGGAGGGGAAAGATGAATAATCATGAAGACAGCATGGTTAAAGGAAGTGTCAGAAAGCTGATTTTCCACCCAATAGGCAATACAGCCATGCCCTGCTTAACGATTACCCTGTATAATGATACATCCGCTTCACTACGATGTTTTAAATGGTTTTTTTTTTTCACTTTGCGAAGACCGGTTCCCTGCTTCAGGAACTGATTTTTCGCATTACGACGATCAAAACAGCTGATTGTCGGGTTTTCAAAATGGCCACCGGATGCTCAAAATGGCTCCCCGCTGTGTTTTTGAATGGATTCCTTGCTCTACAGGCACTGAAAATGGCCGCCCCTATGGTGGATCTTTGCTGGACTGTGAGTTTTTCAGCTCATTGGAATGCATTGAACGGTTTTCAGTGTGTTTCAATGGGCTTTTTTATTTCGCTTTAGGACGTTTTCGCTCTACAACGATTTCCTGGAACGAATTAACATCATTAAGCGAGGCACCACTGTAGCGGTCTGTACAAGCATTCTTCAGTGAAAGAAGGTATTGGTGATACAATCAAAAATCCCCCAAGTCATGTCCAGTTTTGGGCAAGGTCCATAGAGGGAAGAGAACCAAAATACTCTTGGCTGCCATTTGCAAATGGTCAAGACTAAGCTGCCCTTTGCAAAGGCCAGCTGAGTAAAGCCAGCTTTCCTCACCTCACTTCTCAAATGGGAGGGAGAGTGGTGAACAGGAGAATCCTTACTGCTGTCCCCTGTATGTGCCCACTAGGATCCTCTGGAGATAAGATTTCAGCAGTTTAAACTCAGTTTGTAATAATAACAAAAAATAAATTTGTGGTTAATATAATATACCAAAGCATGATAAGTTAGTGTGTTGTAACTGCTGTACAGTAATCACTGAATTTTAGTGTATGTTTGTCTTTTTTTTAAAAAAAGTATAAGCCACTTAGAGTAGGGGCCTGGTCACTAGGTGGGTGGGGCAAAATCTGAAATAAATAAATAAATAAATAAATAAATAAATGAATGAATGAATGAATGAATGAATGAATGAATGAATGAATAAATGAATAAATGAATAAATGAATAAATAAATAAATAAATAAATAAATAAATAAATAAATAAATAAATAAATAAATAAATAAATAAATAAATAAATAAATAGAGGCTGTGATCACATGGGCATCCAGCTCTCATTTTCGACTGCTTGTGGCATGCTTCAGTGCAAGCTGTTTCCCAGCAATCACATGATGTACGGACAACTGTGCTCCAGCCTGACCCCAAATCATGCCTTTTTGGTCCAGCAGTGGGGCTACTACTTTTGGGGGCAGGACTGGAGCAATTCCCTGACAGTTGGAAGGAATGTTTTAAGAGAGGCTGCTTCCAGTCTCTCTTCCAGCGTGACCTCACCTTTCTTCTTGTTTAATCACATTCTCAGTCTATTCGAGCCCTAAAAGGTAGCTCTTCCTACCTCTGCTTCTAATCACGGGTGGTGTCATGAGGAGTCCCATGGCATCGTGGTTAAACTGCTGTATTGCAGCTGAAACAACCTGGGTAGTCAGTCCTAAGTAGCTGGCTCAAGGTTCACTCAGCCTTCCATCCTTCTGAGGCTGATAAACTGAGTACCCAGCTTGCTGGGGCTGGTGAGGGAGAATGTGTAGCCCACATATTTAAATTGGAAGCTAGCCAGAGAGTGCTTGTAGTGTTATGGGGAGGTATATAAGCAGCATGCTTTGTTTTTTATTATAACCTTGGTGCATTCCAGATGGGTCACCACTTCCACCATGGGGAAGCTGGCTGCGGGTAATGAAGCTTGTAGTCAAGGCACGGCCAGATCAGGGAAATCTTTCACTTCTCAAGAAAGACACACTGAAGTCTTTCAGATATGCTGATATATTTAAATACAATAAATTAACCAGTATATGATTGATTTCCTAAACTGAATTCATTGGTTGACCGTTTTAAGTAGAGATGGCGTATTCGTATTGGTCTCTGCTTGCAGCGCAGCAGGTGCGGCCGTCTTTGTTCATGCCGTGCCAATCGTGGAAGGAGCCTGGCTGGGGCTTCCTCCCCTCCTTGTGCTGCTGACCAATCAGGTGAGGAGGCAGGACGACAAGTGGTCAGTGGACGGCTTGGTTCTGGCGGAAGGGTCCAACTGGGCCAAACACCTGTGGTGGCAAGATTCATATTTGTCTCTCCTGGGAGATGAATACAAGTTTTAAGTATTATAAAGAATGCTTCTGAGTCCCTGTGAAGTTCTATGATTGATCGTGCACAGATGAGTTTGAGTAGATTCGCTTTAGCTGCCAGCAATCCCCTCCTTTTGCAGGAAATGTCTGTTGGGGAAGAAGCTAAATGCGGATGCATTTTGGATCAGCCACAACTTAGAGTCTCTTTGACCATTTCTTTCCTGTTTGGCAAAAGCAAGCTACGCTGGCCAAGTTGCCAAGACAACTCACATAGATCCAGAGGTTGTTTATCCCATGAACATGAACAAGTCATAACAACAGCCATGCTACAAAACACCCACACATGCAAACAGATTTTACTCACCACCTGATGAAGCCAGAATGAGTCACAGGTGGCTCTTTGCAACAATACCTGCCGGATGGGCTTCCGAACATATGGCACCCTGGCATTATTAATAACAGAAATCAGATTTCCTATTAGTCACATGGGAAAGAACGAGACAGACGGGAAAACACCTTTGCGGAAGAATACCCAACATAAGGGGAACTCATGAATCACCTCTAATAAGGCCACTGCATTGCTTTTCAGGTTACCAGCTAAGTTAAAGAAGGCATGGAAAGTTATTTATTTCTGGAAGCTGGGCAGTATGGTAGCCTGTACCTTTACCAAGGTCAGGTTCTGGACCTTGAGCACTTCAGGCTGAAGGTGGAGGATGTTACAACTTTTATTCTCCCCATCTGAAAGACTACAACAAAAAACCTGTTCCTTACATAGAGAATTAACGTATCAGTCTGAGATTTCCACGGTAATCATGAACTTTCTAAATTTCACAGGTCAGGAGGGGGGGAAGAATTAATGTATGTATGTATGTATGTATGTATGTATGTATGTATGTATGTATGTATGTATGTATGTATGTATGTATGTATGTATGTATGTATGTATGTATGTATGTATGTATGTATGTATGTATGTATGTATGTATGTATGTATGTATGTAACGTGATGTATATCCTGCCTTTCTCCCAAAAATGGAACTCCAAGAGGCTTATGATTAAATACAATGAATACAATTAAAACATGCCATCAAGTCACCTCTGACTTATAGTGAACTGAGGAATGAGTGTCCTCCAAATGTCTTGTAAACCCAAGCCTGTTTATGGAGTCAATCAGGCTCATATTTGGTCTTCCTCTTTTCCTGCTACCTTCAACTTTTTATAGAATTATTGTCTTTTCCAGAGAATCTTGCCTTCTCATGATGTGCTCAAAGTACAACAAGCCTTATTTTTATTATTTTTGCCTCCAAGAGATAGTTCAGGTTTGATTTGTGCTTGCACCCTGTCTAGCAGTTCAGGGTATCTGCATAGTTCTTCTCCAACACCTTTGTCAGCCTTCTTGATTGTCCAGTTTTCACATCCATTCAGAGTGATCGGGAATATAAAAGTGATGATATTGGCCTTAGTCTCCAGTGAAACAACCTTACACTTGATGACCTTTTCTAATTCCTTCGTTGTTGCCTTTCCTAGTCTCAGTTTTCTTCTGATTTCTTGACTACAATCTCCATTTTGATTTATGATTGAGCCAAGGTATACAAAGTATGTAACACTTTCAGTTTCTTCATTGTTATTAAACCTGTGTGCTTCTGTAATCACATCATTTTTGTCTTCTTGATGTTTCACTACAGTCCTGCTTTGCAAATAAAATAAAATAAAATAAACAATCCTGCGTTGGCACTTTCTTCTTTCACTGCCACTAACAGCCGGTTCAAATCATTGCTCCTTTCTGCCAGTAAGATGATTTCATCTGCTATCTTACACTTACATTATTGAAGCTTCTTCTTCCAATTTTTAGTTCTCTTTTATCTGGATGTAGTCAGGCTTTCTTTCTTTCTTTCTTTCTTTCTTTCTTTCTTTCTTTCTTTCTTTCTTTCTTTCTTTCTTTATTTATTTATTTATTTATTTATTTATTTATTTATTTATTTATTTATTTAATTTATATCCCGCCTATCTAATCAATTAAGACCACTCTAGGCGGCTTACAACAACACAAAACAACAACAATGTAATTAAAAGCAATTTTACATAAGGGGAAACTTGCAGCAAGATGGAACAGACAGTAGGGAGTGGAGAGAGAGGGGTGATCAGGAATTGACTAAGGGGAAGGCCTGCCGAAACATCAGTGTTTTTAGTTGATTTTTTAAAATGCCCAGCGAGGGAGCTGTGTGAATATCAGGAGGTAGGTTATTCCAGAGGCGAGGAGCCACCGCCGAGAATCCCCGATTTCTTGTCTTTTCTTTCCGGGCCTCCCTCGGCGTTAGGCTCCTCAGCCTCACCTCCTGGCTCGTGCGGGTGACACGGGTAGATCTTGGTGGGAGTAGGCATTCCGCCAAGTATTGAGTCCCTAAACCATTTAGGGCTTTATATGTAAGCATCAACACTTTGAAGTCGATGCGGAAGCGGATGGGCAGCGGATGGGATGATATGTTCTCTGCACAGACTGAACAAACAAGGGGATAAAATGCATCCTGGTATGACACCTTTGTAGGAAACCATTCTGTCTCTCCATATTCTAATAGTAGCTTCTTGCCCACAATACAGGTTACACATCAGGACAATCAGGCACTCCATTTTCATTCAGAACAAACCATAGCCTCTTATGATCTACATAGTCAAAGGTTTTGATGTATTCTATAAAGCACAGATTGATCTTCTTCTGAAAGTCTTTGGTACAATCTAGGACCCAGTGGATATCTGCAATATGTTCTGAAGTGCCTCTTCCTTTTCTGAATCCAGCTTGAACTCCAGGCATTATGTATTGGGTGTTTCTAACCTGTGGCCCATTGTTTTGTTCTCCATATTTCTTGGCATATTCTTGTTAGGATTTTGACATATCCAGTCTCTGTGGATTGAAATAGTTCTGTTGGCATCCTATCTACCTCTGGTGATTTGCTGGATTGCTCAGTGGTTTAGGTATTTGGCTGCAGAGGCAGAGATTGGAAGTTCAATTCCCCACTATGCCTCCTTGACAAGAGCTGGAATTGGTGATCCATAGGATCCTTTCCAGCTTTGTAAATCTAAGATTATGATGATGATGATTTTTTCCAAGTGCTTTCAGAGCAGTTTTCACTTCACTTTCTATAATTTTTTATCAATATACATAAAAATAAGGCAATTTTAAAAATGTACATATACACTTACTGTCCTCCCCTTCTAGAATTTCATGTTCTTAATCATAGGATTCTGCTTCAACAGAATCTGTTATCCTTTTATATCTCCTGCATATGTTTTCAGTATACTGTTTCCACCTTCTCTTTATTTTCTTTGATAGTATGCTTCCCTGTTGCTCTTTCAGTATTCCTCACATAGGCTTATATTTATCTTTGATTTCTTGGATCTTTGGTTCTCTTCTATTTCTTTGTACTGTTTATTGTTTCTACATAACAGTCATTGAAAAGTCGCATTCAGGATTCTGACCCTATTTCTGTCACTTCTTACTTTTGCTTCTTGATTGTCTTTAACCATTTTAAGTGTTTCTTCTGTCATGCATTTATTTTTTTCCTTTCTTTTTTACTTGCATTTTTGTAGTCTTCCATAATAATATTTCTGGTTTCAATCTGCAGTACTCCTGATTGTTGGTCAATTGAGTTTAGTAATGTAAATCCGTGTTCTATGTAGACTTTAAATTCAACCAAAATGTTATTTATATTATATTTTGGCACTAGGATTCTTTAAGTGCTCTTCTTCAACTTTAATATTTGATATTAACCATTCATGAGCACTACTATAATCCACTTCTGATCTTGTTTTGGCTGAGAGAATACAGCTTCTATTTCTCCTTCTTCCAGTTATGTAGTCTATTTGGTTTCTATACTGATCATCTAGTGATGTCCACATGCATAACAGCCTAGTTGTTTGAAGCATGCATTTGCAATAAATAGATAATTGGCTTCACAAAATTCTAGAGTTGTTTTTCCTGCTTCATTTCTGTCTCCTAGGCTAATTTTTTCAGCAAATTCTGCTTTGTTCCCTACTTTTGTGTTCCAGTCACCTAAGATGATAAACATGTCTTGTTTTGGTGTATCACCAATTTCCTCCTGAATACTTGCTTAAAAGCTCTCAGTTTCATCTTCTTCAACATCGGTAGTTGGAGCAAAGATTTGAATTATGACTATGTTGGTCAGTTTTCCATGGAGTCTGATGGGTATTATTTGGTCAGACCTTACAGTCTCCAGTTTACCTTGTTTCATACTCCGCACATGCCATGTTTCAATTGTATGTCCTGTGCGGCATTAGACTTTCCTTTCACTTCTGTGCACATCAGCCACTAGATGTCCTTTCAGCTTTATTCTAATTGCATCATTAGTGACAGAGCTCTTTGTACTTGGCCTTTGCTCTTCCCCAGTACCTGACTGAGTGCTTTCCAACCTAGGAATCTTACCTCCCAGCACTATATCTTGTTTCATTTTGAACAGTCTCTTCATAAATAAATAAATAAATTGAGGCATTAAAGAGAAAATTGGACAACCATTTGTCAGATCTGCTTTCATTTGGATTCCTGCACTGAGCAACAGGTTGGACTTGATGGGCTTATAGGCCCCTTCCAACTCAACTATTCTATGATTCTATGATTCTTGTGGAAAGACAACCGGAGGAGAGAGAGAGGCTACCGTAAGAGCAGGAGGGTAGGCACCAGAAGTCCCTATCTCATGTTCTCAGTAGAAGTGCTTCAGAAAAGGTGAGACTAAAAGAAAGGCCTCTCAAAGCCTGGGATTATTTGGAGTATGAAGTCCTTTAGATAGCCTAAATCCAAGGGGAACAGGATTCCTGTGGAGCACAGGACAACCAGGATAGACTGAAATGAAGATGGGTTGAGGTCACATTCCCTGCATCTTATGAACTCCTGGTTCCAGTCCTGCTTTACCTTTATTGACTTCCGTGGCATCTAAAAACTCACAGTCTCATGGAAGACTGGTTCTCCCACTTCCTAAGGATTTCTAACATTTCCTTTCAATTCCATATCAGTGTGGAGGTCAACACAGTAAGGATCAAACTAGATGAAATGACACCTTTGCAACTACAGTATAAGCTAATAGCATGTTTTCCCTGCAGGCACTCACCTCGGTCAGAACCTGCCTCCCATGCAAATAAAGCCCATATTTGCATCCCAGCAACCAAGGACAAAAGAAAAGGAAGTTAATTTGTAACATGTGGAGGCAAGAAGAGCTTGTATAAACAGGCTCTGCTTTAAATAACACACTAACTGTGTCATCTAGATTGATTCCTAGAAGGCATTTTTCACAACTTACTCTCAGTCATTGTTTGACCCTACTAGTACTTCCATATATCCCTATGAACCTAGAGAACTCACATGAGAAATTTAACAAAAGAACTTGCCAGCAGAGATGGGAAAAGATTTCGGACAACAACATCCAGAATCCCCAATCTGTTCTGGTATACAGTCATGCTGGCTGAGGTACCAAAATCCACCTTCCTCATTTCTGCTCATGAGATGTTTGACACCTGTCACCTCTCTAGAGATAACACAGAAGTAAGTCTAGACTTTTCTAATTAATCAGCAACTCTTTGCTGCCTTTCAGCTTGGTCTAGCTTCAGCTGACAAAGCCCAGATGAGGTATGGCTGAGCGTACATTGTACACAAATGAGATTGTGATTGTGTTTGTTCAGGAGAGCAGAGAGTGTAAACAAGGCTCCATTCCCTGCATCCTCTTCCCCCAAAGCCCTGTCTCGCCGGCTGCCTTCCTATGTCTCAGAGACCCGGCACATTTCTTTATTCATTCTTGTGATCTCATATTCGCCACCTCGGGTCCTGGGTAAGAGATGAAAGTAGTAGCAGTGGGTGGTGAGGGAAGGGCTGCTATTGAATACAAACAGAACACCGGGACGGGGCCAGAAAAGTGAGGAAGGAACAACTTGTTTTCTTTGACGAGTGGGGGCTAAACATCAAACACACAGTCATGGTGGGAGGGTCAGTGCCTTGCTTGGGACAAGCCTTACGCCATAATTGTTATTGTCATAAGAGTCAATGCTAAGATGCTACAATATGGAGACTCTTACTGCCAATTTTGAACAAGCTAGGTTCCTTCACAGTATGCACCAGTTGGCTTTTTGACACACAGAAAGACTTGCCTTGCGCCAAGGCTTATCTAGCCAAAGCATTCGTGGTCCAGAAAGTACCTGATCAATATATTTTCCACCATCCACATGATGTTTGCCTTGTCCTGGTTAATATAGTTACAAAAACGGTGCCTTTCTATTCTCATTTGTATCTTCTGAATGCATGATTTATTTATTTTTATTTGACTTTGCTCCATCATGATTGAACCAAAGTATACAAAGACTCTATTTCAATTTCTTCATTGTTAATGTTAAGGTTGTGTAGCTTTTCTGTAGTCATCATGATATTTGTCTTCTTCATGTTCAGGTGGAGTCCTGCTTTGGCATTTTCTTCTTTCATTTTCCTTAACAGTCGTTTTAGGTCATTGTTGTTTTCTGCCAGTAACATGGTGTCATTTGCACATCTTAAATTACTGATATTTCTTATACCTCTTTTTTTTTTGCTCCTCATTCATCTGAATCTTGTCTGGCTTTCCACATGGAATGTTCTGTGTACAAATTCAACAAATAAGGGGATAAATTGCACCCTTGTCTGACACCTTTGCCTATAGGAAACCATTCTTTCTCTCAATCAACTGATGAGGTACACACATTTCTTTCAGAACAACCCATAGTTTCTCAGGATCTACATAGTTGCTCATGATCTACACACATGCTACAAAAGCATGGCTATAGTCTATAAAGCATAGATTGTTCTTCTTCTGAGACTCTTTGGTGTGCTCCAGTAGCCAGATATTTGTAATGTGGCCTTGAGTGCATCTTCCTTTTCAAAATTGAGCTTGAACATCAAGCATTTCTCACTCCATATAAGGTAGACACCTTTGTTGCAACACCTTGAGCATGCTTGATAAATTAAAGCAATGGTCCTGAGGCTGCTACATTCTTTGGTATCTTCTTTCTTAGTCACTCTGTCCACTATTACACCACACTGGTTGGTAGTACAGTTAGCTACGCATGCTTAATAATTGCTCCAGAAGAGAAGTTTCAATAGGGAAGTGGACATCTTTCACCAATTATTAAAAGGATTTCATGATTTATTGAAAAAAGGCTGTTTTCAGAAAACAGAGGTTTGGAAGTGGATCTCAGAAGCATCAAAATCATTCATGACCGGTCAAGAGAAAGCAGGGTGAACCTTATATCCCACCTAGGAAAGCACCATATTGGGCCATTGGTCAATCTTGTTCAATACTGTACTAAGATGAGGCCTGAAAGGATATACTGTACTTGCCTGAGAGCAGTGGTCCCAAAATGTTCTTGGACTGCAACTCCCAGAAATCCTGCCAGCCGAGTTGGTGGTGCTGGTAGGAGTTTCAGTTCAAGAACATCACAAGGTTGGCCTATAATTAAAATTTCTACTTCCAAAGAATACTTTTGCATAAGCTTGTTTCTGAGGGAATCCTGGCGCATCTGCTTTGCAGCCTGAATGCATTTCAGAGGATTCTGGGTTATATAAAGGTCTGTTTACCTCTGCTTCTACTCCTATGTCCCCTCCCTCTATGGTCTCACTTATTTTTGGATTCTAAGATATTTGGAGCATTGACTTGTCTTCAAAATTTTAAAATGCATCTTATATAGTGTATAGCCTACTATCAGAAAATAAATTGTGCAAAAACTGACAGACGTAGGTGTTTTTTTTCTTTTTTTTTTGCAAGCAACCCTATAAAGTTGCTATTATTTCCACAGAACTGATCCTTTCTTTGGCACTTGTGTTTGTGCGCCCTCTTGTGGCAATCAACCTGCATTGCATAATTATAATTGGAAGCTTGTGACTGGACAGAACGCAAACATCAATTAACAATGCAATTTGTTGCGACAGCTTTACAATGATTGGAAAGCCCTGGTTCTCCAAACAAAATTCTCGGTATCTGTCTCCAGGAAAATTAGCTTCAGCAAGAGGTTTGGTTTCCTCTGCTTGTTTGTTGCTAGAAAATATGATCAACAGGTCAACCTATTCCTGAGTTAATATGGGCTGGTGTTTCATTTAAACCAAAGGAGGAGGTAGAGCAATCCAGATGTGGCCACAGTAGCAACTATACACATCTGCTTCCACCTAATGATCTGCTGTGTATCCAACTTAAAAAACACATAAGGTCACAGATCTACACGTAGTATGAAATCATCAGAGGGAAACACTAGGGCCAAACAAGGTGCACCAGGTCATGAGGCCTTGTTTGCTCGTATGTCTTTCTACATATAGAGACAGTTCTGATATTGACTTTGGACCAGGTATAGAGGTGATAAGGATGAATCTTTGCCATTTTTTCAATATCTAATCCAGGGGAAGCAATGGGTAGGATCGCCGTATGCCCTCTTTTACAGAGGACATTCATCTGTTTGGTGGCTGCTAGAAGACCGTCGTTTTTGAAAGTTTTCGTTTAAAAGACTTTTCAGTTCGAATCTGACGTAAAGAACCGAAGGGGAGAAAAGACCTTGACATTGCTCCCCCACAATTACCGTATGCAGTTGTTGTCATGTGCCCTTGAGTTGGCTCCAACGCAGAGTGACCTTATGAATGAATGACCTCTAAAAAAGGTCCTGTCCTTCATAGCCCTGCCCTGCTTATAAACTCAAGGCTGTGTTTTCCTTCAATTGATCTTATATTTGGTCTTCCTCTTTTCCTCTTGCCATTAAGTTTACCACGATTATATTTTCCAGCAAGTCTTCCCTTTCAGGATATGCCCAACATGCGGTTGCCTCAGTTGTGTTGTTCTGGCTTCTAGAAAGAGATCAGCTGGGCCTACTTTCTTCTCTCTTTCTTATGGCCCACGGTATTCACAGCAGATCTGCAGGATGTGGCTTAAATCTGTACATTTGGGCACTGCTAAGACGCAATACAAGCTACTCCAAGTCCTTTGGACTCCCTGTCCGAGCCCATCATGGCAACCGTACTCCCCATGAGGAGCGGCAGAACATCATGTGGATGTATCCTGGAGCTCTCCTCCGCCGTTTTGAGGCATGAAGGATAAACTCTGGCAGCATTAATCTCCGAAGTCCGGGTGTGGGATGCATTCTTATTTTTCGAGAGGGGCCCATATTTTCCTCAGGGGTTATTCATGCGAAGTAAATGACAAGTGACAATGTGGTGCCAACCACGGGCTTGCAGTTTCTGGAGCCCAAATGGAGCCCATCCCACCTGGGAATTTTTCAGTCTGGATTTCGGCAAAAACAAAAACAAAACAAAATATTAAAAAAATAAATGATGCTTCAGCTAGTAGGGGTGCCCAAAGTTATCTCAGGGCAGTTTGTTTGCCAAAGCAATCAAACAGACTATTTATTTCCTTTCTTAATAAAAACAAACACAAAGCGAACCTCAGTCCATACATCTGTTCTTGATTTAGACATGGCATTACCAGGCTAGGAGAGTAGCAGGTGCTCCAAATATCTGGCGAACATCAAGGAAGATTCACTTCGGAGCAGCGGCAACGTCAGAAAGAGGCTGCCGATCAGCCAGATGTTAGTTCATTATTGTTAACTTGGAGCCTTGGATATTTCAGGGAACAGTTGTTTTCTTGGGGAAACGCAGCTGTTAACAAGGGGGAAGAAAAATGCTGGAAATTTCTTCAAAGGACAGGGAAAGACAGTGCTGTGAAGGGCACAGTCAGGTCTCATTCTCCAACGCTTACAATAGCAAACATCCCCTGCTTGAGTCTGGCAAGTTTTTACCCTGACATCACGGCACACTGGAGAAGTTCACATAAAGTGGTGAAAATTGACGTTCAAATCAAACCCAACCCAGATAACAGGGGACGGAACAAGTTTACACGAGCAACGATGGCAGTGCGTTCTGCATGTGTTCAGGGGATAGTCCAAGATGTGACCATTTTCCTGGCCTTCAGGAAACACCTTGGGACAAATGGATGAAGTGCTAAATACATAAAACAATGTATGCATCTACATGCATCTTGAGACACAACCCCCCCGTGCATGTATCTCAAAAACACATGTGTTTCATCACACACTCACACATTATTTCTACACATTGATACATTTGCTGAAGAAAACTCACAGCGCACTGAAATTACATCGGTGTTTGTTGCAACAATTGTAACAAGAAGGCCTTCTAAGACGCATGTGGCTTAAATATTACATCTGGATCCTGGATGGCCACAGTCAGATGGAGGAAAGTGAGACAGCTTTAGTGCATTGAAATTACTTTCTGGAACAAGTTTTAATGAGCTGGCATTCTCTCCCCATTAACATGTTTAAGGTATAACTGGAAAGACTTACTTGTCTTTGGTCCTTTTTGTTGTATGTCTTTAGATGATAGGTCTGTAGGCAAGGCACGTGTTGTTAAAAAAGTAATACAGTAGTTGCTCGCTTTACAACGTTAATTCGTTCCAGCGAAATCGCTGTAGAGCGAAAACGTCGTAAAGCGAAATAAAAAAGCCCATTGAAATGCATTGAAACCCATTCAATGCGTTCCAATGGGCTGAAAACTCACCGTCCAGCAAAGATCCTCCATATGAGTGGCCATTTTCGCTGCCTGTGCAGCGAGGAATCCGTCCCTAAGCAGAGTGGGGGGCCATTATCTTCAGCTGGTGGGCATTTTGAAACCCGACAATCAGCTGTTTTTGATCCTTGTAAAGCGAAAATTGCAAAGCGGAAAAACCCCATTCAAACCATCGTCGTGAAGTGGATTCGTCGTTATACGGGGTAATCGTAAAGCAGGGCACGACTGTAGTAACGTTTAATGAGATATCCATTGAAATGTAACAGATACATTGCTACTTAGGAGACCTGAGTTTAAATCCCAAGTTAGTCATAGAAACTAAATGGGAGGGTTGGTAAAGGTAAAAGCAAAGCAAAGTGTGCTGCTTATATACCGCCCCATAGTGCTTCAAGCACTCTCTGGGCGGTTTACAAGTTAATTATGCAGGCTACACATTGCCCCCCCCCCAGCAAGCTGGGTACTCATTTTACCGACCTCTGAAGGATAGAAGGCTGAGTCAACCTTGAGCCGGCTACCTGGGATTGAACCCCAGGCCGTGAGCACAGTTTTGCGTTCCAATGGGTTTTTTTGATCCGTATAGCGATGTTTCCCCATAGCGAAGGTTAATCCAGAACGGATTAACCTCGCTATGCGGGGCACCACTGTACTTCTGGGAGTTCTCGGTCCACATATTGCTGAAGGCTACCTTGTAGGATTTTGAACATAACCTTGCTAGCGTGTAAAATGAGTGCAATTGTATGGTAGTTGGAACATTCTCTGGCACTGCCCTTCTTTGGGATTGGGATGTAGACTGATCTTTTCCAATCCTCGGGCCACTGCTGAGTTTTCCAAACTTACTGGCATATTGAGTGTAGCACCTTAACAGCATCATCTTTTAAGATTTTAAATAGTTCGACTGGAATGCTATCACCTGTTGTTAGCCAGGCTTTCTAAGGCCCACTTGACTTCACTCTCCAGGATGTCTGGCTCAAGGTCAGCAACTACATTGTCTGGGTTGTCCGGGATATCCAAATCTTTCTGGTATAATTCCTCTGTGTATTTTTGCCACCTCTTCTTGGTGTCTTCTGCTTCTGTGAGGTCCCTACCATTTTTGTCCTTTATCATGTCCATCTTTGCACAAAATGTTCCTTTAATATCTTGAATTTTCTTGAACAGATCTGCTTTTTTTCCTTTCTATTCTTTTCCTCTATTTCTTTGCACTGTTCATTTAAGAAGGCCCTCTTGTCTCTCCTTGCTATTCTTTGGAAGTCTGCAATCATTTTTCTGCAACTCTCCCTATCTCCCTTGCATTTTGTTTGCCTTCTCTTCTCTGCTATTTGTAAGGCCTTGTTGGACAACCACTTTGCTTTCTTGCATTCCCTTTTATTTGGGATGGTCTTTGTTGCTGCCTCCTGTACAATGTTACGAGCATCTATCCAAAGTTCTTCAGGCACTCTGTCCACCAAACCTAATTCCTTAAATTTGTTCTTCACTTCCATTGTGTACTCATAAGGGACTTGGTTTAGATAATACCTGACTAGCCCAGTGGTTTTTCCTACTTTCTTCAGTTTAAGCTTGAATTTTGCTATAAGAAGCTGATGATCAGAGCCACAATCAGCTCCAGGTCTTGTTTTTGCTGACTGTATAGAGTTTCTCCATCTTTGGCTGCAGAGAATATAATCAATCTGATTTCGGTATTGCCCATCTGGTGATTTCCATGTGTAGAGTTGCCTCTTGTATTGTTGGAAAAGAGTGTTTGTGATGACCAGCCTCTTGACTCCCTACTTTAGCATTCCAGTTCCCTATAATGAGAAGAACATCTTTCTTTGGTGTCAGTTCTAGTAGGTGTTGTAAATCTTCATAGAATTGTTCAATTTCATGTAACATACCTCAAAAAACCATATTAGAAATTGCTGTGAGTCAAAAGTGACTTGACAGCACGTAGTGCAAGAAAGTTTTGCAGCATCATTTAAAAAATCTTTGTTCAGCATCAAAAATATTTTATTACTTTTATAAATAAATGTCTGACTTCTCATTTACATGTTATAGCTAAAGAGAACAGGGTGCCTTCAATGTGGCTACTCTTGTTATCTTGGTGACTTAATTTCTAAGGCTCCCATATTGTTCCTGCTTGTTGATTTGGATCAGCCTACAGACTAGGAAATACCACTTGAGGGATCACATATTCATGGCCTGTGAAATGGCTCTCAGCCCACTTCTTTGATTAAGCAAAGCGTGCTGCTTATATACCGCCCCATAGCGCTTACAGCAATCTCTGGGCGGTTTACAAGTTAGTTATGCAGGCTACTCATCCCCCCCCCCCCAGCAAGCTGGGTACTCATTTTCCTGACCTTGGAAAGACAGAAGGCTGAGTCAACCTTGAGCCGGCTACCTGGGATTTAAACCCCAGGTCGTGAGCACAGTTTGGGCTGCAGTACAGCGGTTTAACCACTGCGCCATGAGATTAGCACTTCTTCACTGCCTGAAACAAGATGGTAAAATCTATCTGTTGCATAAAGGTGACAGTTCTTGAGCTCCAGTCTAGTTAAAGCCATGGGAGCTAAATTACTACCTCCAGACTTGATAGAAAATTATCAATGATCCCTGTGGCCCTTAGTGGAATGGCTAGATAGAAACACACACACACACACACACACACACACACACGCACGCACACACGCACGCACGCACGCACGCACACACACACACACACACACACACACACACACACACACAAACCTAGTCATAGGTTAAGCAAAATTAAAAGAGTTAAAAATTAACTAAAAGCAAGCTAGACTGAACGGATAATAAGATACCTCATCATGGTGGATTTCCAGACAGTTAAATTGTTTAATGTGTTTCCTTTGGTTTGCCTATCAATCTCCCAGCCTGTCTGAAAGGCCTTCCTAATATTCTTCTCTGTTCTACATGATTATCGCCTAAATGCCTCAGTGGCACCAGCGGTGGCTCTCCCACCAGGTAGGGCCTGTGATTCATTGACGGCATTCGGGTGTGGAAAATTGATTGCTAGCTCTTGTCAGCAGGCTACGATTAACTCGCCAGGGTTGTCTTTGTGACACAAATTAATTGTGGAGAGAATAAAAGCAGGGAGAATAATTTTATTAATTAATCACTTCCTGTAAATAAATGAAACAGATTTTTTTAAAAAAGAAATCAGAAAGCTAACCCATCCGGTTGTTTCTAAAAATGGGTGCCTTCTCCCTTTGAGGCCCTTTGCATGTTGGCATGATAGAAGAGTTGATATGAAGAAAAACTGAAGGAAATGTGAATATTGGCTAAATAGCTCTCTTGAAAAACTTTTGATAAAAAGTAGAGCCCTGAGACAGAACTGATAGAATTACAGAACAGTAGAACTGGAAGGAATCCCACATGTTACATAGCTCAACCCCCATACAACTGCAGGAATCCATAGCTAAAGCATCCTTAACAGATGGGCCTCTTAACCTCTGTTTCATGTTTCAACAAATGTCAGTCCTCTTTCTGAGGCAGTCTGTCCCACGGTTGAAAGATTTTTACTGTCAGGAAGTTCTTCCTAATGGTTAGTCAAAATCTCCTTTGTAATTTGAATCTCTTGGTTTAGTTCTAAGCTCTGGAGGAGCAGAAAACAAACGTGCTATGTGCCAGCCCTCCAGGATTTGAAGACAGCAGTCATGTCACCTCTCAGCCTTCCTCTATTCTCCAGATAAAACATACCCAGCTCCTACAACCATTCCTCATAGTGCTTAGTTTCTAGGTTCAATACTGCTTGATAGCCCTTGTAGAGATACGTTCGAGCTTTTAACATCCTCCTTAAACTGTGGTGGCCAGAACAAAGCAGAATAGAGAGGTGCTATTATTTCCCTAGATCTGGACAATATAATGGTGTTGCCCAGAACCATATTAGCTTTTTTTTGCTGCTGCATCACATGGTTTAGCTTGTGGTTTACTAAGATCCTAAATCCTTTTCTCATGTACTGATCATTTTATCACACCAAATGAGGCTGTGACACATGCATCTCTCATCTCTGAACTGGGTGTATTCCTCAGCACATCTTTCTTTCTGTCAAACAAGAAAACCCCTTGCATATATTAAGATAGAACATCTGAGAATCTGAGAGTGGGAGAAAAGAGAAGCAGAACTAATTTCATATTGTGCTACTTTAGGTAATGTAAAGAAGTGTTGATTTGGTGTTTCTACAAAATGTCAATGTACTCCTCTAGCCACCAAATCTGATGTTATCCAGTCCAGATGTCTATCACCTCAGCTATGTGTACAAATGAAAGACATAGGGATGCAAATGACTGATATTAAAAATCAAATTACAGAAAATAAAAATGAAATAGCCAGAATAGCTGAGACATCAAAAATATCAGAATAAAGACTGGTGATCATGAATACAGAGATGAAAGAACTAAAACAGGAAGGAAACTAAGATGAAATTACTCTGTTAAATCTACAAATGGAAAGAGCCAATGCCATACGTAGATTCCAGAATCTTCCAGAACAAAAAGGAGAAGCGACAGCGCAAGTGATTACTAGTTATATAGCATTGCTCAGGGAGATGCGACCAGAGGATGTTCAACAAAATATAGACACGGCACGAAGAATTAATACAGCATATACCAGGAATAAAAATATCCCCAGAATAATTCATGTTAAATATACGAGGATGATCTTTTGAGATAAGGTCCTAAGAAATATACAAGGCAAGGGAGCCTAATAGAAAAGATAAAGAAATTAAGATCTTGAAACTTATTCCGTGACAAATAAGATAGAAAAGGAGACAATATGTGGAGTTGACATCCCTCTTGAGAACAAACCCAATTATGTATAAGTGGTTGGTGCCTGAAGGTGCCCTCTTTGAATTCCAGGAGCAGAGTCATTACATTAACTCAAAGATTAAGGCAGAAAGTTTTATGAAAACAAAGTAGAAATGGCTGGGCAGAAAAGAAGCGAAAAAGGCAGATAAGAAATTTGAAGAGGAGAAATCAAATGGATCATAAGGATCAGAGGCAGAAAGAAGCTCGACTAGAGCAGAAGAGCAAGCAAGAAACTCTAAAGGAAAGTGGACTATCGCAACAAGAGGATCCAGCAGGAGGAAAGAAAACCTCAACAGTAAAGATGGACTAAATGAATAAAACATGAAAGTGGAAGATGAAGTGGTTAAAGACTGTAGGATAAAATGGGCGTAAAATGGTAGAAGAATGTTAATGCTCAAAAATTAGTAACTATTAAATAAAATGTAGATAAGATGTTTTATAGATGACATGTGATTTACTGATGGTACACAATGCCAAGAAAGTTTTTTTTTTTTTAAAAAAAGGTACAAAAATGTTTTTAAATAGTGTGGGAAACAAAACACAGGAGGATACTTTTACAGTGGTGCCCTGCATAGCGACATTAATCCGTTCCAGGATTAATGTCGCTATCCAGAAACATTGCTATATGGAAAAGAAAACCCCATAGGAATGCATTAAACTCTGTTTAATGCGTTGCTATGGGGGGAAAACTCAACGGTAAGCGAAGATTCCCCATCCGGCCGCCATTTTCGCCGCTTCGGTAAGCGAGGGCAGGGCGCAAAAACGCTGCGGGCAGCCATTTTCTGCACCCGGTGGCCATTTTGGAACCACCGATCAGCTGTTTCCCTAACATTGCAATGTGAAGATTGGTAAGTGAAACGCTTACTGATCATCGCAATGCGATGTTTTACCACCTAAAACATCGCAATGTGATCGCATTAGCGATCGCAAAAACGCATCGCTATGCGGATTTGTCGTTAAACGGTGCGCTCATTAAGCGAGGCACCACTGTATTATGTTTGGTGGATGTATAGGGAATTACTGTAGGTGTATGAAAGCTTGAAAAATATTCTGTTCCACACGACAGTTAAACCAGATTTGTTCTTTTTATTGACTATTAGATCTGAGATGTTAGTTAGAGAAATGAAATATTTGATAATGCATGTAATTTCTGCAGTTAAGTTATTAGATGGAAAATATTAGAAGAAAACAGATGTCTCGAACTTAGACAAGCTGACAGAAAAGACATGGGAAGTCAAAGATTTGGAGGAAACAAAAGTAATAAATGAAGATTACCTTTTAAAAAAATTAAATAGGAGGGGGACGAAAGCTACAGGCCGGTTAGCCTAACGTCTATTCCAGGGAAGATAGTGGAAAGCCTCATCCAAGATAAAATCTTAAAACACAGAGAAGAACAAGCCTTACCGAGGGAAAATCAGCATGGCTTCTGTAAATGTAAGTCATGCCTCACAAACCTTTTCAAATTCTTTGAAAAGGTCAACAGGCATGTGGAGGCAGGTGAACCAGTGGATACTGTCTATCTGGATTTTCAGAAGGTGTGTGACATGGTCCCTCACCAAAGGCTGCTAAGAAAACTCCACAGTCAGGGGATAAAAGGGCAGATCATCTTAGGCACTGAGAATTGGTTGAGAACCAGGAAACAGAGAGTAGGTGTCAATGGGCCCTTTTTCACAATGGAGAGAGGTGAAGAGCGGTGTGCCCCAGGGATCTGTCCCGGGACCGGTGCTTTTCAACCTTTTCACCTTTCCCTCCCCTTAGAGGCTTCTGGAGAGGAAAAAAGGGTCAGAAACTTTAAAATAAATAAAAGAAAGTCACTTACCTTGGTAGCCCCCAAACAGCAGGAAAAAGAGCAGGAAACAGCTAAAAGCCGACACCCAGAAGGGAGCCTGGCAGCCATTTTGTGCTTCCCCCCCTCGCACCCTCCTCTCCCTGCCTATCAGCTGATCGGCTGGCTCTGAAGAGGCTTGGGGAAGCTTGCTCAGCACCTAAAAAGCCTGCCTGTGTGTCTTTGTGCTGAAAAAAATCAGCACAACATGCTTTAAAACATGATTTAAAATTGGCTTTGTTGAAAAAAAAAATTTCTAAAGTGCTTTGCAAACTGTTCCCTGCCTTCCTCCTTGTTTCCTGAACCTAAGGGGAAAAAGAAAAAATATCCCCCTCTCGTGGCAGAAGGCGGAATAGCAGCTTCCCATTAGTTTCTATGGACAGAAAAGAGCAGATACAGATTAAATGGTTTTCAATGCATTTCTATGGGAAATGCAGATTCGACCTAAGAACTTTTCGACTTACAAACTGCCTTCCAATACGGATTAAGTTCGTAAGTTGAGACCCCACTATTGTCACTGTGTCCATTACTGGTGTTCTCACCTGCTCATAACTCTGGGAACCCTGGAAATGAATACAGGGGGCGTATATTTCCACCCTCTGTGTCTACAGGACTTCTGACCCACCAAAGCTCACATTAAATTAAATCCATAAAGTGTTACAGCACTTTGCCATCTTTCCTTTTCCTTTTCCTTCCATTCCTCTTTACTTTCACCAGCATGATTCTTGTCTGTTCAGGGCAACATCCACCACCAGGATACAACGATGCTGGACATCTAACAAGACGACTGCGAGGGCAACAGAACCATTTTATCTCTCCTCTGGATATAATCCATTGCTGTATACCAATCCTGGGTTGTGTTCTCTCTCTCGCTCTCTTTTAAGTCTGAACCTGAACCCAGATTTTCCAAGTCTTGAGGCAATCTCTGATTGATCGTTGAGACAAGAAAATTAAATTTGCATTTTAAACTGACAGCAGCTGTTCTCCTAGTAATGTTTCAAAAATGCCTTGGAGGGCAGATTATCAAAGGCAAAAATGCACACTTGTGGTGCTTTCTCCCCCTTCCTATCTGGCTGCCTCCCTGGCACAGTCTGCTTTGTGCATTAACACACCTTTCTCCCACATATTGCTTTCAAGATTTGTCACTTGACCTTGTCACACTTCTAACTCTAGCCCCTTTGTGGGCAGAAAGCAGCCTCGAGGGTTGATGGTCATGTGCGGGTGTGGGGAAATGGCATGGGAAAGGGGGTAAATTAAATCTCCATCTGAGCGCCATCCCAAATCTGCATTGCGAGCTCCTGGGAGTTCCTTTTTAGAGAAAAGACCTAGCCAGCTCTAAGCTTGTTCTAAGGGAGAAGAGAAGGTTTGATGGAGGAGAGGGTTAGAAGGCCTTTGACAACCTCCTTTTGCCCCTTTTATGAAGAAGAAGAAGAGTCTGGTTCAAGGCTCCAAGCTGCATATTTGCAAGACAGTGAATCAAAGCAAAGACAAAAATATATCACGTGGGGTCAGGGGACAGGAGGCAAGGACCGTATGGGGAGTTGGTTAACCTGCACAAATGTGGGGTTAACCAATTCCATGTTTGAATGGAGTGTATTTTTAAAAAATAAATGAAGCCAATGGGATTCTAGACTGTGCCTTCAATACATGGCAGAGCAGAATGTCCTGAAGTGGCCAGGGCATGTATAGGTCAGGGATAACAGGCAGGGTCATAGAATATGTCTATTTTTAAAGCTCAGAACAGTCCAGATTCAGCCTCCAGCAGCTTCATTTAAAAGGAGATGGGAAAGATCTTCGTCTGAAACGCAGGGGATCTAGTCACTGCCAGTCAGAGCTGGCAAAAATGGAACAGATAGTCTGACTTAGCACATGGCAGCTGCATGCTGCCTTTGTTAGGATGGGACCCCTCTAACAACTTCAGGCAGAGCTGCTGAAGTTGAACAGAGGGGGTCACCGTGTTCTCCCCTCAAAGCAGGGATCCATAGGGAGGCAGTAACCCAACTACCTGTATGACTGAGGCTGGCATTTTTCCCCCTCAAGAGTTTCTGGGCTGCTGCTTAACACCCCCCCCCCTTTTCCATCATTTCATGATCACATATCCCCTAGAAGGAAGGTTTGTAGAATCACAGGTCTTACATTAAAATGGCATTCTTTAAAAACGTCAAATGCAGTTGCTGAGGTTGAGTCATTGGCTGAAATTCCCACATGAATCCTCAAAGCAGGATTTTCTGGGAAAACCTCTGAGCCAGTATGGAATTTTTTTTAGCTGTTCTAAATTCTTTGGTGTTTTTTTTTAAAAAACATTCCCTCATTAAAGGCCAGTACAAAATTAAGAGCAGTGTAGCCTGCTATAATGGTTGAAATAGGAAGAAATGAATCAACATAGTTAAAGACAATGGGAACTTTTGCCACGGTATACATATCACATGACTGCTAATGTGTATCAGTACAAAAGAGGTATGGAAAAAAATTGGTATAACTGAGGTTCTTCTGGCAGGTATGCTTAGGCCCTTAATTTCACCCTTTTGCTTGCTTTCTGTATCCTGGTTCATTCTTGCAAAATCCAGAGATACAGTACTTAGAGTAAATCCATTGATATCAGCACGTACTGGTAGGTTTTATCTCCAGATCCTAAGTGCAGCTTCTGATTAGAGAACTCTTCACGCATTATGCTTCTCATTTGAGCCCATATTCAGGAATATTAATTCAAAATGTTTGCCCAGCTGAGAATGGGGAATAACTGCCTACACCAGAGGAAAGTTTGAAAGCCGTTGTCTCCCTGACACAGAATACTGGACATTGCAAGATATTTACCAGAATGCCCACCATGGAAATTAAGAAGGTGACTTTATGGCATCAAAATTCAAATGCAAAATAGTGCTTGGGGAATGTTTTGGTCCGCACATTTCCAGTATATAGTGGGAAACAGTTTGGACTTTAATATAAATAAAGATCATTAAAGATGCATCTTCTGGTCATCAATAAATAATCCAGAGAGGGAAAATACACAAGATTTGTCACTGAATGAGAGTATATTACAAACAATGAAAGTTTCCAAAATTAATTTTCTTCATTTTAGTTTATTAAAATTGCTTTCATCCATCTCCCATGTTAAATATTTTATTTTTCCATATTAATGGCTGCAATTTCAACTGTGGCTTCCTTCTGTCATTAACACTGTACAAACTTAATATCATTAGTAGTTTTTTCCTTTAATTATGTGACTGGAAGAAGAAAAACATCAAAGTTTCCGTGAAATTGGAATAGTATATCTAAATTGCCTCATGTTTATTTTAACATTAACAGTAAATGAAGCTAATGGGCTTCTATATTATTAAAAGCAGCCATTTGTGTCCGGCCTGCTTTAAAAGATGTTAAATAATTAGTTATTTAATAGAGAGGTGCAAAACAAATCAAACAAGCAGAAAAACTTCCATGTGAACAGGAAGAGTGTTGCTTCCTACCAGAGGCGCACCCTTGGAGATGGGCAATGGGGAAGGGCGGCTTCCTTCGCCTGTCCCCGCGTCCTACTGTGAGCCTGATAGCTCTAATTTAATAACAGGCCCTGAAGGCTTGCCTGGCCTCTCCAAGATGTAAAGGAGCTGCGTGTCTGGAAATGATCTCTGGCAAAAATTTAATGAGTTCTGATTTGGGCTTTGTGCTGCTCGAGATGTTCGCTCAGCTGCTGTCCCAGATACCCAGGACCCAAGGTGGAGAGACGGAGGAGGGGGTTTGACCGAAGAAACATCTCCTGGTCTCGCTCTCTGATCTGCTGACACCAAGCACTCAGCACCGTTCTTGCGTTAGAAAGGATCAGGAGGCAGGCCCTCTGCCCTCGATAGCTCAGGTGTCATGACTTCCTGCTCTAAGAACCTGCAGAACTCAAGACTGGTAAGGATGTGGGGAATTATCGCCGCTATATTCCTACCCTACCTCACCAGAGTTCCATATCTTGGGATTCCCAGACAACAGGGAAGAGGGATACTGAATCCAACGGAGGGAATGATCAGATGATACTTTACCTCATCTTTTGAATCACTGTCTGCACCTTTTTGGGATCACTAGCAGGGGTGACTGGTTTTTAGTGCAAATAGGAATATGGTGTTTTTTTTAGTCCGTTGCGACTGCCAGTATTGAGCCAAAAAAGGCACTAGCAATATTTCCCACACAATGCAATGCAATATTATTTTGGTGGCAAGTCAATGAAGTGATATGTCACTTAACGATAATCAATCAATCACAATTCACTCCCAGAGAAGGGGGAGATGGAGCGGATGTGGGGGCATGGTGGCTGAGAGGGAGGAATGGACTAAATAGGGTCATTCTGAGGTGCGGCATGGCTTCCTGTCCCAAAGCCACCCAATTTTTGCATGAGGAGGCAAGAATCATTCTAAATCTCAGACTGCACTTAATAGTCCCACCCTCAGTGTATCTATACTAGAATGTTCTAATAGTTTGAGGCCACTTTAACTGTCTTAGCTTTATCCTATGAAAACCTGGGATCTGCAGTTTGATGAGGTTTGCAGAAGTTCAAGGGAGGTGCACTTGTATTCTCTAACAGAGACCTGCACCTCCTGCACTGAATTACCAATCCTAGGATTATTTGGGATGGAGCCATTCTAGTTATCATCCCAGTGGTATTAAAATGCTATAAAACCGAATCGTAGTATAGACACACTCAAAGTGTGTAATGTGGATATCTCCTTCCCAGATATAGCCTTTGCCCTAAAAAAGGTTGCCGTCCCCATTTTCTCTTCCCTCCCAGGTTTCTAGAAGAGAGAATACAAATATTTCTCCGGTAATATCCAAAATTATTTCATCTAATAATAAATTGGACAGTGAAGAAAGCTGACAGAAAAAAAGTTGATTCTTTTGAAATATGGTGCTGAAGGAGAGCTTTTTCATATACCCTGAACTGCCAGAAAGATTAAAAAAAAAGTGGGCCCTTGAGCAAATCAAGCCTGAATCATCTCTGGAGCAAAGATGATGAAACTGAGGCTGTCCTACTTTGGACACATTATAAGAAGGAAGGGTTCTATGGAAAAGACAATGACGCTGAGAAAGTTTGAAGGCAGCAGGAGAGGAGGAGGACTAAATATGAGGTGGATTGACTCCCTAAAGGAACCCACAGGCTTGAGGCTTGTAAAGCTGGGAAGGGTTGTTGAGGGCATGACATTTTGGACGTCACTCATTCATAGGGTTACCATAAGCTGGAGGCTGATGCAATTGACAGCAGTTCTGGAGCTTCAGCTGAGTGCATCATACTGATCATAGCACACTGATCCTGCAACATTTGCACCGATTGCCCATTTGCTTCCTGACCTAGTTCAAAGTTTTGGCACTGGCCTGTACAGTAAGAATTAGTTCATCCCATATTGCCTGCACCCCCTCCATTTTCAGTGGGGTCCATAGGGCTCCATGGGGGACCCTGCACATTTGAAGGGGGGGCACAGACTGAAAAAAGGTTCTGTTCTGCCATTCATGTTGTATCCTTGTTTGACAAGGGGCTGAAACTCGAGAAGAGCTCCTGAAAGAGCTGTGGCTAAAACAAGCGGAGAATGGCTGCTTTAGAAAATCATATACAGTGGTGCCTCGCTTTACGATTGCCCCACATTATGACGAATCCGCTTAACGATGATCTTTTTGCAATCGCAATTGCAATCGCAAAATTATGGGCTAAATAGGGGAATTTCGCTTTGCGATGATCGGTTCCCTGCTTCAGGAACCGATTCTTCGCAAAGTGACATTTTTAGAACAGCTGATCAGTGGTTCCAAAATAGCCAGTGGGTAAATAAAATGGCTCCCCACTGTGTTTAGGGACGGATTCTTCACTGTACAGGCAGAGAAAATGGCTGCCGTATGGAGGATCTTCGCTGGATGGTGAGTTTTTACCCAATTGGAACGCATTGAACGGGTTTCAATGCGTTTCAATGGTTTTTTTTTTCCTTTACGATGTTTTCACTTAACGGTGATTTTCCTGGAATGGATTATCGTCATTAAGCGAGGCACCATAGTAATAATGGAGTTGGAAGTCACCTATAGACTGAGCCAAAGTAAAAACTGACCACTTCTTTTATTGTCTGTTACCTGTTTACTGTCTGTTACTATTTTCCCATTGCCACTGAGCTACTATTTCTTTTCTCTGTCTTTTGCTACACATGGACCTGAAGCATGCTTTTTTGTAGCCTCTTGCTAATCTCAGTTTATTCTCAGTTTCTGCTTTCCCAACATCATCCCTGCAATTCTTTGCAACTTTTCTATATTCCTCCTTTGTGGCCTAACTTTCCTTGCACTTCCTATACATGTCCTTTTTTATTTTCAGTTTGCTGCTGTTCATCTTTTTTAATAATGCCATTCCTGCAATTCTTTGTCACTTGTCTGCACTCTTCCTTTTGCAATCTGGCAGGAATATGTATTTTTGACATATAGTGTGACTCCACTTCCCTTTGTATTCCTCCTCTTCTTTTTGAGCCATTTACAGTGGTGCCTCACAAGACTATTGCCTCGCGGGACAATTAATCTGCAAGACGATTGTTTTTTGCAATCGCTGTTGCACTTTGCAAGACAGTTTTTCCTATGGACGATTTTCGCAAGACGATGTTTGGGTCCATGACTCGCAAGATGATTTTTTAAAGAGATGCTTTTTCGCAAGACATATTTTTGACAGTTGGGTCCGTGACTCGCAAGATGATTTTTTAACAGACGCTTATTCGCAAGACGAATGTTTTTCTGTGATATTTATAAAGGTTTTTTTATTTGACTTTGTTCTGACTTTTTGGCCCATAGGAATGCATTAATTAGATTCCAATGCATTTCTATGGGAAACCACATTTTGCAAGATATTTTTTCACAAGACAATTTTTTCCTCCTTTGGAACACATTAATTAGATTTCAGTGCATTCCTATGGGGAACCACATTTTGCAAGACGATGTTTTCACAAGACAACGTTTTTCGCGGAACGAATTAACATCATCTTGCGAGGCACCACTGTATATCCTTCAGTCCTGCATTCCAGAGAAGGTGCAGCTTCTCTTCTCATTGTAAAGAGGCTATGTGCACAATTTGAAAACATTAAATAACAGAGAGCTCATGCTTTGCATTCGCTAACCAAGGCCGTAGGAACTTAAATCAACCACAAGAATTCTCAGACATTAACAGAATGCCTGAATAATTGCTCCTATTTCTGTTTGCGAATTAGTATTTCAAATGAGAGCAAGCCGTCCTGGTATGACTTGTCAGATGGGCAATCAGGAAATTCAGAAGGCATCCAGAATTGCCAAATACCTTGTCACAATCCAGCTCTCAGAATATCCATCACCCAGTCCTTAAGACATATTAAAGTGGATGTAAAACGATGTGCGTTTTCTCCCTTTAAAAGAAGACATTATTTTTACGTAGGCCTTTGTTTTAATTAAAATAGGTATTGAAATCCCCAATGAAGCTTTGGCGGGTTGTTAAAAGGGTGCCAATCCATTTGCTTATCTGCAGTGCAGCCAAAAAATATCCTTGTAATTGTCATTTTCCAACACGGCAGAAGGCGTAATTTAGTTCAATCAAATCAAAAAAAGCAGCTTTAATTTCAAGAGCAATAAAATCCACAAGCATCACTTTCGATCAAAGAGCTAAAAAAATAGTCCAAAGCACAAGTGGAATGTTTATTTTGTACAATGGCCCATAACTGTGCTTATGTGATTTAAAAGCTTTTTTTCCTTTCTTTTTTCTTTTTGAAACCATAGGGTAACATTACATGCATATAGAACTGAGAACATGTTATGGCTCATTACTCTCCAAAGAGACCAAAAACCATTTGCTACTTGATTCCTACCTAAAATGTTGCATTTTATATATAATTTTCACAGTTACTTTAAATGTAATTTTTTTGGTGTTAAAATTCCGCCCCTGCCCCATACTCACAGAGGTAAAGTTAATTTTAAATGCACAGTCATCTCCTAAGAAGGCCAACCCTTAAAACTTCTCAATATTTTTGCAAATATTTCCACTGAGTGAGTGAGGGTACGACTACATTGGGAAGCCGAATTGAAGCAAATTGGCTTCTCTAACAGTCTCTTTTGCTACTCCATTCAGTTTAAGCGACCACACGAAGACCCTGGGGTGGTTTCAATGCCAATGGCCACCCTTCTCCTTCAATCTGATGCAGTTTGATCTGTGCTCACAGCCCTCCTTCCTGTGATAACGCCCTCCTATGGATCCCTTGTTTCCATTTTATGGTCCACCATCAAACTTCTGTGGAAGAAATGTTAAAGATTTTTTTTAAAAAAAGTCCAGAATGGAAGGGGGGGAAAAGGATGGGGCGATTCATATTGACCTTTAAGTTGTAATCACTGAAAAATACTTTGAATTCACCTATGCCAATTCCAAAGCAAATTGCAAAGTATCTTCCAATGTAGTTGCTTATTGAGTCAAAAATATATTATTGGCAGTACTTTTGTTCCCAAGAGTTCTTTCATTAGAGTTGGAACATCATCCTTCTGTAGAGCAGATGGATGGATGAGGAGAAAGATGGATGGGAACACACACACACACATACACACAGAGAGAGAGAGAGAGAGAGAGAGAGAGAGAGAGAGAGAGAGAATACATGGAGAGTTGGTGTCTTGTTTTAAAACATGCACCTTGTTCTAGGCCAGAATTGAGTTTTGAGAAGATTTCCTTGTTCCTTGAAAACTTCCCAAACTTCAGCTCTGCTTTAGAACAAGGTGCCTCTTTCCATGATGTGTCTTGTCCTTCCAAGGAAAACACAGCCTTCATTACTGCTGCTGTGCCTCCAAACTTCACAGCAGATCCACCTCCAGGGAGAGGCCACTACAGCCTACTCATCTTTGCAGGTTGCCCAACCCTGATGTACAATGTAGCCCCTGCAAGACACCTGGAGCATAATTCTTTCTGCCAGGAGAGTCGGAGAAGAATGCTCTGTAAGATACCGACGCGTGAAACAAATGAACAGCGGATCTGAAAGATGAGAAGGACTGGGAAGTCCACAGGAAATGAGTAAAAAGCTCTGCCTATGGAGAACAATGCCGACGAGGCAACGCTGCCTTTCCTCTACCAGCAACTTTTAAGCAGACCGTGGCCAGGCAGTGGCTTATAGCAGCCTTGCCTCCCAGGATGGAACATCCTCAGGGAATAACCAGAAAGGTTTCTGTCTGGTTATGCTGAAAAGGCTTGCTTTGCGCTGAGAGTGATCCCCCTTAAAATGACCCTTATGTTTGTGCAGGAATTGCTCCAGCCCAGCTCCAAAACAAAACAAAACAAGCAGTAGTCCTCTTCATGAACCAAAAAGGTCCCGGCTTGAGCATGGAGCAGGTTTGGACTGGTCCACAATCTTTGGTGTATTGTGTGATAACTGGACTGTGCCATGCACAGTCAAAAGCACAAGCTATTTCCCGATCTGATTGCACCCTTATTGTGACCCGTCTTCTCCTACTTTTATTTTGTTTAAAGATTTAAACTGGAATGGTATAATTAGTTGTGTTGTTCCTATTGATCCTTTCATTTCCCACTTACAATGAACTCATAATTATCTGAATTAATCAATGAAAAGCCACACAACGTAACACCTTGAAACAATGGTGTTACAAAGACATTTCATCTGAGCAACAAATCTTGGTTTGACACCAACCATGCATTCCATGTATATCCAGTGTGGTGTGGTGGCTAGAGTGACAAATCCCAGCTCAGTCACGGATGTTCATGGTAAGTGGATGGAGTGAAACTGATAAAATCATTCCTTAAATATATCACTTACCTTGGATTTTCTGTAAGTCAGTTCTAACTTGATGGCACATATACACTCCACAGTGAGACCCTTGTAAATCCCAAATCTTAGGTTATTGCTACCAATTTGCCATGCTCGTGTCAAATTTGAGTTCTATTGAGATAATATACAACAGACATTCTGTTGCAAGTGCCCTAGTTCGCTGTGGTTCTATTTATGAGTTTGGCCAGGACATAAGATGGCAGGGTTGTCATGAAGACTGCTTAGAGAAGGTAAGGGAAACCCCAAAGAGATGTACAGTGGTGCCTCGCAAGATGAATGTAATTCATTCAGCGAGAAGTGCTGTCTTGCGAAAAAATTGTCTTGCGAAAAGCGGCTTCCCATAGGAATGCATTGCAATGCATTCCTATGGGAACCTCGCAAGACGAATGAATTTTTTTCATCTTGTGAGGCATCGGTCTCAGAAAAAAAATGTCTTGCGAAGCACAGCCATAGAAGAAGCCATCTTGCGAGGCACCATAGCGATCGAAAAAACCATTCATCTTGCAGTTTTTTCGTCCCACCAGGTGTTTGTCTTGTGAGGCACCACTGTATCTTGTTTGTCCCAAGAAGTCAAGCTGAAGTTGGAGGGGCCTTCTCCTCTGGCTGGTTCAGATCAATGGCAACCCGCTCCCTCCCATTGACTGCCACGTGGGCTGCTTCAAGCTAGCCTTCTGTTTGCTTCAAAACACTGCCAGGAATTAGGGCAGCTTCTTCACAGCCACCTCCCCCCCCCGCTTTTCCTCTCCATCCTGTCCCAATTGTTTTTGAATCTGCTCGTTTCCTTGTTGCTTTTGAAGATGGCTTTATAGAGAAACGGAAGCTTCAATAGCAGCAGATGGCAGATAAGTAGGAATGGTAAATAGTTTTAATTACTGCATAATGTAAGTGAGACAATAAAGGGGAAGAGAGTCGGAGCAAGCTGCTGCCATGGCGAGCGTTAGAAATGTTGCGGGACCCAATTTGTCTGGGAGGCAGCATGTGTTGCTCTGAGTCTTTGGAGGGCTTTAAAAAGAGAATGCCGAAAAAATATTAATTGCATGGTTCATCTGCCCATCCGTCTTCTCACCGAAGTCGCATGCTTCCTTTAATTTCAGGGGAATGGTTTTCAAATGGGAATCATGCAAATGAGTATCTTAGCTATTCATTTGTTTTACTGCAAGCGTTTTGTGAGCAAATGGCCTACAGCCTGCAATGAATTAAAAGACACCGGCACTGGAGACCGATTTTTAATACAAAGTCCTGACACGAAGACGACCCCGACCGACAGCACCGAAAATGTTGGCATAGCAACTTTGGGCATTTTCATGCAAATTGGCTCCTATATAGATGATACGAGTGCAATGATTTCCTTCAACTAATCATCATAAAATTAGTTTCACTATATTTAAATGCCTCTACTTAATGCATTATATCCATATGCATGAAATTGCCTCAGCTAATGCAGTACATAAAATGCCAAAGATACAATGAATAGCCAAATTGCAAACAGTTATGCTGTCTCCCATTAAAAATCTCCTTTTTGTCTATGAGGGGGGAGGGCTGGGGAGGGGGGGAAGTGTTGTTATTGAATGCGTGGTTCCCCAAAGGCATCTATCACCAATTGCTAACAACACACACAAACAAACACAGACTTCCTTTAAGTAACGTTAAGGTTTTAACAAAATCCAGTCCAGTGCAAGACATTGAAGAATTATTCTGTTTCAGTCTTGGATGTTGGCAAGGCCAGAAGTAAGGAGTCTTGGGAGAGATTATTGGCATGGAGCCTGGCAGGCTGAACAAAATCCAGAGAACTTCAGACATTCCTCCCCTCCCCTGCCTCATTCAACAAAGAAATAAAAGATCTGGACTATTCATAAGGCCATTAACCTCACCAACACACCTGTTCCAATATGCTGTGTTAGATCTCTCTCTCTCTCTCTCTCTCTCTCTCTCTCTCTCTCTCTCTCTCTTGTAGACTTGGCAGCCCGGCCATGATTAACTATGGTCATTAACCTCCACTGTTAGATGCAGTGAGAATTTACACTGCAAGGAGTACAGATCATTATTGAGGAGGGAGAGAACATCAGACATGTCCATGAAGAGTAGATTTTTCAGTGGCTAAAAATAAGAGTTAAAGATGGGACCCATCCATACTTGTGTGAAATATACCCTAGATTGTCAGGTCCTAGTGACAAAGGGCATAAGAGGGAGGAAGAGCCATCCTGCATCCAACTGAAGTTCTAACTTGCCCAACACACTGATGCATGCAACTGTACTTCCTTTTTTGTGTTCCTCTGCAACAGATATGAAGAATCCTCTGATCAGTGAATGGCAGTCCGGGGCTACCTCCATGAGTCTGTTCTGCCACAAATATGGTGTGTGGCAGCAATGTGGAACACCAGATGCCACCTTTAAGATGGCTTCCACGAGGCCCACACAGCACAAGCAGGAAAAAGGACAAGGCAGCAAACAGTCTTGAGGAGCCGTTTGAGATGATGATGGTGCATCTTTCCATTGTGCAGACTCCATCACCCTCTTATGGCTCATCTTGTGGGAACCCCACACAAGATTACTGGGAGGTGATCAGGAGGCTTATTTTCAGGGATCATGATTTTTTTTTTGTTCAGTAAACTAGAAATTAAATGACCTTGGTATAGCTGATGAACTTAGAAGGATAAATTTCTCACCCTATAATTTGGGGGTAGGAGATACAGTACTCTGGTTAGAAGCTGCTAACGCAAATCTCCATTAAAAGTGAGCCCTATTATTTTGTTGCATTAAAAAAGGACAAGCAGCAAACATATTAAAAGGCACTTGATTAGTGGAAAATACCTGCCTAAGCATATTGGGTTTTGCCATCGGAAGAGAATGTGAGCCATTGTTTGAAAGTCTCGTGCACCTTAGGGCATAAAATGACTCCTAATGGAGTGCTATTAATCATTCCACGGAGATTAAGCATGGAATGCCATACGGAGCATGCCCATTGCTTATCGCTGCCAAGAAATTCAAGAAATGTGTAGAACCCACAAAAGTTCAAAGGTTGTCTGGGAGGACACCTTTTCAGCTTGTTTTGCAAATTGGTCCCCTGATACTCAGGAGGCAGGGCTGGCTCTTTCAGAAAGCAGAGTGCCCCTCATATCCCAACTCCTCATCTGAGCAGTTGGCCTCTTGATACTGCATTCCTATAAGACCGCCTCTCAGCTACTTCCCAATCTGCCTCAGTGCTTTTCTTGAGCCATCTGCTGGCAGTGGCCAGTCAGGCCCTGCACCCAGATTGCCAGCCTTGGCATATATCAGAAACAAGAGACAGAAAAGCTTGAAAACTGAAATATTTGTGGCAGGGATATAATGGTTACTTGCAAATTTTCTTTATAATCTTCTAAACTTCACCAGAGACTTTCCTCTGCATCAGTGAGACTTCCTGGCTTCCTGCATCAACAAGACCAGTGTTGTCCAGTAAATTGCCATTAAACTGCCACATTTTGCATAGCTTACTGCCCATTCTGGTGAATCCTGTGCAGGAAAGATGCCATTCCATGCAGGAAATGTAAGAATCCTACACAGCTTGTGTTTCTTCTGTCTTTTCCAGGTGAATACTATGCAGGAATAATCCCACCCTGCAGAGGAATTGTAATGCACATTGGCACAGCTTGATGTTTCTTCTAGAAAAAAGTGACAATGAAACTTCTGAGGAATCCTTCAAGATTTCCCACAAGACTTCTTGGCATGGGGGGGGGGGGTTTCCAAGAGAAATCTGACTGCAAGGAGAAATGGGTGATTTTTCTTTCTTTCTTGGTTTCTCTCCAAAGCTAGTTTTTGGTGCCAACTCTCTCTTTACTTCTGTATGGTAGTAGAGGAGGCCTCACCTGCATCTGGTCACTCTGAACCAAGGTAGGGAATTATGCAACCCATAGGGTAAACGTTTTCCCCAGGTCATGTAAGTGCACCTCCCAAGGGCGCTCTCAGTCCCCCGTGTCTGCCCCATTGTCTATTTATTTTTAAATTGAGAATCCTACTTCAGGAATATCCCGGGGACAAGAGCCTTCTACAAAAGGTGCATTCCCCATATCTTGTTTTGACAAAAACAACAAAAAAAGAGTATTTCCTCAAAACCAGAAGTGATTTTCTAGTTAACCCCCCCCCCCCATTTCATCAGAGGTGGCCCAGGATAGAACACGTCCTGATCCTCTGATATGGCCCATTTCTGCTATAAACTGCTGTTTCTTAAACTGGAAGGCTTTGAGACCTAGCTAGGCTTGGGTGTACCTAAGCTTCCCGTTCTATGTGTTAGCTGGGAATTTCCTTTCTGTACAGGAAGCTAGGCAGGGCTAGGCTTAGCTAGGCCTCAAAGGCTTCCACTTAGGCCTTTCCCCAAGTAAGTCACATTTAGATGTGTTTCTGTCAAGTGGAACCCAGAATGGAGAATAAAGGGACTTGTAGTACAAAAATCCTCTCCCTGATTTTGGTGTTGTTCTGACACTTCGTTAATTTATGATGATTTTTTGTTTTCTCCATTGGAAACCATTAGACAGACCATCCAATGGTTTTCAATGGAGAAAACAAAAAATTACCATAAATTAACGAAGTGTCAGAACAACACCAAAATCTGTTTGCTTAGGTTTCAGGAGGTGGGCTAACGATTGCAACCATTTAAAACAGCTTCCAAACATTGTAAGACACTTTTACAGGAGCGAAAAAGGACTTCGCAAAGCCATTGAAATGTATTGAGCCGGCTTCAATACATTCCAATGAAGGAAACATTGTTTCACACAGCAATGTTTCCTATGGGGATTTTCACTCAGCGATGGCAATCCGTTCCAATTGGAACGGATTAACCGGTTTTCAATGCATTCCTATGGGAAATGGTGTTTCACAGAACGATGTTTCACACAACGTTGATTTTTTTGGAGCCAATTAACATGGTTGTGTGAGGCACCACTGTACATAATCTTCATTGCCATCCGAAGGCCACCTCAGAACAATGGTTTGTGCAGAGAAGCCATGAGCACCCTTCCTTTACTGTGCCAGGTATCTCAGGTTCCTGGGAGACCCTCTTTCTGATGCAGTCATTTCTTGTGGCCTGCTGCCTAGCAAGCTTGCAGTTTGGAAACGTCTGGTATAAAGACAACAGGCGCCCACTGTGTTGCAATATTTTTCAGCTTTTGTAATTCTACTTGGCGGCTTGATTCAAGATATGCCAAAACACTGTAACTCATCTCTCAATTACTAATTGCAAAACTACTTAATTAAGGCAAACTCTTATTTGCCCCATGTTAGCTGTATTTTGTATTGCTCTAGCTGGAGCAATTTTCTTGAAATGAAAAATTTGCAAGTGACTGCAAAGTTGCACAGGTGCAACTGAAGAGACTCTGACTCAGCTCCAAGAATTGACAGTCAGTATCTACCAAAGAGATGGGTGTGTTTACTGTAAGAACTTCATCTACACCAATGCTTTTTTTGGATGCCTATAATCACAGCACAAATGAATGTATCCAGATGTTATTTAATAGTACCAGCTAACACATTTGGGCCATTTGCCTTTGGGGTGTTTATATGAGGCTGCTTCCTTTAAAACTGATCTTGTTGGTGTGTCTTTCACAGATGTTTAAGTAGGTAAAGCTTTCCCCATCTTTTCAGGTCTGGAAGAGTCTTGCTTTGAAGGACATAGAAACAAGGCCATTAAAGTGGAAGGCACGGGAAGAGGGAGCTCCAGTTTACATTGGGTTGTGCTTTCAAGATACCTGATTAGAGCACATACTGTGAACACTGACATCATAACTGAAGTATAGCTACCACTGGTTGTATCATATTAAAAGAGAGAGAGAAAGAGATTTGTGGTTATCTGTAATTTCCCAATGAATATTTTATGCACTTATATTGTACCCCTATTTTCAAGCTGTTTGTTACAGCTATGTTGATGCATAAATGTTCTGCTGCAGTATTAAGATGACTCTTAGAATAATTCCTGGGGATGAATTCCCGGGGAAAACACAGGGTGTTCTTGCCACAAGGGGTAGAATCTGTTGAGATTGTACATGACTGTCAGATTCAAGCTTACCAAGTCAGAGTGAGGTGGGAACAGGAGAACTGGTCCTATCAGAACCCTAAGGTCTGAAGGCTAATAGAAGAAGACTGGCAGAATCCAAAAGGCACATGAGACCTAATCAGGGGGTAAAATGTAGTCCAACTGCAGTGAAAAAGAAGATTTGGATGGAGGGCAAGACACAAGAAGGAAAAGCTACAGTCTCAAGACAGACCAGAAGATTTGGAAAGGGATCTTTCTGGCAAAGCAGAGCCATGTGACTCTACAAAAATCATGATGTTTGCATTTCCTGCCAGAGGTTTCTTATTGCTTCCCTTTTTTCGTGGGTTCTTGGGTGGGTAGGCCACCAGAGAGTGATGTCCTATTAGGGTGAAGAATTAGGAAAGAGATTGGAAGTATTATTTTGGAGAAATACAATTCCCAGAATGCTTCCTGGAGCATGTGGAGTCTAAGGAAGTAATTTTCCCATCTCTACTCCTTCTAAAGTTCATCACCTTAACTCAGAGTATGGAATAATTACTATTGTCTCTTCTGGTTTGAGAAGATTTCTGGGAGCTTTGTTCTAAAAACCTACTTTCTCTGTCTTTCAAATAATGATGTTGCAAATAATGAGGACTTACTGCTTCTTATGCAATTCTTTCCACCATCCTGTTTTCTTTTGCAGATAAATAAACTAGTATGGTATAAAATTGGAGGAGGAGAGACTGGTTTGAATCTCTACTCAGACGTGAACCCTCTTGTGTCTGTCTGCCCTAGTTCATATCAGAGCCACCACAATTAAAGAGCACAATATATTGTAAATCTTGGATAAGTATATCAGATAATTTCAGTCCAATAATGGACAAATTCAAAAGGATCTGGGACAGCTAAAATCAAGCCTTCCATGATACCTGTTGAGGGGCATAGACTGCCCTGAAACATGTACTCCATTCAAAACTCCCCAAGAACTGTGTCGGTTCAATTTTTTTAGGTTCATCTTGTTTCTACCAACTCCACTCCCTAGCCCATCGAGAGACTTCAAAGTAAACCAGGATTCTGTGTGATTGGGGTTATTTTTTCCCCTGGGGCTCAAATCATAACCTTCTTTGCCATTTGTTCAGGATTCAAAGATATTATCAGAACGCCTTTCCTTGATTTCAATCTGCAGGGGTGGGGTGGGGACAACGTAGAAGAAGATATGGAAGGCACCTCCTCGAACAACGTGCACACATTTGCGTGTTCCCTGGACAACTACTCTTATCGGCTGATCCTTCCACCGCTTTGCAGATGAATCCCAATACAGTGGCGCCTCACTTAGCGATGTTAATCCATGCAGAAAAAATCGCTGCTAAGCGATAACATCGCTAAGCGATATTAAAAAGCCCATAGAAATGCATTAAAACGCGATTAATGCATTCCTATGGGCTTAAAACCCACCTTTAAGCAGAGATCCTCCATAGCGCCGCCATTTTCGGTGCCTCTAAAGCGAGGAATCTGTACAAAACCACAGCGGGCGGCCATTTTGTTTACCCGGCGGCCATTTTGAAACCGCCAGTCAGCTGGCCAAAAATGGGGGCTTTGTGATGATCGCTTCCCTGCAATCATCGCAAAGTGAAATTTCCCCATAGGGACCATTGCAAAGTGATCACTTTTGTGATTGCAAAAAGATCACCGCAAAGCGATTTCTTCGCTAAACGGAGCGATCGCTATGCGAGGCACCACTGTATAAAATATAACTATAAGGGATGGCAGAGGCTGTAGTGCACAGCTTGGCTAATGAGCACGTCTTTCTCCCGGCACATCTCCGGGCCAGTACATACAGTGCATATTTTTATTACAGTCCTTAGACTAATTAAAGAAAAACAATTATAGTTTCATCCTTTCTGGCATAAAACATAACAGAATTACCACTTAGTTTAAAATCTATTTAAAATCTTACACATCTAAAATTTATCTACACTTTGATTTCTGGAATCTAAGTATCACCATGCAAAAACTTGCAACGTGATAGGTAATCTTAGGGTCTTTATCTGAGAGAAGAAACTGGAGTCTGCTTTCTTCTGGGATTTTTTTAATCAGTGGAGAAATAATCTGATTATGTGCAATCTCATAGTGGGAACAGATAAAAAAACATGTGTTGCATAGTTTCTAGCACCCCTAGCGAACAGGAGCAAAGCCTTTCTGCATGAGGCACGTTCCTCTATTTCTCTTCGAGGACGGCCGACAGAAGGGCCGAGCATCTTGCTAGCATGAAAGCTCTTCTAAATCCTCTCACTTCTAAGAGTGATAGATAGTCTGCTGGTTCCATGGGGTTCTTAATGCAGGCTCTTAATATCAAATTCTGTACACTAGCAAGGACAGGCCCTGCGCAGCTTGGTCAACGAGCAGGTCCTTCTCCCAAGAAAGACTCTGCAGCCAAGCAGAGGCTGAAGTGGCCAAATCCCTATCCAAACGTGTTTTCTGCATTCTCCCTTGTAGGGATCAAGGGCTCTGGTCCAGTAAATGGAATTGAAGCATGAGACTGAACAGAAGGCTATTCGAGCTCAGTACAAGTTGGTTTTTAATCACAGCACCAAAGAGGACTACACGTCTTCCTTCAACAACACTGGGGTTAGGGGCGCTGGACCCCCATGTAGTTCAAAATCCATGTATCATTCTTATGCCCCTCAAAACATAACTACAAATCATAAACAGTTGATTCTCTCTCTCACACACACACACTAACACACACACACACATACACACACACACAAATACAGAACACTTCTCTCTGAGTTCTCTTCCATAGTGTCAACAATCTTTTCCATATAGCACAGTATGTAATGAGCCTTAAAGTCCTTAAGACCCCCTGATCTAGCGGCTGAATTAGAGATGCTGAGTTTGTGGGTAAGTAGACCACTTCAATGCCTTTGTTCTGGGTGTCAAAAGGCACCGTATTTGTTGATTATTTATTTATTTATTGAAAATAAATCTGTGTATCACTAAAACTGTGCTGCTCAGACCCGTGCAATTCAACAAAGAAATATACCCCTTAGCCACTTTGAAGGTGCTTCATTTTGGCATTCTTCCTCCTTTTCCCAGCCATAGCAGTAACTGAACAGGTGTAACACAGTGGCGAAAAGGCTGTGCTATGAATCCAGATACCTCTAGTTGGAATTTTGCCTTTGTCCTGCCCAAAGCAAGGCACACACTCTCAACCTCAGCAAACAAGTGGACATAACATAGCCACATTTAGGGGTCATTACATTGCAATTTAAGGGACATGGTGGCGCTGTGGGCTAAACTGCAGAAGCCAGTGCTGCAGGGTCAGAAGACCAACAGTCATAAGATCGAATCCACGCAATGGAGTGAGCTCCTGTTGCTTTGTCCCAGCTCCTTGCCAACCTAGCAGTTTGAAAGCATGCAAATGCAAGTAGATAAATAGATACCACCTCAGTGGGAAAGTAAAATAGCGTTCCCTAGTCATGCTGGCCACGTGACAATGGAAACTGTCTTCAGACAAGCGCTACGGCTTGAAAATGGGATGAGCACCACCCCCTAAAGTCGGACACGACTGGACTGAAAATGTCAAGGGTAACCTTACCTTTTACCTTACATTACAATTTACCTTACAATTTGCATTGGAGCAGGCATAGACGGATTTCAATTAAAACCTGGTGACTACGCAACGTAAAACTCAGTGTTGGGAAGTCTGTTGCAGAATTGTCTCTTTTCATCAGGGAATAGTATTTTTGTTGTTGTTGTTGTTCAGCCAGGGGGTGATTTAAACGTGTTCCAGTTGGGTTGGCATCACTTTTGTCTGCTTTCTGTCTAGTTTGACGTCCCAATCTAAGGCAAAAGGATGCTCATAGAGATGCCAATGCCCCCAACCAAGTGACCCTTGTTTCCAAACTTGTTACTTTTTTAAAAAAGCCAGTTGTTGGTTTCAGACCAGTGCTGGAATAGACATTGCTGGGACACATAGGAGAAAAAGAGAGAGGTGGAAATTGCCAAACAGGGCCTTGCTATCTCCTTACAGCAGCTCCTGCTGTTGGATCTTGGTGCTCTCTGCCTCTGCTGATTCCTGCAAATTGTATCGGGATAATTACAACAGTTTCATCCATGGAAATCTGATTTCCACAGGTGCAAATCACAATGAATCAAACTACTGTAGTGTAATCACAGCCTAAAACATGTATCTTCCTGCATATGGAAGATACTGTACATCATCATTACTGTTGTATGCTTTATTAGATATGAGGGGGAGGGGGGAAATTTAACTACAGTTCCCAGAATTCCACAACCAGCTTAGTCTTGCTGTGAAAAAAGTTTCCTATCTGTGTGGGTCTCGTAAATAGATAATATATGGGAAGAATATTGACACCGCAAAGTACTATACAAATGTCAAGTATTACTATTATTACTGGGAACAAAGGCCCAGGAGGAGCTTCCCCTTCCCTTGCTCCTGTGTTCCACGACACTCTCCAAAGAAGTCTGGATTATATGCTGTTTATTTGCTTCAGGGTTGAAGGTGGAGGGAGTTTTGGGGGAGTTTTTTTCTGGTTCGTTTACTTTCTGGGTGACCATCCAACTCAAGCTTTCCCCTCACATGAGCTTTCCTGCCCACAACAGCCCAGTCATGAGGGAAATTACCGGAACGTTCCCATTGCCAACAATTTTTCAAGCTGTTAATTCACTTCAGTTTACAATTCACGAGGAAAGTGCCTCCAAGATATTGGCAATCATAATTTTTACGACTAGTTATTGTAACGCTGGAGTCAAATTTGTCTCCAAGTCACCCCAGAGAATAACACAGCATCAAATTAGCATTGTAAGCAAAGCCAAAGTCAGAGAGGAGGAGAGGAAAATGTACATGCATACTCTGAGGAGAGAGCCTTATAGACATTGCGACTTAAAATCCATACTTGGGTGTAGGGTTTTCCTTGAGAACCCAAAGCATAAGTTTGGAAAAAGAAGCCATTTGTCTTTGCTGCCTTTCTAATTGGAATAGTGATGGAAACCATCGGAGCCATTTATGAAGAAGTAACTGGGGGTGCTTTGCAGCTTGATGACTTTGAATTGACATACACATTCAGATTCATGTTTTAATAACTGCAGCAATGGCGGCAAACTGAATATGTGAATGAGAAGACTTGCTTATAATGTCAAAGAAAGTGGAATAAATCTGTCACTGAAGATTAGGAAAGAAGGGACATAAAAGGAGTGAAGATAGTACCTAGGTTGATGTTAGGATAGCAGGTTTGTATATCAGTAAGGTTGTTTGACATCTAAGAGAGCCGGGTTGTAGTCTTCAACTGAACTGTTCAACGTTTAATCACTCCTTTGTCAGCATGACCTACTTCACAGAGTAGTTATGAAATTAAACTAAGAAAGAGGGGACGGTGCCTTGGAGCTCCCTGGAGGAAAGGTAGAATATAAGGTACTGTACCTAAGCTGGCCAGGTACCTCAGAGAATGCAAGCATCTATCTGTAGGGCCAAGTACAGTTACCCCGCATGACAGTTTTTTCGCTAGACATTGACTTTTTGCGATCGTTATAGCGATTCGCAAAACAGTGATGCCGATGGGGGAATTTCGCTGGACAATATTTGGTCCCTGCTTTGCAAACCGATTTTTGCTAGACAACGATTTTGACAGCTCCCTTCGCGCTCGCAAAACAGGTGTTTTCGGGACCTAAGCTTTGCAAGACAGCTACTTAAACAGCTGATTGGCGGTTCGCAAAGCGGCTTTCCTATGGCCAATCTTCGCTAGACAACGACGATTCTTCCCCATTGGAACGCATTAAACAGGTTTCAATGCTTTACAATAGGAAAATGCTTTTCACTAGACAATGATTTCGCTAAACAGCGATTTCAGTAGAATAGATTATCATTGTCTAGCGAGGCACCACTGTATGGAGTTTTTGATTCCCCCAGTGCCTTGTAGGAGAAGAGTCAGCCCATCTGGCCATGGGCAAGCTAAACAATCCCAGAGTGCATGCAGAAGGGAACTAGTGAACTGCTTTTCAGTTCTCTGTACCTAGCAAACTTTGAAAAATTAGAAGGATGAATTTAATTAATTAAAACTCTGACATTTCCTCTCAGGGCCAGTTTATCACCATCCCTGCCAGAAAAGTAAAAGCTGAAATCCTTTGCCTAAACTTTAGTGGCATTTTAATATTGTTCAAGTTTCTTTTACATAATAATTTGTTTCTATTTTTATTCCACTGTGTTTTTGTTGCACTATTGTTTATAATTGCAATTTGAGGGCCCTTGTAAGCAGAAAAATTATTTCTAAGCATTTTAAAATTAATAATTTTAAATAAATAGAATATTTTTAAAGAAAGAGCCACATTAGTTTGTTTCCACATGTATGAAAGAAGAATATTTAGGATGCATTAAAAAAATCTAGTACTGTATACTTGAAACATTAGAACCTTCTGGGTCACAAGAATGGCTTCACAAAATTTTGACACTTGTGTAATTTTGTTGATTATAACTTCCAGTGAGAGCAATTGTAGCTATTTCTTTTTCAAAATAAAACAGTTTCTCAATAAGCCTATAAAACAATCCTGTCACTATTCCATTTTTATTTCCTTTTTCTTTTTAGCAGCAGATGGACAGTTGTGTCCATTTGCAATTGTTATTCCTGGGGGAGATAAATGTCCTGTTCATTTTCTCCTGAAAAGTGTATTGAAACCAAGACCACCTCTGAAATTGAAAGCAACTTGTAGTAGACACGGATGATGGTCCCAACCTCTATACATTTATCTCATTCCCTTTTAGGTGATCCCCTAATTCTCATTCATCAGCAGAAGTGTTCACATATAAACTATAGTCCCTAGTTGTTGTTATGTGTCACTGTTGTTAAGTTGTTAGTGACTGCTTTTTGTTTTGTGCCATTAAGAACAAACCCAACTTTTAAACAACCCTAACAGGGCTATAAGCTTTCGAGGTATGTGAGATGTTCAGAGAGTAGCCACCCTGCAGTGAATTTCCACAGGGAACAAGGATCGGCATCCATGTCTTCTGAGGCCTAGCTCAACACTCCATCCACGACACTAAATGGGCTTTCTATGGTAAGCAGCAAGTTGGTAAATGAGAACATTATTTGTCCAAATGGGGTTAAAAATTTTAGTTTCCTCCTCTTTTCTCTACCATTGAACAGTGTACCATGACAGTGATGTTTCTGCTGCAGAGTGTTACTTAAGGCAAATTCTGTATCTAGAAGTTCATTAATTTTTCATTTTTTTCCTGTTCAGCTTCTTTTTTCTTCTTCTGAAAACCAAAATCAAAGTCATTTATGCTTATCTTCGGCTAAACAACGTGGGTCATAAAAGGTAATGCCATGGGTAGCAGAATGTAAACACACACATTTCCCCTCAATAAACATGCTAATTTCTAGCTATAATATTCACAAGTAAAATATCCATCACAGAGACCCTATTTGGCAAAGGCAGCAGCCCTCATCAGTCAACGAAGGAGGTTTCCTGCCAGTTCACGGCAGGAGGCAAATAGTACAACTTAACTCACTTGATGATGCCCTCAAGGGAAAAACATGAGCCTCATAAATGAGTCTGGAAATGTGATAAAAGGATAATCTTGCATAAATGAGGCTATATCATCATTACCTGCACAAACATGAGGAAAGAAAGAAAGAAAGAAAGAAAGAAAGAAAGAAAGAAAGAAAGAAAGAAAGAAAGAAAGAAAGAAAGAAAGAAAGAAAGAAAGAAGCATTATTTGAGTGATGGCATCTTATTACAAATTAAAACAGAGGGAAAGAGGGAAAGGCAGGGCAGAGACATAGCTGCACCAGTGAAGTGAGATAACTTGCAGCACCACCCCATCTAGGAGACACACAAAATAATCTTTTGTTCTGCCCTCACCCTCTCGGTATGGCCCACTGGGACACGTTGGATGAGTCCTCACAAACACAATCTTTCTCATGAATAGGCACTGGGTTGGCTACTAGTCGAATTGCTGTTTTACAAACCACATCAACCATTCTCAGAACTTTAACTATCAAGTGGACATGTGCGAAGAAATATAGTGGTAGGATTACCGGTAATTATGGAAGTGATCTTTGATCTGGATAGCAGAGGAATCTGGAAAAGATGAGCAGTAAATGGTGGTGCTGTGTTTACAGCACTAACATGATGACTGTCTTATTTATAACTGACTCTGTTTGTCTGCATGTGTGTGTGTGTAGACAGACAGACATCTCAGGAGGGAAAATACTAACCAAGCAAATCCTTTACTTCCTGCCAGCTTCATATAAGGCTGCCTCGATAACATTTTTCTGCCAGAGGGACAGCAGGAAAGTATGCTCACCATTTCTGCAAGATGTACAGCACTAGGTTTAAGGTCAGTTGGCTCCTGAAGCAGCCAAACAAGCAAGCAAGCAACCACCATGTGCATCTTCCTTTCTGTTCTGCAATTAAAAAAAAAACAATCATATTGTATATTGCTCCACATTTTCCTCCACTTTTCATGACATCTCTAATGTGCTTGCTGAATTGGCTGCCTCCTTCCCTCTTGTGGTAGAGGCAAACCTGGCTTTATCTATTCACACGTTTTAGCAGAGTTTGGACCATGACTTTGAATATTTAATTCGTTCCTAGAATGGTCCAACTAAAGTGAGGCTATTGTACTTTGGACATATCATAAAACAATAGTGCTCGAAAAAGTTGAAGGCAGAAGGAAAATAGGAAGACCAAGTGTGAGCTTGATTGACTCAATAAAGGAAGCCCCAGCTTTGAGTTTGCAAGCACAGCACTGTTTACAACAGGAGATCACACATTAATAAGGCCACCATAAGTTGGAGGAAACTTGATGGCGCATAACACCAACAAGTGGTTCAGTGGACCTAATGCAATTAATTACCATTATAGTTACAAATTTGGGGACTGAACCACTAATTTAAACCAAATGAAATGCTCGCTTTAAATGGGAAATTTGTATAAGTTTCTACCCAATTTTGGTGCCTGGGGTGTAGTTTGCTGTGGTTACTGGAAACAAAATTTGTATTCGTATGAATCAATGCCCCTGACAAATACAAATCAATGGATTTTTAACATTTGTTTTATTCGTCAATTCATTTGGCTACAAAACAGCTCACCAAGCACCTAGAGTTGCCAAAATTGCAGAGAGGCTTCCTTTGCCCCTCCCCTACAATCCCTCCAAGCTTGGTGACGATTGGGTTTCACAGGTCGGAGTTATACACCCACAAAGAAGGTAGACTGGTGAAAATTGGGTTTCCTCACACCAG
Source organism: Pogona vitticeps (assembly GCF_051106095.1). NCBI lineage: Eukaryota > Metazoa > Chordata > Lepidosauria > Squamata > Agamidae > Pogona > Pogona vitticeps. The sequence goes on from NC_135794.1 coordinate 14,501,682, forward strand.
CTGCTAAAAGGCACTTTCCTGGGGGAAACCACTTTGTGGGTGTTTAACTTCAATGTCTAAAATCCAATCTTCACCAAACTTGGAGAGATTGTGGAGGAGAGTCCACAGAAGCTTCTCTGTGATTTTGATGTCTCTAGGTACCTGGGAGGAACTTTCTGGGGGTGGGCTCCTTGTGGTATATAACTCAAACATCCAAAACCCAAACTTCATGAGACCTGCAGTACCTGTCGAGGATAGTCGGGGGAAGCGTCCCTGTGAATTTGGTGCCTCTAGGTGCTTGGGGGTGAGCAGGCTATCAGTTTGTCAGAAAAAAAATCATAAATTTGTAATTTGTGATTCATTAACCTTGACAACTCACAAATCAAAATGAATCACTATTTTTCTGATTCGTGCCCATCTCTGTTGCTTATTCTTCTCTATGGTGGGGGGGGGAACACTTAAAGAGGTGAGAGAGGAGAGGACTCTACACAAAGACGCTACTGGGCAGGTGGGCAGGGCTATAACTATGGTACAGAAATCCAGAGGTAAACATATTGATGAATATTAGGAAGATGAACAGCAACACCTTCAGCACTGTTTACTTTAAATAAATGTTTTATTTACTTTGCAGGAGATGCCACATTCTCCTTCTCCTGTTTCTTGGCGGGGTTTGTGTCCATGCCTCAGGACAGAGTGAGGTGGGAGACGGTACTGCTTGCCCCGCAGACCAAGATTGCTAGTTATAACTCTGTGGGCAGGCCCAGATCTCACATGTGGCAAATTCCGCCAGGACTGGAAGTTCGGCAGTTCTGTCCCAGATCACAGTTCATTTTGTGGTTGCCATGTGTCCTCTTTTACAAGGCTGGTCCTCTGTTTGAAGGACTGTCAGGGGACATGGTCTCTACTTTAAAGATAAATAAACCAAGGAGAATAGAAACCTTGAACCTGCCTAGCCATAGTTAGCAGCACGTGTACCCCAGACAGCAGCAGACACATGGATCATCTGATCCCTGTCTTCCCCTCACAGGAGAGGCAGGTTTCAGTTCTCTTTAAACATATGAATGCAAACTAATATACATTACTATTTCGGACAACAACTCCCAGAATTTTCAGCAGTAATAAAAATTAAAAAAAATCAAAAAGGTTTCCCATCTCTGGTTATTTTATTTTTGCATCTGCAGATGTAAACTAACATATCCAGTTTTATGAAAATTTACTTTTTTTAAAACTTTTATTGAACTTATATCCCGCCCCTCTAGACAGAGTCTACTCGGGGCAGCTTACATGAGTAATAAAACAGAATAAAATAGAATAAAATAAACATACATAATAAAACCTAGTAACAGGTGTCTATACACATTATCAAGATGGGATAGTTAAGAAACAGAAACAGAAAATAAGTTAATTGACTGGAGGGAAGGCCTGCCTAAAGAGCCAGGTTTTTAATTGGCTTTTAAATACACCCAGCGAGGGAGCCAGACGGATTTCCGTTGGAAGGGTATTGCACAGCCGAGTGGCCACCACCGAGAAGGCCGGGTTTCTTGTTCTTTCCTTCCGGGCCTCTCTCGGCGTAAGGCCCCTCAGCCGTCCCTGCTGGCTTTGTCGAGTGATTCGGGTAGACCTTTCGCCCATCTGTAGTTACAGAACACGCTCAGAAGGCACGTATGGTCAGTTTTCCCCTCTTCAATGAAATGCATTGTACTTCTTTTTAAATTGCAAAAAGAATGTCTAATTTTGCACCTGTACATAGCTTATGTAATTTTATGCAAATCAGCATTTCATTTCTGTGAATTAAGGCATCACTTGGGGGGAGAATCACATTTTTAATGTGATCTAATGATTTTTAATGTGATCTAAACCCCCCCATGTAAAAAGAAGAAAATCACAGCAGGAGGCTATGTACTTCATATTCTTACTTGTGTCACTTGTTTTCAACTTGCAGTAGATTTTATCACAAGTTGGAAGCGTTGAGTTTTGGATTACACAGTGAGAACACCATGTGACCCACTCCATTTCTTGTCATTTTAAAAAAAGTGTTTATGCATGTATCTGGATGTGCTGTTTTTATTGTAGGTTAAAAAATGGAATCACAGATGCTCATGTGCAGAGACACAAAGGAGAACAAAATTAAAGACTATAGTTTAGGGAGGAGCAAGGGGGTGAACAAGGGAGGCAGATAAGAGGCAAATAACTGGTGGAGGAAAAGAGGAGGTCCTGCACTAAAACTGTGGTCTATCTGTAAAAACTAGAGCAGAAAAGAATCAGATTGGGAGCCATTTTTTACTGCAATATGGCTTGGAGTCATGTGCTATGGTAAGATCTGATCATTTTTTTTCTGGAATGTTAAATATCAGCCCTGGTAGGAGATGTCATCTCTGAATTTTTATCCTAATTAAAAAACAGTAATCAGAAATGAGAAAAGTTAGGTTTTTTGAGACGGGGATTAATACTCCATGGCCACTGGTGATGCCATCTAAAATAGTTGAGGAACTTTAACTTACAAGCAAGTTCAAAACCAGTAGGAACCATACAAGACTGTACAGTAATGCTATTACAGTCTTATATGATTCTGAGGTATATGACCTTTACAGTGGTGCCTCGCATAACGAGTGCACCGTTTAACGACGAATCCGCATAGTGACGCGTTTTTTGCGATCGCTAATGTGATCGCATTGCGATGTTTAGATAGGCTAAACATCGCATTGCGATGATTGGTAAGCATTTCACTTACCGATCTTCGAATTGCGATGTTTAGAAAACAGCTGATCGGTGGTTCCAAAATGGCCACCAGATTAGCAAAATGGCCGCCCGCAGCGTTTTCGCACCCTGCCCTCGTTTACCGGGCAGTGAAAATGGCGGCCGGATGGGGGAATCTTTGCTTACAGGTGAGTTTTCCCCCCATAGGAACGCATTAAATGGAGTTTAATGCGTTCCTATGGGGTTTTTCCCCCCGCATAGCGTCGAATCCAGATAGCGACATTAATCCTGGAACGGATTAACATCGCTATGCGAGGCACCAGTGTATTACATTACAGTGGTGCCTCACTTAACGATTGCCTCGCTTAACGAGGAAATCGCTGTATGATGGTTTAAATGTTTTTTTCCGCTTTGCGATTATTGGTTCCCTGCTTCGGGAACCGATTTTCGCTTTACGACGATCAGCAAAAAGCTGATTGTTGGGTTTCAAAATGGCCACTGGCTGAAGAAAATGGCTCCCCCACTCTTTTTAGTAAGGCTTTTTCGCAAGACAGGCACCAGAAAATGGTTGCCGTATGGAGGATCTTCGCTGGACGAGCAGGTATTCAGCCCATTGAAACGCATTGAACGGTTTTCAATGCGTTACAATGGGTTTTTTATTTCGTTTGACGATGTTTTCGCTCTACTGCGATTTCGCTGGAACGAATTAATGTCGTCAAGCGAGGCACCACTGTATCATCAAATGCTGCCATATTACTATTAAATTAGAACCTTTTGATCACCAAAAGAAAGCAGAGAACCTCCTTTCCATGACCTTAATTCCTTACCAAAGAGAACCACAAGCTGAGCTGTCACTCAACAATGACTTAGAGTTTTGTCTTCTGCTGTTGCATTTGTGCTTTTTGTCACAAAGTTCTGCTCTACGGTAACTCTTTATTGGTAAATTCTCAGGCTACTCATAGGAGCGTACCATCACACCTTGAAGAGCACCAAGCCTGCACCTAGTCAACATGTTTTCCCAACACCCGCAACCACACAAGCTACCCACACCATTGCCTGCATATCCTAGGAACATATAGAAAAGCCAGAGCTTGGAAGAATAACCTTTCTTACAATAATACAGTAATTCCCAGAATCCTCAGTCAGCATTGAGCAAAACAAGCATTGTTTTAGCATGGGGTGGGGAGGTCATCTGAAACCCTCTCCTTAATAATGACTGCGCAGTGGTTAAACTGCAGTACTGTAGTTTAGTCACTGCTCACGACTTGTGTTCGATCCCAATGGATTCAGGTAGCTGGCTCAAGACAAAGGAACCAGACAAAGGATGACTCAGCTTTCTATCCAGAGAGTGCACTAGCACTATGGGGTGGTTGTATAAATCGAAACAACAACTACTACTGTTATTAAGTGAGTAATAGTTGAGTGGTGCCTCAACTTACAAATGTCCTGACTTTTTATGACAAGTGCTAGAATATTAATAGCTAGACTTTGGAAAGACAAAAATGATATTAAAATAGAAGATTGGTATTGTGAAGTATAGGATATTGCATTAAACGATAAATTAGCTATTGAACTTAAAATAAAAAGGGGGAAATAAGTTCCAACAATTTTTATGATATTTGGGGTAAATTTGTGGAATTTGTGTTAGTGAAAGGAAGGGGAAAAGCCTCTAAAGAATACTCTATACAATTTTGGAGAGGTAGTCCGTAATAAAATATCATTAAATGGAGTCCCGTGGGTATGGGGTGCACGTTAGAATTTAGTTTATAATAAACACAATTGTTTGCATATGTTTTTGTATTTTTGTTGTTACATATGTTTTTGGGGTTTTTTGTATTATAAAATAAAAAAATTGAAAAAAACACAAATGTCCCAACTTACGACCATTTCAAGTTACGACCAGCTCCGGCCGCAAAATTTTGCTTCGACTTGCAGCCGGAACTTCCAATTACAAACAGAAAAAGGCAGAGAAAAAAGGTGGGAAATTCAAATTGCTAACTGTTGGTAGGCAAAGAGGCTGCTTCTTCGTAGCTCTTTTGCCCCAACGGTTAGAGTAAGTGCGATTGGAGGAGGCTTCGGACTGCCTGGTAAGGTAAGGTGCTACTTTCTACTTTTTAAAAACTGTTCTGGGTGGGTTTTGCAGTGTGGCTTTGGGCTGGGGGGGTTATGTTTCTGTGCTGTGATGGGTCTTGGGGGTTTGTTTGTTTTTTGGTATTTTCCCCCATTTCTGATGAGTCTTGGGTTTGTTTGCTTTTTGCTTCCCCCCCATTTCCGGTGGGTCTTGGGTGGTTTGCTTGCTTTTTGCTTTGCTTTTTTTGCATTTCTGATGGGTCTTGCACGCTTCCCTTGCTTTTTTCTTTGCTTTTTTTCATTTCTGAAGGGTCTTGCACCGTTTGTTTACTTTTCCTCCCCCCCCCCCTTAGGCCGGGACAGATTAATCGCATTTCCGATGGGACTTGCAGTGCGGTGTGTTTTTTCGGTGATTTTTTCTTCAACCGCAACGAATTAATTGCATTTCAATGCATTCTTATGGGAAACAGTGCTTCGACTTACGACCATTTTGAGTTACGACCGGAGTTCTAGAACCAATTAAGTTCGTAAGTTGAGGCACCACTGTACAGCTGTAGTGACACCCAATGTGGTATAGTGCAGTGGTCCCCAAACTTTTTAACTCCATGGACCAGTTGGGGAAGGCGGGGCACCCCTCCACGCTCGCGCAGATGTGCAAAGGGCGAGGGGTGCTTGGGGGCACTCGCGTTCACTTGCAAAGGGGTGGCGGCACTCACACACACGTACATGTGCGAAGGGGCTGTGCAGGGGGCAGGAGTGTGTGCAAGGGGGAATCTGTCTCCACAGCCCAGTCTGGCCCAGGCCACAGACCGGCACCAGGCCAGGGTTTTGGGACACCTGCTATAGTGGATAGAGCAATGATTCCCAACCCTGGATCACCAGATGTTCTTGGACTAAAACTCCCAGAAGCCCTCACCACTAGCTGTGCTGGCCAAGATTTCTGGGAGTTGTATTTCAAGAACATCTGGGGATCCAAGGTGGAAAGCACTGGGACAGAGTGATGGACTAGGACTCAGGAGATCTGAGTTCAAATCCCCACTCAGTCATGGAAACTCACAGGGGGAGTGGAACTAGTAATGCCACTCCTTAAATATCTCACTTATCTCGAAAACCCTATTAGGGTCACTATAAGTCAGTTCCAACTTGATGACACATAACAACAGTGGCCGTAGTACTTTTTTTAAGAGTAGCTGCAACTGAGGATGTGCAGCAGTATTCACTGCCTCGATATGCACATATGGTGTGCATGTGGGCGAATATTAGTGGTATGCTACCTTTCTGTATTCGTGTCTATGTGGCCAGGATGGAATCAAGGTAAGCCAAGAAATCAAGCTTCCAGAGATCTAGGAAGAGGAGAATGGATGCAACTTTGCACTGAAATTTGCTTTTGTATTTGGTTGTATTTACTTGAATGGTAAGTGATTGTGTGATTGATTTACATTTGTATGATGGAAGATATAAGCCAGAAGTGACAGTTAGGATAGTTGAGGAGTACATAAAATGTTTATGAATGGTTCCTGGGTGGAGAGGTTCTATGTGAGAGAGGGAGGGTGTGATCAGATGGAGATTTGTTGTGCAGTTTCGTCTAATTTGAAGACAGGATGGTCTACTCCTTTTTCCAAAAATTTCATGCCATGCATGCAGGCGATTGTGAAACAGCTCACTCTGATCTATGTCTACCCTCACTTTTTGGGGCTGGGTTTTTTTTAGTATGGGTAGGATCACTCCATTTTAATTTGGTTTCTGGCATATGTCATCACTGTTATTGAACCAAGGTGATATTTGTAGGGGTTTCTCCCAACAATTCAGCGCTATGTCACTTGGGTGGCAAGCCAATGAAATGATATGTCACTTGCAAATGAATCACAAACAATTCCAGTTGTCTGTTTCCAGCCACTCTCACTTTCACATCTGTACACTCATCATTCTCCAGCATTTCTACATTATTCTGTGATTTTAAAACAAAATTATGTATTTTTAAACATACTGAGATAAATCCAATTGTTGATCTCAGTTTATGAGTGGGGACTTATTAAAGTTGACTTGTATGTAAGTCCCATTAATCCAAATGCGCCTATTCTAACTGAAGCTTGCTTTAGCAGAGTAAATCACAACTAGAGTAGGCTCATTTGAATCTATGGAACATGGAGGAGGTGACTTGCCATTGATTCATTGGGTCTACTCTAGTGTACATTACTTTGGCTAATGAATGTACTCTTGCTAGGACCAACCATTGTTTAGTCCATTTCTCTAAACCTATTTTTATTTCCTCTGAAAATGCAGATATTAATATTTATTTTGATATTTTCTCTTCAAGTCAAGAACTGTGCTGGAAGTGTGAATAATAGAGCACAAGTAGTTCTTGATTTACATCTTTTTCAGTAGGTTCAGATCATGATTTTCCTACCAGAAAATAAAAATTCTGTAGCACATGGATGTGACTAGAGCTCCAATCTCAGCTGTTATTTGGGCTCTCATTTTCCCTATAGGCCTCATCTCCTGCTATTATAATTTCTGCTGAAATAAATCAGTGCCCCTATCCTAATTGGAATTTTTGATTTAGTAAATCTTCTTCCTCCCCCAACCCTGCTCTGCCATTGCCTACTTTCCTGTCTAAACATCCCAGACCACTTATCTCCTCCTTTTACACAGACCTCATTATATTTTTCCACCTAGGGAATATTTATCATAATTTTATCCCATCTGTCAAGTGAACATTCCATGAGGAAATCAAGTTATGCAGTGACTTGATATACAAAAGGGCCTTCATATCCTCCTTTTATGCCAGTTTCCTAAAGTCTCTGGAGAGGGGCCATAACATTAGGCCCAAGGGGCAAACACACATTTTCTCTTCGGCATTTGAAGGGAAATGTAAAATCTCTATTAATTACCATGCAAATCACCATGTAAAAAGATTCCTGTGCTCATTGGCTCCCTCCTTCTCATGGAAGCTCAGCATGAATGCCACACAAGATTCATCTCTGGTCCACAGTGCATCCTTATATAAAAAGATGCCCATGGTCCACATGCCCCCACAATCCTCCAGAAATGGAAGACATTGCATTTTTTGTACAAAACACCTAATTTGGGAGTTTTGTGTGTGTGTGTGTGTGTGTAATCTCCCATCTTTCCCCCCTCCTGCCCCACAAAGCCACTACTGTCGTGCCCCACTTAACGATTACCCCGCATTACAACAAATCCGCTTCACGACGATGTTTTTGCGATCGCAATTGCGATTGCAAAACGATGTTTTAAATGGGGTTTTTTCACTTTGCGAAGATCGGTTCCCTGCTTCGAGAACTGATTCTTCACATTATGACGATCAAAACAGCTGATCGTCGGGTTTTCAAAATGGCCACCGGGTGCTCAAAATGGCTCCCCGCTGTGCTTAGGGACAGATTCCTCACTATACAGGCACTGAAAATGGCTGCCGCATGGAGGATCTTCGCTGGACTGTGAGTTTTTAGCCCACTGGAATGCATTAACCGGGTTTTAATGAGTTTAAATGGGTTTTTTAATTTCACTTTACGATGTTTTCGCTCTACAGCGATTTCACTGGAACAAATTAACGTCGTTAAGCGAGGCACCACTGTCCTATCCTGCTGCTTCCCACAAACCACAATCTCAGGCCATGCTGTGGGTTTCAGGTTTCAGAGGAAGCACTTCTGGGTTGGGAAGCCATCTTCCTCAGCAATTTCTGGTCTGCTTGGATCTGGTGGTGCCATTTTGCTGCAACAATAGAAGCAGCAGATGGAAGAAGGCATCATTTAGGCCTTCTGTTACCTTCCCAAAGCATGCTGAATGATGGATCTTGAGGGAAATTGGCCAAGGGAAACCACTGGGAGAAGTTCAACTCCAGGGATAATGCTGTTGCATAGAAGGACATTTTGCAGGATGCAAAAGCAGGGAGGAAAAGTGCCTTCTGGGCATGCCCCAGAGAATGTCTTGCTCATCAGCCCCATTTTGGTAAGATAAAACACTCAGCAACTTTGCATTAAAAAGATCTGTGGGTTGGATGTAAAATTTCCAGATATTCTGAGTCCTGGAAAAAGAATTTCCATGAGGAAAAAACTGAAATAGATGCAGTGTTTATTTTCATATCAACCCTAATTTTGTTTTGCTTCTTTAGTAATCTAAAATACCCCCATTCATTATTGTGTGCAAATGAGCTAACTGGAAGATACATAAGGAAGTTTAAAATATAAAAACCTTAACATGTGGAAGCAAAATTATGAATATATCCCATATTAAAGAGAAAACTGCAACTGCAGCACACTGCACATTGTAACCATAAACAATGAAAGTTTTCTGTAATTGCAGAAATGCATGCTGGATGTGTGTGTTGCACTATGTTTATCGTATGAACAGCAGTGATTGTTTTTTAGATTCACATAAATAATTTTGAAGATGGCCTTACATATAAATCTTTGTACGACTTAGTTCCTGTCATTTTGAGTTAATAAAACTTTATCTTAAATAGTATTTCTCTCCTTGCCAAAGAGAAATTTTGAGTGTCTCAGTTCCCCAAGGTTTCTGAGGTTTTCCTCACCCCTGGCCTTCCTAAGCCTTCGTGTCTCTAGCTGAGAATCGGGAGACATGGTCATCACTCTCAGTTTCCATTTGTGGGCTTCTGATGAAATCATTAAGGGTGCAACTACATGGCAGGAAAAATGCAAATGCACCCACTGTGAAGTCACACCAGGAAGTCAGGTTTCCCTGGATGAGTTCACTTTAAGCAGATCAGACTAGAGTAATGAGTGAATTGGCAATCCGCCTTGTTTGCAGCTTATTAAGGCAGTTCTGCTGTGGTTGTTCACATCTGCAGGAGGCACAGCTACCCCAGAGCTACCTTAACAAGCTGTAAAGACCAACATTCACAACCTTTCTATTGGCAATTTCCTCATTTATTGCTGATGTTTTGCTCTTTTCCTCCATTTTGGTCTCCAGATGCCCTAATGCAAGGGAGAGATCTTCTCTCTTATTTGTTTGTCTGCAGGTATTAACGAAGAAATACTTACCGGTCCTCCGATCCCCCATTGGGCTAGACCAGTAATGGCCGCCATTGCACCCCTGCGCTGGACCACTGCACCAGCAGAGAAGAGTGCCAAAATCCAGGATCGGAGGATGGGCATGTGATGATTTGTGTTTTTATGTGTATTAGAATGGGATATGTAGTCCTAAGATTGTCCCAATAGCATCCATTTTGATTTAAAGTCTGTTCTGTAGTAGGAAAGTTTTACATGCTGTTTCAGAGAAGCTTCGCTCTCTGGTTATCTCGTTGCTAAGCTGAGTAGAGAGCAGAGACTTTCGTAGTCAAAATAATTCTGCCACAAAGTCTGATAACAACTGAAGCTTCATGAGAAAGTTAGGCGGAACAACAAGACCCAGGAGGGGCTGTTCCTTATGAAGAATTCTGGGAAGAAGAAGGAAGTTAGTGAGGAGTTGGAAAAAGATGGAGATGGTCTGAGAAAGGGCAGACACGTGCTTTTCCCATAATGGACTATTTTTCCTACCTTGGACTGATGGAAATCAACAGGTTTTCATCTAGCATCAGCCTATGAAGACTCAAGACACGTGAGATGGACTATGTTACCCTTTATATTAGTTAGCATAGTTTCATTTCTTTATTTTTTTTAGCTGGAGTGGGGGGAGTGGAGTGTTCCGTTTGACTTGATATGAAAATGTACCTACTGAACTATTTTACTATCAACTGAAACCTTTTCTAAAGCAATTCTTTTTAATAAAACAGTAATGATTGATTTCTATCTAGAAGCATTGTTTCTTGTTCAGACTAGCTGAGGAATATTAATTGGCCTTATATGTTCGCTACCAAAGATTTCTAGAGCCCAGATTAATCTGAGTATATCTCATGGTTATGTCTGTGTTGCTTTCTTAAAAAAGGGGATTGGCTTTTGAGGAAGAAATTTAGACAAGACCTGGCTGGGAACTAAGTGGCTCTGCTCAGCAGTTAGAGGTTTGTCTGGATTTCGTACTCATCCCAGTCTCCGGCACCCCCCATAAATCTCTTTGGAGATAAGGGGCTGCTTACATGGTGGCAGCGGTGGGACGGAACATGTGCTTTAGTGTGATTTATGGATTTATGTTGCTTGCTTTGTAAGTGAAGCTGCAGGCATTCTTCTGGAAGCCTTGGCTGAGGGAGTGCGTGCATGCTGACAGGCTGTAAATTAGCCAAATTGCTTTTCTCTTTCCAGCTAAGGATCTTACGGAAAGACTTAGCTGCAGTGAGGTCTGATAAGAAACAACGCTTAGGTTTTAACAGACATTAAAATCTGTTTAATTGGGCTGTTTAATGAGTGGGCATTTTCATGCAAGTAAGCGGTCGCCCTTCTGAAGCTCCAGGGTAGGGCTGGAGGGTAGCGCTTTCATCACGCACGTGGGAACTTTCCGTTTCCGAAGATTGCCATTTGGTTTGAAGAACGCCGGTGCGTCATTTCAAAGGATGATAGACAAACTTTTACAAGGTTTACCTTTTGCAAGTGCTTATCTTGATGATGTTGCCATTTTCAGTTCTGATTTTGATTCTCACATGTCTCACATTGAAACTGTTTTGTCCAGACTTCAGCAAGCAGGACTGACAGTCAAAGCCAGCAAATGTCAATGGATGCAAGGAAAAGTCATGTACTTAGGTCATTTGATTGGGCAAGGAGAAATTCAGACTCTGCAAGCTAAAGTACAATCTATTAATGATTGGCCTATTCCAAAAACTAAGAAACAGGTACGCTCGTTTTTGGGCCTAGTTGGCTACTACAGAAAATTCATTCCTACCTTGGACTGATGGAAATCAACAGGTTTTCATCTAGCATCAGCCTATGAAGACTCAAGACACGTGAGATGGACTATGTTACCCTTTATATTAGTTAGCATAGTTTCATTTCTTTATTTTTTTTAGCTGGAGTGGGGGGAGTGGAGTGTTCCGTTTGACTTGATATGAAAATGTACCTACTGAACTATTTTACTATCAACTGAAACCTTTTCTAAAGCAATTCTTTTTAATAAAACAGTAATGATTGATTTCTATCTAGAAGCATTGTTTCTTGTTCAGACTAGCTGAGGAATATTAATTGGCCTTATATGTTCGCTACCAAAGATTTCTAGAGCCCAGATTAATCTGAGTATATCTCATGGTTATGTCTGTGTTGCTTTCTTAAAAAAGGGGATTGGCTTTTGAGGAAGAAATTTAGACAAGACCTGGCTGGGAACTAAGTGGCTCTGCTCAGCAGTTAGAGGTTTGTCTGGATTTCGTACTCATCCCAGTCTCCGGCACCCCCCATAAATCTCTTTGGAGATAAGGGGCTGCTTACAGGGCACACGAGCCATAGGTTCACCATCACTGCCTTTGCTTCCTTAGATTTTTAATTTATTGAAAAGAATTAAAACTGTAAATCTTTTGAAACCAAGGTTTGAGCCTAGCTTGTGGTACAAAACACTCTTCTCTTCACTTGAGCCTTGTCTCAGTGCCCACAATAACAGCGTTAGGCACACCCATGAACCAGCATTTGAACCATTGAAAGACAACCACCCTTCATCACTTAGGAGATGACATCTCCAGAACTTGTAGCAATAAAAGTTAAAGGCTGAAATCTTGTGCTTATTGCAAGTCAAGCCAGCATGTGCACATACCCAAAAGAAGTGTTATAGGGACACTTGGCCTACTGGGAAAGACAGAAAGTGACAATTTCACTTGTGCTATGCAATAGGATCTTGGCCATAGCTAGTTTGCAAAACCCTCATCAGGTTGCAGTTCTAATTAGAGTGTTGTACTAGGACAGGGGTCTGCAAACTACACTCCGCTTTGCCTTTTTATCCAGCCCAGCTTGCGGGCATGTGTATGTGTATGTGACCGTGTGCACGGATGTGTGCGCATGCGTCTTCCTTTGGCCCTCGAAAATGTGGAGCATATATGACGTGGCCCTACCACTGAAAAGTCTGGAAGCCCCTGTACTAGGAGATATGGGAGAGTGGGCTCAGATCTCCGCTTGTTGGCAAACAGCAGATTCTCAGACTAATCTCCCTCATAGGCTCACTGGGAGAATAAAGTGAAGGGGAGACGAGCCATGTATGCCTAGAATTTATAGGAAGATACAGTAAACATAACAAATACTAAATACAATATTTTCCTGTGTATAAGATGCCGCCATGTATAAGATGCCCCCCACTTTTCTAATCCAAAATTAAGAAATCTAAGTGGGGTTTAGCAAGTGTAGGGGGAAAGGGATCAAAGCGCTGCAGGATCGCTTTGATCCCTCCTTTCCCCTCCACTTGTTTTTGTTCTCTCCTCAGCTTACTTCCATATACAAGACGACCCTCAATTTTTAGTCTAAAGATTTTAGAGAAAAGTATAGTCGTATACACAGAAAAATACGGTATAGTCGTATACATGGAAAAATACAGAAAAATAAGACAGGGTCTTATATTAATTTTTGCTCCAAAAATGCATTAGGGCTTATTTTCAGGGGATGTTTTATTTTTTTCATGTATAAAAATATACATTTATTTGAATACAGTCATGTCATCTTCTGGTTGCTGCCCCAGGGCGGAGGGCAGGGCTTATATGATGAGCATTCTGAAAAATCATACTGGGCTTATTTTCAGCTTAGGTCTTGTTTTCAGGGAAACAAGGTAGTAGGCCTCTGTTTGTGGAAAAAGTAACTAAATTCTGGACTAGACTGAACTAGATGGATCTATAGCATGACTTGGCGTAAGGCAGAGGCCTTTGGTCTGACCAACTAATGCACAGTAGTTCTTAAATTCTTATATCTGATTGATACTGCAGGATGAGTGGATTACAAACTCCTCCCTCCTTCCCTCCTCCCCACCACCCCCATCCCACAGTGGCAAGGCACTCTTGCACGCAGGGAGCCTGGGCATGCCGGAGCCGAGAGAAGCAGAGTGCCAGTCCTGGCCAGTCCTGGCACGTTCCTTCCGCAGCACCCACTTTCCCTGGAGGGCCGGCGAAAGTTGGCCAGGCTATGGTCCACATTCGTGTCCAACAGACCGCCCCCCCGGCCAGCCTTCCCCCCCCCCGCAGCAGGGCAAAGTTTGGTGGCAGCGCCCATCCTCCTCCCTGCATGCAGTGCTGGCTGGCGTGGGGGAATCACCTTTGCCGAGCATCTTGAAGGTGTGGCGGCCGGTCCCCGAGTGGCACTTACACCGGGCGGTGGTGGTGGCAGGGACTGAGGAGTCGGTGGCAGCAGCTGCTAGTCTGAGAGGGGCTTGCCAGAGGACAGAGCACACACATTGTATGGCTGGTGGTGGCAGCGGAAGCCCTGTGCCGGGCAGTGGCGGTGGAAGCCCGGGAGGCCTCCCGGCGGCGGCAGTCACGGCAGCAGTGGCAGCCCGGGAGGCTGAGCCTCCCTTTTCCTAACCGTTGGGGTGAAAGAGCTACAAAGAAGCAGCCTTTTCACCACCAACGGTTTGAATTTCCTGGCTCCCCCCCGCCTTTTTCTGTTCTTACGTCAAAGCTCCACACGCAAGTCGAAGCAAAATTTTGCGAGTGGAGCTGCTCGTAAGTTGAAATATTCGTAGGTAGGGGCATTCGTAAGTCGAGGCACCGCAGTAAGCTCAAACAGAAAATGACCTCATGTGGGATGGGATTCCAGCCATGAATCTCCTCTGCAGTGTTGCAACAGGCATGCAGATACTCACTTCACAAATGTTCAGAGTTGTGCAGTATTCCGCCTGGTCTTTGTTAATGAGCTATAAATCTGGTCTGTGGTAACAGGTCCACACAAAAGAGAATCCTTGGCATGGTTACACTTTTCTAATAGTTCTCTTGCCTAAGATCTACACACAGCAGCCAACATTTGTGTCTTCGGACAAGTTGTTCTTGTTTGGTCCGAGTGGAGACTTTGTAACTTGCATCTCAAGAGTTTTTCCCCGAGTGTAGATAACAGAAGCTACTGCATTTGGAACAGCTGCTGATGTCCCCTCTGAAGGGAACCTCTGATATTTTAATAATAGTTTAGATCAATAAGGGGAGAATCTGTGGCTGTCCAGATGTGTTTGGGCTCCAATTTCCAATAGCTCTTGTCAGCATGGACAGTGGTCAGGGCTTGCAAGAACTGGAGGTCCAAAATTACGCTGCTGTTTGCTAAAACATCAAGCTAATCATCCTGCCTCTCTGTCTCTCTGAAATTTACTTCTTCTGCTACAGGTTCCCAGTTCAGCTTTCAAACATTGAAAAATAAAATCCAGTCAAATAAAAGCATTAGAACACTGTCAATAGAAAAGCAGTCGCCACAAATAAATAAAACACAGTGCAGTATAACAACTGCATTATTCCCACAAAATATAAAAACCTGGGGAAATAACAAGGCTTTTCCTTGGCATCCAGATGACTGCAAGATGGGTTACCACCAGGAAGGCTGGCCCCTGAACCTGCGATGACAGGACCACACAGGTCTTTGTATATACACAGACAGGCTCATGCACAGGGAATGAAAGGTCCTTCAGCCATTCCAGTTCTGAGAATGAAATGCATTAACAGCTGAGCTTGGAAAAGTTACTTTTTTGGACTACAGAATTCCCCACCAGTGTGGCCGTAGGTGCTCCTAGCAGATCTTGCCGAAAACTCTGGTTAAAATTCAAAGTTATCATTCGTTTGCAAACACCCCCCCCCCACTCGGAAAGTAGCCCAGATGCAGGTTGTGGCAATCACATGCGCTTCAAGGAAAGGGCCTACTCTATAAGCAGTCTGGTTTTGTTGTGTAAATGGAGGGGGGCATTCGCATGCAGTCCAAGCTTCACAGATGTGCTAGAGCCCATATGCTACTTGAGGCTCTGGAAATGCAACGAAAGAGAGAGAAGCTGAAGGAAGCCTCTAGCTTCTTTCATGGTGACTGCAGCTTCTCTCCTCCTCTTCAAATTTTCTCCTTCCCTCAGCAACTGAAAATAGGATTTCTTGGAAAAGAGAGGAAACCCTGCCATTATCTGCAGCCATGGATGTCTTTTCCCTTCCAAAAGCCTTCACTTATCATTTGAGCACTTAGACACAAAATGATAGATCTGCCCGAAAGGAAACTCGTCTCTGCTACACACACCCTCTGTTGACGGAGTAAAGGGTTAGGGTTTGGGCTTCGTTTTGCGTCAAGAAAAAAAATCTGATAAGAGATATAGTTTCAAGAATCTCAAACAGCTCCTCAGATGTTATACCAGGCTGTAATTTAAACAGTCAGTGGTTGACTCTTTGACCAAGCAAATGTGTAATTTTGCCATATGCTGTATTGCCATCCAGCATTCCAAGATGCTCACAGCGAAGCCAAGTAATGAGTGGGCCGGCTCGTTCTGCAGAGCCTTTCTGAAAGTCTAAATCAAACAAAAACAAGTTTTGCTGCACATGCCACTTAGAGCAATAATTTGCCATGGTTAGTTCTTTTCCCAGATTTACCATATAGACAGAAACGGCTTTGAAGGCATGTTTGCACAATGGGACATGGCATTCATTCCTTCCCTTACTTTGTACTCATATTGCATTTCCCGCACCCCTAGATGCTGCTCCTTCTCAGCCCTTTGCACTGCCAAAGCATTTTTAAAGCAGTCAAGCCCTTGGCTAGCTTTTCAGTAAACCTTACAACAACTTGGGGATGGGGAGGGAGAGATCTTCTCTCTTATTTGTTTGTCTGCAGGTATTTGTGTGATGCACAATGCTAAAGCTTCTCTAGGAGGTTTACAACAAAAATTTAAAACCATACCAAGCCATGAAACAGGAACATGACATCTAGCACAAAAGTAAAGCCAAATACAGGTGTAAGATCAAACAGGAGATAACTTCAGAATTAATGAAAAAATTTCAAAGTACTATAAAAATTTGAGACTAAAACACTAGCACCAAAAGATGTCAAGATAGGCACTAGGGATGGGGTTTTTAGATTTCTTGAACAATTACCCCATATTTCTAGGAGTTCTATATGATAGACAATTGACAGCTTAAATGTGGCTCACCTGGAAGAAAGGCTTCAACTGGAGGGCTCTGAAACAAAACTAGGCCCAGTCTTACCTAGCTTCCTGTTCAAAAAAAAAAAGCTCCCCGGTAGCACTGGGGTAGAAACAGGAAGCTTGGGTGGAAGTTGGTCTAGCCAGAGCTTGCAACTGATGCCACTGAGTCCAGCCCTTTACCCAGTTACTCAGTGCAGGAATCCAAATCAACAGATGGTTGTTTAATTTTCTTTTGAATGGCTCATGCAATGGAGCACTCCCATCTCCTGAGGTAATTGGTGCCGTTGTTGTTGTATTGCTCTAAAAGTAAGGAAGTTTTTTCAGATATTCAAACAAAATTGGCCTTCCTGTAACTTAAGCCCATTATTATGTGCCCTGCACTCTGAAATGACTGGGAACAGCTTCTGCCCCTTCCCTGTATGGCACTCTTTCAAGTACTTGAAAAGTGCTATCATATCTTCTTTCACTCTTCTTTTCTCATGGCTAAACATGCCCAGTTCTTTCAGTCTTTCCTCATAGGGCTTGGTTTCCAGTCCCCTGATCGTTCATGTTCTCTTCCTCTGAACTTGCTCCGGTTTGTTGGTATCCTTCCTAAAGTGCGGTGTCTAGAACTGGAGACAATACTTTAGATGAGACCTAACCAGTGCTGAATAGAGGGGTACTAGTACTTCACAGGATTTGTAAACTATATTTCTTTTAAGGCATCTTAAAATAGCATTTGCCTTTTTTTGCAACTACATTGCACTCTTCAGCTTTTGATCTACAAGAATTCCAAGATCCTTCTCACTCATAGTATTAGTGAGCCAAGTATTCCCCATCTTGTAAATGTGCATTTGTCCCCCCGTGTAGAACATTTCACTTATCCCTGTTAAGTCTCATTCTGTTTTCAACTCAGCATTCAAGCCCATCGAGATCTTTTTTTGAATATTGTTCCTGTCTTCCAAAGTGTTAGTTATTCCACCCAGTTTGAGGTGTGATCCTCAAATTTGATAAGCATTATCTGCACTCACTCATCCAAGTTATTAATAAAAACACTGAAGGGCACCTGGCCCAGGACTGAGCCTTGGGGTACCTCACTTGTTACCTCCTCCCAGTTTGAGAAGGACCCATTGATAAGCACTCTTTGAGTATGATTCTGTAAGCATCTATGTATCCATACCTAGTTATCTTGCTAATCCAATTTATCATGTGGCACTTTGTTCTAAGCTTTGCTGAAGTCAAGATATGTTA
This sequence comes from Pogona vitticeps, assembly GCF_051106095.1. Lineage (NCBI taxonomy): Eukaryota > Metazoa > Chordata > Lepidosauria > Squamata > Agamidae > Pogona > Pogona vitticeps. The sequence continues at coordinate 14,519,613 of NC_135794.1, forward strand.
CATCTACAGCATTCCCACTGTTGACCAGGAAGGTAACCCAATAAAAAAAATGACATAAGATTAGTCTAGCAGGATTTGTTCTTGACAAATCCATGTTGGCTTCTAGTTATTAATGCATTGTTTTCAAGGTACTTATGGACTGTTTACAAATTGCTCCAGAATTTCCAGAAGTAAGGTGTCCTTGCGCCCTCTTTTACAGAAAACAGTCCTGTATGTGAAGAGTCCCCAGTCAACAGCTTTCTTTTTGAAATCCTCCTCCCTGTCCGGTCTGAGAAGCTTAAAAGGGAGTTTAGGGACCTTAAAGTTGCCTATCCACCATTAGTAATGAGACAGGAAACTCAATAGCATCCATAAAGCTCATCAGGTCACCCTCACCCTCACTTGATCTTGGCAGCAGCTATGCTGATTCTTGGAAATGCCTGACTTGGCTACCAGCGATACATACCTTTGTTGCATCCCACATGGGTTACTGCAACATGCTCTAAATGGGGCTGTCATTGAAGATGGTTCAGAAACTTCAGCTGGTTCAAAACTCTGCAGTCGGGCTGCTGACTGGGGAAGGTGACAGGGAGCGTACCATTCTTCTGTTACAAGAGCTTAACTGGCCACTGGTCTATTTCCAAGCCCAATTAAACCTATTTGTTGTGACCTAGGAAGCCCTATATGTGTTCAGGCTATCTGAAAGAACATATTTCCTGAACTGAGCCTTTTTGACCTTTAAGATCTTCAAGGGAGGTTCTTTTCTCAGTGCCACTGCACTCTCCAGCACATTGGGCAGGGAAACAAGGGCACAAGGGCTTCTCTACGCCTGATCCTGGGCTGTGGAATGCCTTTCCCCATCGGCCAGATTGGCCTCCTCCCTTTTGCCCTTCTGGCAACACGTGAGGAGTATACTTTTTGAACAGGCTTTTAACAACCAATTGGGCAATGATGAGTTTTAACGTTGTGTATTGTGTGTGCTTATAAAATTGTTTTAATAGTTTCAACTGATTATTTTATATTTACAAGCTTAAGTTGCTTTTAATGTAATTATTTATTGTCATTTTAACTGGTTTGCCTTTAATTTGTGAGTTGTCTTGGGGCCCATAATTGGGAGAAAGACAGCACTGAAATAAAATACACTGTAAATACATTTGTTTTATTGATTATTCTGATTTTGCATCTGTACATTTTCTCTGCAGTTTTCTGCAAATCAGTGCATTTCTCCTTATGGCCACCCTCTACAGAAAGATAGATATGCTTCATGTAGGTTTCCACTATGTTAAACATTTTGTTGTTGTTGTTTAGTTGTTTAGTTGTGTCCGACTCTTCATGACCCCATGGACCAGAGCACGCCATGCCCTCCAGTCTTCCACTGCCTCCCAGAGTTGGGTCAGATTCATGTTGGTGGCTTCGATGACACTCTCCAGCCATCTCATCCTCTGCCGTCCCCTTCTCCTCTTGCCTTCACACTTTCCCAACATTAGCGTCTTTTCCAGGGTGTCTTCTCTTCTCATGAGATGGCCAAAGTACTGGAGCCTCAGCTTCAGGATCTGTCCTTCCAGTGAGCAGTCAGGGTTGATTTCCTTTAGAATGGATAAATTTGTTCTCCTTGCATTTAACTAAACATTTAACTAAAGCCAAATTGGAAGTCATACCTGATGGCTTCCTCTTTGTAATGCAGCCCTTTATAAAGGCTTTTTCCTCTCGCAGTAGAGGAATCAAAATGTCACCTCTGTAGTCCATGCACAGAGGCAAAATTCTGGTTTATGGAGTCAGTTAAGCCCAAACATCTGGCTAGTGATCGCTCTCTTAGTGCCACCTCTGTAACACCACTAGGTGGCAGAGGCCATTACAAAATGCTTTTCTCTGAAGCTGGTGGCACATCACCGCGGCTACTCAAATTGAGCTTCAGCCGGTTTATGAGCAAACACTCCTGAGAAGTAAAGGGGTATATTTAGTGTGTGCTGAGGAGCAGGAAGGCACCCACACAAAGACAGACGTTGCGCTTAAATCCCCTTTGCCAAACAAATCTTGATCTCTGCTCAGTTTGCAGCTGTTTTGTTTATTTTTCTTGCTACATAATACAGGGCTAGGTGGACAAGGACTGGGCAGATCTGATGTTTGTCTTATCATAGTTGCAATATTAAATGCAAATAGAAACAAGAAAAATTAAAATGGTGAGCCTAAACAACCGTGTCACCATTTGCTGTGTGTGAATATTATTTTGACTTTGCATGGGCAAACCTGTGGGACGTGCCCTTGTTGCTTGTTACATTTTTATGCTTGAGCTGGAAAATGCACAGGTCGCCTTCCTCACTGCTGCTCAGTCCCTTGAGATGCAACCCACAAGGAAGCTGGGCTTCTTACAAGAAAGGCCAAAAGCAGTACAAGAGTGATTGAACACAAGCTCCAGGATAGTGCAGTGGTGAAAAGTACCGCACCTGGACACTGAAGGTTCAAGTCCACACTAAGCCATGAAACTCATGGCAGGACCTTGAACCAGTCACACTGCCCCAGCTGGACATACCTCACTGAGTTCTTGTGAGGATAAAAGGAGGAGAGGTTCTTGTCTCTGGAACAATTTTTAGTCTGGTTGTAAACTGTGTGGTATATCGGCACTTTGGTCCTAGTTTTGAAGGTTCTTCCTTTATTGTGGAAAGTTAATCCTAGAACTGCTAATTCTGCACCTCAACCATACCTCCTCCATTCTTGAATAGGAGCTCTTTTTTTGCCTTGAGACAACTGGTGCCAAACTCAGCAAGTTTTATTCAGGAAAGCCAGCCTATAGCACAGATCACTGCTACTCTGACAGCTGCTTCCTTTGTCCTTTAAGAATCGTCATGTCTGGTCTAAATCACACTTTTTAAAATTTTTTAAAAATATATAAGTTTTGAAGTGGCATAGCGCTAGATCAATGCAACATTAAAAGAGAAACAAATAGAAAAAAAGGGAGGACTGCAGTCCAAAACCCACTGTTCTTGGCATCCAAACTTTACAAACCCCGCAGACCCCCACAGACACTATTTATGCCAGCACAGGCAATCACACATGCCAAAATGAGTTTTTAAAATGTATGACCGGAATTGATTTAAAATAAACAAACCCCATATGGGTGTTACAAACAAAAAACAAAATGATTCTTGACTGAAAGAATGCACGCTTAGCTGTAGTTGGAGATTTTTAATTCACTTTCAAGTGTGCTGAACCCAACTCAAAAACAGAAATAATACAGCGTGGCACTTAGTGATGAGATTGTGTTTGATCACCAAACAGCCCACACATTAGCTACATTCCTATTTGAAAGAAATCAGGAATTTTGAAGCCCATCTCGCTGATATTCGGCAAGGTAATATTGGAACTAGAGATACTGTAGTTTCAAGTACATTCTTCCTCTAGTATAAGGCACTGGTTCTTAACCTTGGGTTACTCAGGAGTTTTGGACTGCAACTCCCAGAAGCCTTCACCACCAGCTGTCCTGACTGGGATTTCTGGGAGTTGCAGTTCAAAAGCATCCGAGTAACAAAGGTTAAGAACCACTGGTATAAGGGATGCTCATGTTTTTTTAAAGTTGATCTAATTTGGGTTGAATAAATTATATTAGCATATATTGGCATTCCACCCAAACCTTAACAGAGGTGCCTTTCTGATGATGGTGGTTACAGGCATTTCAACTGAGGCTGGGTGGCTGTATATCAGGACCACTTTAGTGGTGTTCTTTCCTCCAAACATTGGCTCAATACTGCTTTATGCTGATGACCTGGTTTTGCTATCTCTGAACAAAATTGGTCTTAAAAGAATGCTGTCCAAATTTGGGCAGCCCTGTAAAGAGGAACGGCTAATAATAAACTACAAAAAAACAAAGATTATAGTCTTTGGAAAGAGAGCCCCTAAGCAAAACTGGTCACTGGATGGGCATGCTATTGAGCAGGTACACGCCTTTAAATATTTGGGTCTGCAATTTTATGAGAACGTTTCCTGGAGACAACATTTAAATACCACCATCTTACCAGATCAATAGGGCAATTAAAATGATTTTTATGACAGAGGAAGCCAGCTGATAAATCATGTTCTCGAGGTGTTTGTTGCCAAAATTCTAGCACAAATGCTCTATGGGACAGAATTATGGGGAGAGAGAGCCAAGCTCAAATTGGAAATCTTGGAGAACAAATTCATGAGGCTGATACTGGGGCTCCCCCCAGGAACTTTTTCAGCTCATCTCACAGCTGAGTTAGGCCTATCCTCAACTGCCGCTAGAATCGATCTGGCTTATTTTAGGTAATGCCATAGACTGAACAGCTTGGAGGACTCCGCCCTGACAAAGTGCTGCTGGCTACAACAACTGAAGTCTGGTGGATGGGCACAACAATGTCACCAAAAATTAAAGGTTCACAATCTTCTGATGGAAATGTTCCTTAGTTTAAACTCCTGTGACCTTAGAAACTGGATCTTTGACTTTGATGCCAGTCAGGATAGTGCAGCTATTGTTGGGTCCCGTTTTTCTACCTGGTACCCCCAACTTCAGGTGAACCACGCAAACCAAAATATTTTGAATCGCTGACTTTCCCCCAGATTCGCAAAGCTTTTACAGAACCTAGATTTGGACAGATGGCCTCAGCATACCTCGAAGGGAGATATAAAGGAATTCCAGTTGAGGAACGAAAATTTGTTTTTGCCTGCAACCAGATTGAGGATTTAACTCACTTCTTACTGTTTTGTCCTCTCTATAAAAATCCTAGAGAAAGATTTCTGTCACCCATCATTCAGATGTATCTTAATTGTACCACCACTGAAACAGTAGTTGGATTGCTTGCCGATACACAGTTGTGCATTACATATGTTGTAGCACAATTTGCACTGGCAGCTAAGAAGCTGAGATTTCGATTTGTCAAGGATCATAATGCCATATAAATGCTGAATACAGTGGACCGACATATGTCATGATAATATTTTTAGACCAGGTTTTATTGGTTTTATGCCAATTGCCTGTTTTAATTGGATTTTATATACAGTGGTGCCTCAATTTATGAACCTAATCCATTCTGGAAGATGGTCGTAACTCGAAATGGTTGTAAGTCAAAGCACCATTTCCCATAGGAATGCATTGAAATGCAATTAATCCGTTCCAGCCAAAGGAAAAAAAATCACCACCACACCCCCCAAAACAAAAAGAAAAAAAACAAAACCCCACTGCAAGACCCATTGGAAATGTGATTAATCTGGTCTGTCTGAAGGGGGGGGAGAAAGAAGATCAGTGCAAGATCCTTCAGAAATGCAAAAAAGCAAAGCAAAAAGCAAGCAAACCATGCAAGACCAATCGGAAATGCAAAAAAAGCAAAGCAGAAAGCAAGCAAACTACGCAAGACCCATCAGAAATGCAAAAGAAGCAAAGCAGAAAGCAAGCAAACTACTCAAGACCCATCGGAAATGCAAAAGAAGCAAAGCAGAAACCAAAAAACCGTGCAAGACCCATTCAAAATGGGGGCCCCCCAAAAAGCAAGGAAACCCGCCAAGACCCATCGGAAATGGGGAAAAAAACCAAAAAGCAAGCAACCCCCCCAAGACCCATTGAAAATGGTGGGGGGACCCAAAAAGCAAACAAACCTCCCAAGACCCATCAGAAATGAGGAAAAAAACCCAAAAAACAAACAGCCCCCCCAAAGACCCATCACAGCATAGAAACATAATCCCACCACCCAGCCCAAAACCACACTGCAAAACCCACCCAGAACAGATTTTTAAAAACCAGAAAGCAGCACCTTACCTTACCAGGCAGTCTGACGTCTTCTCCTATCGCACTCACGCTAACTGTTGGGACAAAAGAGCTACAAAGAAGCAGCCTCTTCGCCTACCAACGGTTAGCAATTTGAATTCCCCACCTTTTTCCCCCTGCCTTTTTTGGTTGTAACTCAAAGCTATGGCCCCAAGTCGAAGCAAAATTTTGTGGCCAGAGCTGGCCGTAACTCAAAATGGTCATATGTGGGGTCATTCATAAGTCGAGGCACCACTCAAACACAAACTTATGAGAAAATCCCATTGTGGGTGGCACCTATAGAAGCATTTACATTAAAAGCCCTGAACCAGAGAGGAATGCTGACCACATATGAAAATCTATTAACTAAGGAGCAGAAGATAAAGGACAAACAAGAACTGGAAAAATGGATGCAGCTGTTGATTGGTGGTCAATGGTAAAATTAGAATCAAGATACAAAAAAGATAGGACAGTGGGTTTCTTTGAGGGTAAAGTCCAAGTCGATAGATTGTGGATATATACGGATGAAAGAATAATTTAAAAAATGTACACATACTTATTAGAATATGATTTAGAGGATGAGAGGGTCAAAGAGACAATGGTAAAATGGGCAAAAAAAATTGGATACAGTGTGGATCTCGATGATTCGACTAAGATGTGGAAAGAAAGTTTTAAGATGCTTAAACCAGTAAATCTCAGAGAAAATATCCTTAAAATGTTCTACAGATGGCATTACACACCTGTTAGATTAGCAAAAATATCAGAGGGTAACAGCAATATATGTTGGAAGTGTAAAAAGAATGTAGGAACTTATTATCATATGTGGTGGACATGCGAAAAGGTCAAAAATTATTGGACTTAGCAAAAGAAATCACCCAGCAGAAATTAGATATAAAACCTGAAATGGCATTATTGAATGTCATATCAGGAATCAATTATAATAAATTGAAGCATTGTCTTATGTATATACTCACAGCAGCTAGATTACTCTGGGTCCAAAAATGGAAAACCGAAGAGGTTCTGACGATAGAAGAGTTGTTAAAGAAGCTTTGGGATATAGCAGAACTGGACACTCTATCAGAAGCACTACGGGAACAGCCACGAGACTATGTAAAACAAAGCTGGGAACTAATATATTCTTGGGCCCAGAAGAAGACAGGAGCGTAGGGCAAAGTTTATGATGCATGTATATTTACTCAGTATATACTGAAAATGAAATTCGGGGAGCAGAGGGGTTAACGAGGCCGGAGTCTCTGACTCCAAAGGGGAGAGGGGTTAGTTTAATTTGAGGGGTTAGTTTTTGTTTTGTTTTTTTCTTTTTTCCCTTTCTTTTTCCCTTGTCTCTTATTTGTCTTGCTTTTTTTTCTATGTAAAATAAAATTTTTTTTTTTAAAAAAAGAAAAAGTTGATCAGCAGCAAAAAAAAAAAAAAAGTCGAGGCACTACTGTATTACAGTGATCTGTGCATTGTAGAGGCCTATGGCCAGAAACATAACTAAAGTTTATTTATGTACTTTAGTTATCAGTTGTTTCTGTGGAAGGCTATACTAGGTGAGCCTTGGTGTCCCTTCCAACATGACAGTTCTAGGTCAATGACATGGAACAAAGCATGAAAAACATGAAGAAATCCAACCATTGGCGTGAAAAGCTACATCTAATGTTTCCTGTTTGATTTCCTGCAGTGGCACTTTATTCATTTAGCAGAATCAAGTTGGTGAGTGCAGGCCACTTCAGGTGGCAAGACTGAACTACATATCATGCCAGGATTACATATATGACTGAACTACAGATAAATTTCCTCATGGGCTCAGCTTTGCAAGGTCTTAGGGTGCTGGAAAGCTCAGGAAATTCCTCGGCTTCTCTGGGTCTCCAGGCAGGAAGATAAATCTTAGTTCAAGTGGTGCTGTAACAGAAACAGGGTGTGTGTTTGTGGATAAGGTGGCTGTAAAGTTTGGGCACTCATCACTTTCTGTTCCTAACTGGCACTAGAGTTCAGAAACTTAATGGGAAGGTATTTTTCATTCCAAATGGCAATCATACAGTTGGCTTTGCTCTGATTGGTTGGCTACTGCTTCACCTTCTTTACTGAGCATCTTGGATCTTTCAAATGCCCATTACAGTGAAGCTTAAACCCAAGGCATCAAGTAAGCAGTTCTATAACTCTTTCTAGGCATAAGATCTAACTAATTAGCAGGGGTGCAACTATAGGGAAAAGTATAGATAGCAATGGGCTCTCCAGATACAGTGGGGTCTTGACTTAAGAACGGCTCGAGTTAAGAACATTTTGACTTAAGAACCACTCTCGTAGGAAAATATTGACTTGACTTAAGTACTTAGATTTGAGTTAAGAACTGAAAAAAACCACGTGGGAGGCAGGGAAAGTGCAAAACGTGAACTTTCAGTTAACTGTTGGCCAGTGAAAAGGGTGCCTGTCTGCTTCCTCACTCCTCCCAGCGTTTAGAGAGTGGATTGGGAGACAGTCTTCGGACTGCCTGGTACTGGACTGCCTGGACTGTATTTTCCCTGCCTTCCCTGAACCTTTCTTGACCTAAGAAAAAAAAGAAACAAAATATCCCCCTCTAGTGGTCGAAGGCAGAATAGCAGCTTCCTATTAGTTTCTATGGACGGAAAAGAGCAGATATGGATCAAATGGTTTTCAATGCATTCCTATGGGAAATGCAGATTTGACCTGAGAACTTTTTGACTTGAGAACCGCCTTCCAATACGGATTAAGTTCTCAAGTCAAGACCCCACTGTAGTATTAGACTGCAAGTCTCATCTGCTCTAGGCAGTATACTGGGATTTGTAATCCCATCTCCTTTTTTAAATGGTTGCAGAAAGCAGCTGCGTAGGGATAGACAGTTATTATCAGGGCAGTTTCATCACTTACCTTTGGTGTCCCAATATAGCTGCGTGGATAATTACGTAGTATATATTTTACATTTGGTAATGGCTTAAGAAAGCTTGACTAATATTGAAGATGGGTATTAAGCATATGCATATATTTTACTTCATCTGTGTCTTTCTAGATTCTTGTTCTGTAATGTTCCTTCTCCAGAATAGTAACTTTCAATCCCATGTAGACTTAAAATGATTTGAAACAGATTTCTATGTATTGCCATATCCAACTTATGTACATTAATTCTTTTCATTGACTTGGGCAACACAGTTGCGGGACCCAATAATATCACATACATCAAGGGTTCCTGTGCTAATGTGACCTAAGCCATATTGTGCCAACAATGCCCCTTTGATCTTTACATAGGACATAGGACAGAGAGACAATCTCTCTGCAAAAGAATGAATGGACATAAATTGGATGTCCAAGTTGAACAGGCACCTCATAAATTTATTTATTTATTTTATTAGATTTATATATACTCTGGGCAGTTTACACATAACATAAAAATAAACTAAGGTTTATTATTTATATGATACAAAGTTTCCTCCACTTCCACCAGTCTTGTTATGAGATTTGTCTCCCTGCCTGGAAATATGTCATCAAGTCAGTTCCAACTTACAGCAACACTTCCTGGGTTTTCAGGTGTAGAGTACTCCAGTGTGGATTACCAGCTCTTCCTTCGGATAGAGTTCTTGGACAGCCTGCCCAAGGCTACACAGACTGTCTCTTCTCAGGCACGGAAAGGGTAGAAACTCACATGCTGTTGCCAGAGAGAACTGTCTAGCCAGCCAGAGAAGCTTACCAGATTTCCTGGGGTTTCAGCCATTAATACCGGCAAGCCTAGCTGAGATTGCTATGTTCACCTCCAGCCTGGAAAAGGTAGAAGTGTGTCATTAGTCCCTTGAGAGTTCCAGGTTGGGCTATAAAGACATGGCCACAGCTGCTGTCTTCTTGCATCCATCAGGAGAGCCACATAGGCTGCCTTACTTTTTTCTACTTCCATAATGAGCTGTGATTAGTTTGTGGCTAGTTTGAGAAGAGGTGGTTTCAAACATGGCAGCTTTATGTATCCCAGGGCTCTCTGTAGGAATATTGTACTGTATTAATTTATTGTGGCTCGTTTTACTCTTGGATTCTGCTGGTTTTCTAGTTAATTTATTCCTTTTAACAGTGCATTCAAATAGTCTAATAAATTGTTTATCAGGGGATGACCACATTGTCCATTTACACTGGATTAGGTAGAGATGAATGTGAATTAAAACCCAGTTGACCGCAGAGTGTAAAGCTCAATGCAGACAAGTTTGCTGTGGAACAATATGTTTTGACACAGGGCATTTTTTTTAAAGTTGGCAGGGGTGGTTTAAATTTGTTCCAATCAGATTGGCATTGCTTTTGTCCACTTTTTGCCCAATGTGATCAGTCTCCCTAAACCAAGTGGCCCTAGTCACCACACAGCTTTTTTTTTTTTTAAGGGTTCAAGTCAGATCTGGAACAAACTATTGACAGGGCATATTTATATTCTTGGGAATATAAACGATTGTCCCAAATGGCCGCCAGTTACAATGGAGGAAATCAAAGTCATTATATAATCAATAAAGAATAACAAAGCTCCCGGAGAAGACATTCTGGCCCCAGAACTTTTTAAGGAAAGGATAGGTTGGTGGGTGGCCAGCCTTGCTAGCTGGCTTGTTTACTCATATAAATACTGTAACACAGGATGTATGGCTAAAGGATGGAGATCAAGCCTAGTTATCCCATTGTACAAAAAAGGTGATTGTAAAGACCCCCAAAATTATTGGCCGATAAGCTTAATAGATATTGCAGCCAAAATCTATGCAAAATCAATCTTGCAGAAATTAGAAGAATGGGCTGATAAAAACCTGGAAGAACAGGCAGGTTTTAGACAAGGGAGGAGTATTAAAGACAACTGCTGTACATTATTACATTTGATCTTAAAATAGTCTTCCAGAGGCAAACAGCTTTATAGATCTAAGCTCAGCCTTTGACTCCATTAATAGATCTATCTTATGGAGGAAACTTCTAAAGACCAACATTGACAGGAGACCTTTACACCTTATAATAGCTCTTTATATGAACACAAACCTGCAAGTCAGAACAGAAGTCAACCAGGCTTTAACTACTAAGATTCCCACTTTTAAAGGAGTGTGCCAGGGTTGTATTTTGGCTCCATTGCTTTTAATTTTTACATTAATGACATAGTTCCACTTAGGTTCAATCTGGAATTCCATATGCCAAAAAATATTAGATAGATCTGTAAATGGGCTCCTCTACGCAGATGACATGATTTTAATGTCTACAACATTTCTGCGGAGGAAACTGAGAAAGTTCAGTGAATATTGTCAGCTTAATGATTTAGTCATTAATAACAGTAAATCAAAAGTTGTCTTTGGTAAGAAAAGGAAACAGCATAAGTGGTTCAAAGAGACAAAAGAAATAGAACAGACTGGAACCTATAATTATCTTGGCACAGTTTTCTCTGCGACTGGAGCTTGGTCACAACAGATAAAGAGGAATTAAACAAAAGCTTTACTAGCAGTCAATTATCTGAACAAGCTACTTAATCATAAATACCCCAGCTCCCCCCAACCAATTATAAAAGTATTTAAGGGAAATGTATTGCTGATGCTAGTCTTTGGTGCAGAAATATGGGGCCTTGGTATTAATAAGAAAATTGAAAAAGTTCAGAACAAATTTATGAGGGGAATCTTGGGTATGCCAAGAAGTTTGCCCGCTTATGCTATTAGAGCAGAACTTGGTTTGGCAGCTGTATCCGATATATATATTCTTAGAATATTTAACTATTGGATTAAGCTATGCCAGATGTGCGATGACAGATTACCCAAGATGTGTTTAACTGAAAAAACGTCTAACTCCACAGAGCTCAAACAGATATGGCGGCCTTATCTTCAGTGCAATCTATGAAATGGCTAGCGAGGTCTAAAACCATTTTTCAGGTAGAAAAATACATGCTCTTTCCAATGAAAAAAAGATATTAGTATGGTGTTTACCTGCCTCCATTTTGAGCTAATGAATACAAGGATGTTACAATATATTTCTTTTTGCTTGATAGTCACTTCCTGGAGGTAAAAAAGAAAAGAAAAAAGAGAGAGAGAGTGAGAGAGTTGATGATACATAGGAAATTGTCACTCAGTCTATATACATTATGCTTGACACCAATTCATAATTACCATTATGACTTTATCTATCTATCTATCTATCTATCTATCTATCTATCTATCTATCTATCTATCTATCTATCTATCTATCTATCTATCTATCTATCTATCTATCTATCTATCTATCTATCTATCTATCTATCTATCTATCTATCTATTTGATTTATTTGATTTATACCCCGCCTATCTGGCCCACTGGGCCACTGTTTATTAATCTTAGATAGCAACAACAACAACAACAATTATAGAACTATATTCTATATAGCAGTCTATATACCACAAGGGCACGTGACAATGCATATAAATGGGGGTGGGGGAAGGCATGTTTTCTCTGCTTTATGATGGCTGGCACGGGAAAATGAGGTGAGAAATGTTCCTATAGATTTAAGCTAATACTTAGCTGCGCACTAAATTTCGGTACGGGTGCTACAAACCAGATGGATGGGCAGTAGCGCAGCCTCCCGTCTGTTTCCACTTTGTTCAGTGCCTGCCCCTTGTGTTCACGCTTCTTCACAGACAGCAGATGAATTGAGACATTTCCCAGAACATGCCCAAATATTTACATGGCTTTCCTCTGACTCAAAACACCTTGGCTGAGAAAAGGACCAGAATACCTTCCTCCTTCTCCCTCCAACCAACCGGAGTTGTGAGTCATGACAGGAATGCTTTGAGGGACGTTCGGGGGGGGGTGAGTTGGGGTTGGGGGTATTTCACTAGTTTTGTTCCTGTTTGAGGAACATGGCAGAATGGACGGAAGTGGCCCAGGGTAGTGTAGTGGTTACGAGTGCTGGACATGGACCTCTGAGCTCCACTTCAAGTCCCATTCAGCCACAAAATTTGGTTCTCTCTTTTCTTGGTCTACCTCACAGGGCTGTTGTGGAAAGGACAGCAGGAAAAGGGAGAGAGACATATACAATGCTATGAACTAAATAAATAAATTATGGGAAGAAAGACAGGCTATAAATGTAAATAATAAGCAAATAATGGGCCAATACAGTATCCTACGAATCAACTGCAGTGCAAGTGCATAAACTGCAGTAACAAATTGTCACTAGTGAAGAACTCACTGCTTCTATCCCTCATTGCATACACATCTAGTGTACAAGGAGGAATATCAACAGCAGTTCATTTACTAGTGACAATTAGCTGCTGTAATTTATGCAATTGCACTTACGCCTGCATAACAAACCAATAGGATTCTAACCGATAATAAAAACAGGACTGAGCGCAGGGGTGGTGTAGCCAGTCCTTCTTTCCTGCCCCTGGATCCCTGGGGGGAGAGGTTTGTAATGGGGGGGCAGGTGCAAGTTAGATCTTTCACAAAACTAAAACTCCCAAGATCCTTCAAACAAAGCCATTTCTGTTAAAATAGCAGCTAATGTTCATTGGATGCTGCTGCCTGTCTGTAAGGTTACCAGGCCAAGCTCAGATATGGTCTGAGATATGGGGCGGTGTTGCTCCTCGCGTTCTGCCATGCTCTCCTGCATTTCACAACAAGCAGTACTAACACTGCAGAGGATGGAGGAAGCTTAGGCAATAAGAAAGGTATGGGCAGGAGGAACAAGGTGAGCATCTGTGGAGAACCCAACACATTTTTCATCTTCTTCTCTGCAACAGTGATGGCCGCCCTGTGCACATTCTGAAAAAACCCTTCAAGAGACAGTAAGTGACTAGAAAGGCATTTCTAGATTTCAAAAACTGGTATTTCACCCAGCATTCAAGAGCAGAATCACACCCCCTATAGCACTTAATAGGAGAACCATGCCTCCTAGAAGCATCGTTCTCCATTCCCCCCCCCCCCCCCGCCATCATCTCCAGGAGCAAAGGGCGGTGTGGACCACGGGGAAGAGTTTGTGAGTTCCCCTGGGCTATACAGTTGTAACAACCATAGGTAGAGTTGTCTGAAACCACAGAGGGGAAATGGAAGGGACATGTCAGCAATTTAGGATTCAGTTAATCTATTAAGTACAATACACTGAAATGTTTGTTCTACAGCAAAAATTGTGGTGACAGGGGCAATAGGACAGCAATGTATACAGATAAGCCCTGCATAGAGAGAGGGAAAAGTTTCCTGCTTTTCAGAATATAAGAGTGTGGGATCATCCAATCAAGCTTGAAGGGTTGAGATTGGAGCATGTTCTCAGTTAATGCGTTAAAAAAAAGGGGCCACAAAAAAGGGTCACAGATACAGTCACCCAAAGGCAACATGGGTCTGCATTAAAAGGGCATACATTAATTTGGGTGCAAATGGGAAGGATGTAAGTATGCCTCCTCAGCCTGCTGTTCAGGTGCTGCATTAACTCTAACCAGTCTCAAGCCCCCCCCCCCCCCCCCGCTCACAGGAGTCACGGAGTTTTTAAAACTCTGTTCTGCTTTGTCTATCTGTTCTGCTTGATTTTCTGCCGTTATCTGCTCTTATCTCATTCTGCTCAGACTGCAACTGGAATACTGCATTCAGGATCTGCCAGCCGTTCTTTGTGCTGTTGCTCTCCTTTTTCATTGAGGTCTTCTTCAGCTTGTCAGGAAATCAGTGATTGCGATCAGACCCCAATCCACGTTTGTTTGCACTTTCTGCACGGGAACAACCTGCCAGGTTGAGGAAACAGGTCAGAGATTTTTATGGTGGAGAACGTGGCTTAAGTATCATGATGGAGAAGTGGAAAGTAAAGGGAGCTGGATTGATTAACACCTGTCAGGCGGATGCCCAATGACTTCCTTATTATACTTTGTCCACAATCCTTTTGAAGTCTCAGGGATTGGCAAGCGTCCAGCCTGCTCCGGAAAGGCTCCTCCTTTCACAACACCTCGCTGTAATTCATCACAGATGTCTGACGGGCTTTCTCGTGAAGAGCTCTAGAGGCACCAAGGCAATTTGCATCCCTGGTGGAGACACGCTCTTGTTGGATGCCGCTTGATAGCCACCAGACGCTGAACGATTGTGTGGCTTTTAGGCATGTGCTGGTTTGGGGTTTTGTTTGTTTCTGTTTTTGTTTTTACTCCATCTCCCAGAATTGTCCACCTGCTAGATTCACACTTAAAAGTGTGTTCACCTAGGAAAAGCCATGGCTGGAAGGCTTTCTGGCCCAGGATAGACTTAGCTCTGGCCTAGCTGCCTCTTAGGAAAAGATTTCGTACCTTCCATTACGTTAAAAATACTACCTTAGGGGACTGCTGAGAGGAGGGCATAAGGTGCTGTCAAAATGTCTTGAAATGGGTCTTTTGAAAATAGGTAGAAGTTACTTGCTTCACCAGTAAAATAACTTCCACTTTACTCCTTACATGACTCCTGAAATATACCCCTGTTCTAGCCCTGTTACCTAGCTGCAGTAACCATGTTGCTTCCAACCTCTGGCAACCCCAACAGCACAAACCAGGATTATAAAGCAGCATCTTAAATTGCTTTTCTTCCTGACTATTTTCACAAGGATGGTGAAATTACCTTTGTGCCGTTTTTCTTTATTCTAGGGTTAGCTGCACAAACATTTATTGAAATTAACCTGGGAGTAAGTGCCACTGGGCCTAGTGAAACTGACTTCTGAGTAAACATCTAAAGGATTGTGCTCTAAATCACTTTAAGCCCTGCTTCACCCACAAGGGTGCAAGTTAAAAAGTGAGGGACCCCCCCATCTCCCCCAACTGAATGCCTCAGAGATGAGTGCACAGCAAGTGCTAAAGGCAAATCTGTAGATATCCTCTCCTCAGAAAGGAGAAAGGTGACAATTCTGCAGGAAAGTGGTCAGACGTTTTGCATCTTACCCCACTACACAAACACTGGGATTGAGCCTGCAGGATCAGGAGGACTGATTTTAGAAGGAGATTTGCTGCCTAGGGAGAAGAAAGAAGGAGAATCCATGACTGGCTCAGGCCCAAGTCTTAAGAGTCTCCCCAACATGCTTCTGCTCTCATGAATAAAACCCACACTTCTGTGTGATGTGTCTCATTCACACAAAAATGTGACTTCCTTCACTTCTCCCCTCCTTGTGGAGGCAAACTGCTTAGGAGGGTGAAGGGACATCGTCTGCCTGCCACGTTGGCTTCCGGGCGCTGCCCCCTTTGTCCGAGGGATGAGGCGAGGTGCGGGAACCAGTAAACACTTGGGCAAGGGCCCTTTGCAGCCACCCACGTGCCATCTCGTGCCATCTCGTGTCTTTCATAGCTCTGAGGTAACATAAACCATTTAAGGTGGAACCAGTTTGGGTTCCAACTTATTTCTAATAGTTAATGAATGTTTTAAATAAAATTTTAATTGGTTATCTTCTCGTTACCCAAAAAACTTAACTCAGTTTATTTCAAAACATTACTGTTGATTTATGAAAACAATGTCAGCTTTAAAAGACCCATTAAATGCTAAAACAGGTGAAATGTGCTAGCTCAACAACAGCTTGTTTGACAAGGGTGTTCAACCCCTTTCCCTCATTCTGGATTTTGGAATTCATTTCATCGTACTGTGAACAGATCTATTCATCCCTGACTCGAGATCTCCAGCTTCCATGCACTTTGTGGCTTTGGCAGGTTTAAGTCATAGAGGACTGGGAAGAAAAGAAAGGTCTGGGATGGAGGCAGGCTTTGCAAATGAAAGATTGAACTTCAGCTCTCTTGGCTCCTGAACTTTTAAAAAGAAAATGGTGTGACAAGGGTTGAAAAGGGATTTGTTCTGCTTTGGGCTTTTTCTTTTTTTTCCTTTTTTAAAAAAGCCCTTTCTGATCTATATTATATGAACTTGAGACCTCAGATCTCCAGCCAGAGAGACAGGTTCTTCCTGCCAAAATCAGGGATTTAAAAACCTGCACATAAAAAAAATTACACATAAATGCAATACTTTGTTCTTTCTTGCTTGTGATGGTTTGAAAGGACGGGGTGGGATACAGCTTGCCGAGTTCTGTACAAATTCAAGTCCAGAATGGGAGCTAAGGACCCCCTGGAGGAACTCACCTACTCCAAAGTTGTGAGATAGGTCACAAAGTCAAGTGTTGGAGCCGCAGATCCGCAGGCCCTGGGACGCTCCAGCCGAGAGGCTCAGAAGGCAGGAAATCATTTTAAGAGGGCCAAAATTCCGGAAGGAGGGTGGGTGGTAGGAAAGGAAGGAACAAGCTAATGTCAAGATTGCACGTCTCTGAAAAGGAAGCCCAGCCTAGCTTGCCAAAGGTGAGAGGGAGGGCATGGGGGTATGCCGCCAAATCCTGTCGGTGTTCTGCAATTAAAAGGACAAGAGCTAAACTGCAATTCCCAGCAGGCTTTGTTTTCAGATTCTAACTTCTGCTCCTGTAAACCACATACGTTGTCATAGTAGCCAGTTACGGTCAACGTACATTACATGGTCTTGTCCTATCATGGTATTGTCCCCATTCTCAAATCTACCCCTCCATTGGTTTGGGCCACATGCCCCACTCGCCCAAGTCCTCGTCAAAGGTGGAAGCGGAGAATGGCCTGCCTCGGGAGTCCGGGGAGACCAAAGCTAGGGGAGATCTTCAGGCCCCAGCGGGTGGGGATTTCACAGAGGTATAGGAAGCTGAAGAGGTTCTGATCTTGCCATGGGGACCCAACTCCTCTGGGACGGGAGAGGACAACAGCTCCGGATGCCTGGGGTGTACCTCCTCATGCTGAGGAGATGTCTCCTCTCCTGGATGAAAGGGGAGAGACTATACTGAAAGGATTTACAATGTTACCTGACCGTCACTTATTTCGGTCTAAAATATTGGTGAAAGAGCTGTTTATTAAAGGTCAGGGTGGAAAGGGTGAAATAAAGGACGCAAAAGCCTTACCTTCCCCCCTCCGCCAGCCCTTGTGGAATCCTTTTCTGTTTCAGAGCATGTCACTGAGGGAGATGGTGGTTTGTGGGTGGTGGGAGAGTTTTGAAGCTGTCCTGGGTAGATAGATCACTAGCTAGTGGCAGCTGGTCCATTAGAGCAGTGGTTCTTAACCTTTGTTACTCGGATGCTTTTGAACTGCAACTCCCAGAAACCCCAGTCAGGACAGCTGGTGGTGAAGGCTTCTGGGAGTTGCAGTCCAAAAACACCTGAGTAACCCAAGGTTAAGAACCAGTGCATTAGACTGTGGGGTGGTTGTGTTGTTACAGCCTGGTTTTGGCTCATGCCTAGCTAGCCCACTCCTGCCTCCCTCCTTGCTAGAGAGAGAGAGACGATCAATCAGGGCCGCGCCTGTGTTCCTTCTGCTGGATGCTGGGCCTCACAATGTGAGTCCATGTGTGAGAGAGGAGGAAGAGAAAAAGAGGGAAGGCAGCAGCAGAACCCAGCTGGAAGCCCCCTCCTTGACTTCATCCACCTTGGCTGTGCTTTCTGCCGCATCAACCACAAGGAGTGCCTTCCACCAGTGTCACTGACTGGCAAGTTTTAGTTTCACTTGGCAATCAAAACTCTGAAGGGGTGACGGTCTGTGAAGATAACCCACCCTGGAAGAATGATGGAATTCCTCCTTGCTCTTGGCAGAATTTACAGTCGCCAGTCCTGGAGTTGATGCATAAGCTCTGTCTGACTTCAGAATGGGGGGAAAGCCTGCTTACTGGACGAATTATTAGCATCTAGGGAGACAACGTGTCAATGCTCAGTGGATGAGGGACAGTCCAAAGATCCTGAAGTAAGTAAAGAGACCTTGAGGAAACTAAAATGCTTGGGTAAATTCAGTTTTGAATGAGACAAAGGACATTGGAAGTGGAATGAAGGAAAAGCGCGCAGGTTAATTTTTCATGCCAAGATGACAGAAATTATGTTTGGACCCTGCCCGCATCATGCAAAACATGGAGTTGTCGTGCAGCAAGTATGGGGACATGTGTCCATATATTTTATTGGACTACAACTCCCATCAGCCCTTGCCAGGATTGTTAATGGTGACACATGCTGGAAGTTGCAGTGGCCACAACATCTGGAGGGCTGCATTGACTTCATCGCCGTGCTGCTCAAGTGTGCCTTTTGGTCCCACAAAACTCTGTGATTAAAATATTTCGCAAAATATTGGGGCCCTTCCAGAAAACAGACCACCAGTTTTCAGTCCAAAGAATAAACATTTGACATGCCTTCCACCAGCTCATTCTCATGAAACAACACACAGCTGATTGTTCCCCAGACAAGGCCATCAGTGTTTGCGCTCCCTGACATTTCCAGGCGGGGTCTGAATTTTCTTTGGCGACGCCCCTTGCTCTTGAGTAGCCTTCTTGGGTCTTTGTTCAAGACTGGGTGGCATTGTAGCCGGTGGGAGGCTGCAGCCCATCTGACTCAGTGACATTCCCCCGAATGTGGCAGAGGCCCCCAAGGCCGCCTCAGACAGAAAAGGCCATGTCTTCAGGGCCCGTATCAGCCACCAGACCTCCTGTCGCCGAGCAAGGGCGGCCCGTCGCCAGAAAGCCCAACTATGAGCAGGGCCCAAACACGCACGACCGTCTCGGTGGCGCTAGTCTGAATACCGACCCAGACTGGCAAGGCATCCATGCAACCCCTTGTTCCCAGTCATTAAAAACACTTTTCAAATGGGTGTGAGTGGGTGGGAAAGAGTCTCATATTAAGAGCTTCCATTAACAGATTAAATTGTTCCCTTTTTGGTCTTACTGTGTGGCAAGATAAAACTGGCGACAGCTATTGATAAAGTGTCTGGTACTGTCTTTTGGCACTCCGTGGTTGCTTCTCTCAAAAGCCCTACAGAGGAAAATGACCCCAGAACCTCAAGAGAAGCATTCTCTAGATACGTCTATCTAGCGAGGCTGCAGTTGGGCGGGTGGGGAAGGAACAATCGCTCCCCTCTGTGCACGATGAAACTTAAGTAGTGCGCTCACTCAGCAGGAAGTGGGTGGGAAAGCAAGCAAGCCCTTGTCCGATCTCTCTTCTACAACCCGATGGGAAGCCTTTTCAAAACAGTTCGAAAGCTGGCAGAGATGCCTCACTCGCTCGCTTCGTGTTGAAACTAACCAGCATAGCCACCTGGATTTGGATGGTTATGCACCCCCGGCAGACTTCATTCAGCTTTGTCTCTTGTGGTCACATTCATTTGTGGTGCACGCGCACATGCAACGTGAACAAACATGCTTAGCATACTGCCTGCTTGCTTGTAACAATATTTGACATTCATGCTAGCAGAGCGGAATGGAATCATGCTAAGCTTATGGCTATTATACAGAAGAAACTAATCCAGCAACATGTAAATAATTAAAAGCAGACGACTTTCATTGCTCCAGGAATTCCTTTCAGGGTTAGTGCAAGGGAAAGAGTCCTAAGTGTGGTGACAAGAGCCCCTGAAACTGGCTTCTGATGGGACCGCCTACTCAGCCATTATGCTGAAGCATTGCGATTCTTCCTCCCCCTACCTAGAAGGGGCAGAAAGCAGAAAGAGGAGGAGACTGATAAAAAAACACACAAAACATCAGCATGAAGGGGGGATTCACTAGGCCTATGCATCTTGATAGGCTTGAGCACTGAGCTGAAAAAATGTGTGTATTCTGGGCTGTCAATTCAGAACCGACCTATAGCGACCCTAATAGGGCTTTCAAGGTAAGTGAGATATTTCAGGATTAGTTTTACCAGTTCCACCCCCGCAGTCAGTTTCCATGGCTGAGCGGAGATTCGAACCCAGTTCTCTACAGTGTGTCACTCTGTCCACTACACCAGTGGCCCCCAACCTTCGGCCTCCAGATGTTCTTGGACTTCAACTCCCAGAAATCCTGGCCAGCAGAGGTGGTGGTGGTGAAGGCTTCTGGGAGTTGTAGCCTAAGAACAGCTGGAGGCCCAAGGCTGGGGAACACTGCACTACACCACACTGGGAATGGGCTGAAAATAGCAGACTAAGCTGAACAGAGATAATTTCAACATTCTATACCTTTGAAAATTAAACCAAATGCACAGTGAGAAAGATCTTGGAATTGTTGTAGATCCCAAGCAAATAATAATAATAATAATAATAATAATAATAATAATAATAATAATAATAATAATAATAATAATAATAATAATAATAATAATAATAATAATAAAGACTAACTGTTGTAATTTGCTATAAGCTTTTGTGGACACATTCACTTCGTCAGACCTAGGGAAATAGAATTAAATGTTGAATGACTTATCAGTTTCACTAGCAGAACATTCTAAATAATCATTGACTCTTGGGTGTGTGGTACATCTACATGCAGTAGTTTATGGCATATGTTGTTTTAGTGTACTGTTGTAAACATTCATCCAGGAGACAGAAAACAGACAGCAGGCTTGAACAATGATGATGAGGGGAGAGAAAAGAGAGAGAAGGAGGTGGGGTTGGGTTTTTTGGGGAAGACTGGTGATTCAATTTGGACTTAAGAGGGGCAAAAAAGAATATATAAAAATAAATATAAAAGTGAAAGAAGATAGCAGAGGACCCAAATGTATTAATGTGGGGAATATTGACAGTTTTTACCTTTGAGCATTTTCATGAGAGATGGGCTTGGAAGTTACAAAGAAAATAATAGTGGCAGTGGATAACAGCAGTTAAGACATATTCAGTCCATTTATATGGGTGTCCATCATGCATATACATTTTATTTTAGTTGTTTCCCTCTGTATTTTTGATTTGTAATGATTCTGTTCTAAAATAGTCACTTGCAAATCTTCTACCAAGTGTTTTGGTACATTGAAATGGTTGGAGACAGCTTTCTGACTGTTGTGGTTTCTGATGTCAGATTTCTGACCATTGACCCACTTCCATAGAGATTGTCCTTTTTGTCCTTTGCAGAATGCAGAAGGGCATTGCCGGCAAAAGATGGCACCGATCACATTAGCTGAGAAGCAAGTGAAGGTGCCTTTGATATTGTGTGTGGCATTGTCAGGTCCCCTAATTGTGTTGCCAGAATAGATGTGTGGTCAGACATGGCATCTGGGTCTGTTTAGCCCCCTGTCTGTTTTGCAGTTTGGTGGTCCACTTTGTGTTAGTGTTTGCTTGAGGTTGGGGGTTTGTCTGTAGGCAAGTATAGGTCTCCCACCAAGAGCTTTGGAAAATGATGTGTTCTTGTCAAGGATTGGCTGGAGATCGTTTAAGATGCATGTGGGTGGTCTCAGGTCTCAGTTATGGACCGTAAGTGACAACTAGCCATGTTCTGACATTTTGTCTTTTGGGTCTGTCTTGCAGTAAGTTACATCTGAGTATCCATCTTGCTTTTTTTGATTTGTTCCTTAAACATATTAACGATACTGTAGTCTGATGAATGAATTTTGTAGATCCTTGAGTTTGGAGTCTCTTGCCTGAGGGTCAGAGCAGATGCGATTGTACTTTAGGGCTTGGCTGTACATGACGGATTTTGTTGTGTGTCCAGGATGGAAGTTGGAAGAGTGCAAGTAGCTATATCAATCAGTGGGTTTCCAGTACTACGTGGTGCTAAGATGTAGTTTCACAGTGGTGCCTAGAAAATGCAGCTTTTGCATGGATTGTTCCAGGGTGAAGCAGAAGTTTGGGTGAAAGTTACTGAAATCCTAGTGGAATTTTTCTAGGGATTCCTTTCTGTGGTCCAGAAAGATGTCATCAATGTATCTTAAATAGAGGAGTGGCTTTTGGGTGCAGCAGTGAAGAAAGCGTTATTCCAGGTCAGCCATGAATATGTTTTCATATTGTGGGGCCATGGATCACCAGATGATTATGCGTGTGGTGTGGCTGCAAAAAAGGCAAATGCTATTTTAAGCTGCATTAACAGAAATAAAGCCTTCAAACCATGCAAAGATCTACTTCCCCTCTATTTGGCATTGGTTAGGCCTCATCTTGCATAATATGTCCAGTTTTGGACATCACTCTTTAAGAAAGATTCAGACAAATTAGAATAGGTTCCAAGGAGGGCAACAAAGACGATCAGGGAGCTGGAAACGAAGCCCTAGGAGGAAAGACTGGAGGAGCTGGGCACGTTTAGCCGTGAGAAAAGAAGACCAAGGGGAGATCGGATAGCACTCTGGTAATACCGTTATGGGTCCAACAATGTCACTCACAACATCAGGGACTTATTTACTTGTTCGTTTGTCACTGTGGTCAAAGCATTTTTGTAGCAAGCACACACAAACATCAAAAGTTTCAAGTGCATCTAGACACCCATTAAAATCTAAGTTTTTCCATAAAGCAAAAACAAACCCAAAACAACAACAAAGGTTTTGCATCTCCAGACGAATGGTAGAGCCACTAGTCGGTTTTGAGAAAGGAGGAGTGTTGAGGAAAAGACCTGCAAAATAAATGGAAGAAGGAGAGAAAAAAGCTCCTGTCGTCAGACTGACCGAATCTGGCCTGACAGCCATTCCTCCCAATTATTTCTAATCCTTCCCAAACATAAGTGGCAGAAACGGAACTTGAAAACATACAAACAAGAGAGAGAGAGAGAGAGAAACTGGCAGAGAATCTGGAAGGCGCCCCCCCCCCCAAAAAAAGACAAGAGCAAGGATGTGTGCAAACGCCAAGGGTGTCATGCCTGCAAACAGAAGAGAGAACCTACTGTAGAAAACCTTTTTTCTGCAGGGGGTCTGGGAGCGGGGAAGCCAGCCAGCAGTAACACTATACATCAGTGTAATGCCCCTCCAGCTGCCATGGCCTCACCCTATGGAATCTTGGGATTTGTAGTTTGCGGAGAATTCTTGGTGTAACATACAGCTCTGCTCTCACCTGTCCGTCACAGCTGGGCAGGGGAACATCAGCCAATGAGAGGATGGAGGGTGGTGCAGAAGTGGGAGGAGCTGGATTATATAAGGGTGTGTGTGATGTGTGAGAGATTATTCTAGGGAGAGTTTGGGAGTTTGGGAGATGAGAGAAATTGGTTGAGAGAGTGAGATAGATTTGTGAGAGATAGTCAGTGAGGGAAAAGTCTGTGTGAGGTACATTAAATGAGAAACTTGATTTACAACTTGATTTACTACCTGTGATTCATTCTTTTTATTTTGTTTAATCAATCAACAACGTTTTGTTTGAAAGAAACACTTGTCCTTTTTGTCCTTTTAAGGATAGGTTGGTGGCAGCAGTTTGAAGAAGAGTAGTGAGCACTCCGGGAGGCCTGAGTTGACAGAGGCTTCAGAGTGGTCCGCTACACTTGGTCTTAGAATAGATTGCTCTAGCGGTCTCTCCTGAACGACAGCTGAGAACTCTTAGTTTCTCCTCAAAGTACAAATCCATAGGCTTCCATAGATGGCACCATGACAGCTTAAGCATTATCACACAGATACAGTTGGGTAGTGTAGTTACTCTCTAATGTGACGGCCACAGGACTCTGCAGTTATACTGCACATGGGATAGCTAGCATTCCGGGTTGCCTGAAGATCTCTCCACCCTTTCTCCTTTCCGCCTTTTGTCTAGAACTGTCCAGATTCCTGGCAAAAGCTTAGCTTGTTCTCCTTTCAATCCCTTCTCACATATCATTTCTGCCTTGGTATAACTGGAGCAGAACACAGTACTGTACTTGTACAATTTCCCATCACCTCAAACACAGAAAGTTTCACAAAACCATAGAATAATTAACGGAGTTGGGAGGGGGCCTATAAGGCCATCAAGTCCATGCCCCTAAATCTAAATCTGACAGATGGTTGTCTCTTGAATGCCTCCTGCATTGGGATACTCATCACCTTCTGAGAAATTGAGCCTATTGTCATATTGCTCTAACAGTTAAGACATTTTTCCTAACATTCAATCAAAATCTGGCTTCCTATAACTAAAGTAAATTATTATATTTCCTGCACATGAGGAGGATTGAGAACAGATGATATTGCTCCTCTGTATAAAAACCTTTGAAAAGTAAGATCACATGGCCCCTCAGTCTTCTTTTCTCAAGACAAAATTATGCCCTGTTTTTCCTCATAGAGCTTGTTTTCTAATCTTCTGGTCCCACTTGTTGCCCTCCCATGCACTTATGCTAGTTTGTCAACATTTTTCTTAAAGTCCAGGGTCCAGAACAGGATACAGTACTCAAGCTGAGGCCTGAGAGGAGTTAGTATTTCACGGGATATGGAGACTCTACGTCTGATAATGCAGCCTAAAGTGGAATTAGCTTCTTCTCTTTTTTTCACAGCATTGTTGGCTCCTCTTCAGCTTGTGATCTACAATTGCAAGATTCTTCTCACTCATAATGTTACTGGGCCTAGTATCCCTCATCGTGTAACTGTGCCTTTGCCTCCCCATGCAGAATTTTGCACTTACCCCTGTTAAATGTCATTATGCTGTTTTTAGTCCATTGCTTGAGCCTATCATCTTTTTGAATATTGTGTCTGTCTTCCAGGTATTAGCTATTCCACCCAATTTTGTGCCATCCACAGATTTGATAAGTATTCCCTGAACCTCTTCATCCAAGTCATTAAGAGTGGGCTCAGGACTGAGCCTTGGGGTACCCCACTTGTGACCTCCTTCAGGTTAGAGAAGGACCCATTAATCATCACCCTCTGAGTACGATTCTGTAGCCAATTGTGTAACCACCTGACACTTGATCTACCCAGCCCACACCTAGTTAAGCTTGCTAACCAGGATATCATGGGGCAGTTTGTCAAAAGCTTCAAGATTTATAACATTCCCACTGCCTAGCAGGGAGGTTACCATATAAAAAATGAGATACGATTAGCCTGTCAGAATAAGTTCTTCACAAATCCATGTTAGTTTCTAGTTATTATTGCAGTGTTTTCTAGGTGCTTGCATAGTGGCTGCTTTATAATCTGCTCCAGAATTTCCCCTGGGATTGACGTCAGGCTGATCGGTCTATAGTTCCCAGGTTCCTCCCCCATACACACACACTTTTGAAGATATGGAGAACATTAGCCCTATCCAGCACTTCACTCACCCTCCATAATTTTAAGGAAATAATAGTTCTGAGAGTTGGTTGTTGTGGGTTTTTCGGGCTCTTTGGCCGTGTTCTGAAGGTTGTTCTTCCTAACATTTCACGCCGGCCACAGAGACTGGCGAAATGTTAGGAAGAACAACCTTCAGAACACAGCCAAAGAGCCCGAAAAACCCACAACAACCATTGGATCCTGGCCGTGAAAGCCTTCGCAAATACCGTTCTGAGAGTTCTTCAGCCAGTTGCTTCAATGTTCTTGGATGCAGCTCGTCTGCTCCTGGGGATCTGAACTCAATCAAAGTAGTAACATCTTCCTTGACTATCCATTTATCAATCTCCAGCTGCAATCTTGCCCTCTCCACTTTTAGTTCACATTTAACTGGAGGATCATAGACTCTCTTTTGGGAGTCGACCAAGCTGAAGAGGAATTGAGCACTTCTGCCTTTTCTGTAATCTGTTTCAATGTTTCCATCCCCACTGAGTAGCTGGGCCACTGCTTCTTTTCTCTGTCTTTTAATATCCATGTACCTGAAGAATGGTTTTTTGTTGCCTCTTGCTAATTGCAGCTCATTCTCAGTTTTTGGTTTCCTAACACCATCGCTGCAATGCTTTGCTAATCATCTGTACTCTTCCTTTGTGACCTGGCATTCCACCCACTTCCCATATGTAGCCTTTTAAAAAAATGTTCAGGTCTTCTTTGAGCTTTTTATGAAGCCATGTTGGTCATTTCTCTTGTCTTCCATCTTTTTGGATGAGTCACATGTTCTGATGGCAGCGAGCAATCAAGTGATGTTTTTTCCTTGCAGTAATTCTAATTTAATTGTTGCTAGAGAAATTAACAGTCCTGTATGCTTCTGTTATTGCCAATTTTCACAAGAATTTTGTGATCATTACAAGATTTCGAGTCACACACACCACTCTATTCAGTATTTTTGTTTGTGCACAATTATGTTATTTATTCTGCCCTGCTCTTGTTGCCCAGATTTTCAGGAGGCACAGTTAGCGCAAAGCTACCTTAAAACTTTCTTTCTATCTGTCCATTTCTCACTCTTTGCCAGCTTCCACAGAACTAGATCAGCAAGCCTTTAAAAAAGAAAGAAATATACAGTTTTAAAATAAACTAAAAAGTAAAGTAATAAGAATTAACCTGCTGATTCCTCACTCTTTTCCCCCCTTTGGTAGCCTAGCTGGCCTAGTGCTAGATGAGCAAACTGAAGGGAGGGAGGGAGGGACAGATGGAAGGAAGGGAAGGCAACCAGGTTTCTGGAGGAGAGGATTCAGATTACAGTCAATTTCCCCACTGCTTTGCCTCTCTCACTGCCACTCGAGCTGGCTGGAATTACTTTAACTATAACAGCTATACATCTCTTCACATCAGCTCAAGGGATCACATTGCTTGACCAATGCAAACAGAATTTGATGATTAAAAAAGCAGAAGCCCCAGCAGCAGAGGGGGAAAAAACCCCTACAGATTTGAGGAAGGAAACTTGAAGCTGATTCACATTGATTTTTACACCATGTAGTAAATGCAAAATCATGCAAATCAGACCATCCCAGTCTGGGAGCATTTCCTGTGTTATTTGCAAATGCAGTTGCATCCTAAGACAGATTCCTGTCTTCTCA
Source organism: Pogona vitticeps (assembly GCF_051106095.1). Taxonomy (NCBI): domain Eukaryota; kingdom Metazoa; phylum Chordata; class Lepidosauria; order Squamata; family Agamidae; genus Pogona; species Pogona vitticeps. The sequence goes on from NC_135794.1 coordinate 14,546,818, forward strand.
ATTTGATTTCTGGCAGGTTTAGGATCGAAAGCCTCTCTGATGACCCTGGTGGGTTCCTCTACACTAGAAAAAAAGAGGCAGAGTGACCTTTCTAGTTCTCTCAGTCCTTTGGATGGCTTTCTGGACCGTCTGCTGGAGTGTATTTGATAATGCCGAAATGTTGTCGTTCTGCCTGATCTGGAAGGTTGTGTTCCAAAAGACCTCACTGAGTAGCATACTCTACTTCAGGTACAGTTTTATTTTATTTATTTATTTGATATTTATCTCCCCTTTCTCTACTGGTAGGGACTCAAGGTGGTTTAGTTTCTGACGCTGTTAAAAGTCACTGTAGCTTTGGCATATGAAACCCAGGGAACATATTCACACTAGAGAGGCCTAGCATCAGGTGCTAACTTGTATGGAAGCCAGACTAACTTTCCCAGGAAGCAGGGCCTTTTGGGTTGCTGCCCCTCAGAGCTTTTCAAGGTCTTTAACTGCCTATTCTCTTCCCCATTGTGGCATTTGGGAAAAAGGCAATTGTCCTTTTGTGAGTTGCCTATATTGCTTCCTCCCCACATCTCTACTGCTGATTATTTTGTAGAACATTCAAACTCCTTTTGTTATTGGTGTTGCTTTAATATTAAATATTAATGTTAAATTGTATTATTTTTAACAGATTGGTTCAATGCATGGCTTTTGGGGTGTCACATGGAAAGAAAGAAAGAAAGAAAGAAAGAAAGAAAGAAAGAAAGAAAGAATAATAGGGTAAACACATTTCCTAAGGGTTCGTTTTGGTTTTTTTGGCTTCAAATGTGCAACCCATTAGTGGCTAAATCCACTTCTTCCACATGCTCCAGAGTCCTAATTGTGCTTTTCACTAGCATTTAACACACAGAAGAAAGCTTTGTTGGGTTTCACTCCCCCATGCTAGTATCTCTTACCCACAGGAAATTAAATAAAGTAGCCTTTTCAAATGGCTGTCAAAACAAGCAAGGCGGCTGAGCTTTCCATGATTTCACTTCTAAGCCCTTATTTTTACTTCTGAGCTAACTTTGATCTAACTTAATCCAGAGTCAGAGTTCTGCAGACAGATGGCCGTTTCACTTTGCAGTAAAACTCTGCAGATGTATGGCAGTGTCCTCTTCCATTAGGAGAATGGAGGAAGACAAAATCTGGATGCTTTTGCATCACAGGAAAAAGTACGTTCCTGTATCGACTGAAATTGTACCTATGAGTGTTTTATATACTAGTTTTCTTTTCTTTTAATAGAACTTTTTTGCTGTTACTTGTCCCACATGTCAGGCAAGATGCATATTTACACAGCATTTTGTTTTGATAATGAAAGAGAAGAAACCTCTGGATTTGTTTTAAGCTGAACATATAAAGATATGTACACATCAGACCATTGACCAGTTTTGTCTATAGAGATTGGCACTACTCTCTATGACCTTTTCAAAGGATCCAACTAGACAATTATTTATTCCGTTGTTTGTGACCATGTTTCCTACTGTTTTATATTTCTTATGTTGACTACATAACCTTAGTCTTGAGCAGATCCAGTCTTCTGGTATGAGTATATGGCTAGATGGGTTTTTATTGATTGATTGATTGATTGATTGATTGCCTACTTGCCTGCTTGCCTGCTTGCCTGCTTGCCTGCTTGCCTGCTTGGGAGCACTTCCAGCTGCATTCATTTTTCTTGGTTTTATTATGATTTTTATTCCAATATCTGTGGGATCAGTATCCATGGTTTATCTCATCCACAGTTTGAAAATATCAAAAATATTAAAAGAAAACAAATGCAAAAATCCCACCTCTTTTCATGTGTATTACTAGAAGAAGCCACGAGAGGGAGCTAGAGACCGTGCTATAAATACTTGTTAGTGACAAATATATAGCATGGTCTCTTCCACCCTTAGTAGTCAGTTCTGGTAGTGCATGCAAAAATATTTTTTCTGTTTCTTCCCCTTTTACTGTGTTATATATAGAGTGTTGGCTATTATCCACAATTTCATTATCCACAAGGGGCTTGACACCAATCCTCAGTGGATATGGGGATCCTACTGTATTTAAATTATTTATATGCCACTTTTGTCCCCATAGAGGACTCAAGGAGGCTTAAAGCAGATAAAAATCAATTTAAAAGCACTATATAAATATCATATTTAAAAAAACATAGAGCTTATAGAAAATAAAATGGAGACTGATTTTTTTTCTTGAAGTCCAATAAGTTGCATAATATTTTCTTGTCAGACTTCCTGCATTCCCTAGCAGAGTCTTAAATACCTAGTAATTTTATTAGGCCACTAGCAGCATTCACCCTACTTTGCAGTGGTTTTTCCCCCCAGTGCTTCCACCCCTCAATTTCTATACCTTCCTTGCTCTACACATAGGCACTATTTCTAAGCAGCTCTGCGGAACAGAACTCAAAGAGGCTTGACTTTCCCCAAGTGGCAAATTTATTCAGGAATGTTTTGTCATGTGTCAAGTTGCATCCAGCTTATAGTGGCCCAAACAGAATTGGCACAGGTAGGCGAGACGTTTAAGGAGTAGTTTTACCATCGCCCACCCCGCGGTGAGTTTCCGTGGCTGAACAGGGATTCAAACCACCAAAGAGTTTACTTCAGCAGCCCTGTGTGAGTAGCCCAAGTTACAGGAGATTGAAAAAGATGACATCATGCGCATTACTGAGTTGAATATTGTCCAGGAGAGAGGAATCTTTAATGAGGCCTTCTGGCATGTCTTGTTTAAACTTGCCGGGCTCTTCAACCTGAACCTTGCAGAAAAGAAAACAATGCATTTGGCTCCATCATTACAGAAACGAAGAGTTCCAATAGCCTCACATCTACCTCCTTTCAGCCTCTTGATATACTCAATAGCAGCACAGAAAGAACCGAGGGATTGTCACTTTAGGACCCATCTGAAAATAAATTCTTTCACTGAATTATCTTAGGAACTTTTCGACATCAGCCTCTTGTCCTCAATTCTACTATGCTCTTCAGATAATAGCTTCAACAGCCTTCTTGTAATAAGAAGAACTGCTGTATAGCTCAGTGGTTCAGGTATAAATCTCATCAAGTTTAAAACAGGGTCATATTTCATCAAGTTATGCTCATGTTTACCCTTAAGGAGAGTGACACATTACACTTTCTAAAAAGTATTTAAGATTCCAGGAGGGCACTGTGGAGCAGTAGATGTTTTATTTTTTAATTGATGAATATCTACTGAAGTAAATTTACCCACTTCCAAAGCATCAATGTGGGCTTTATTTTGTGAGGATGAAGGAAGGAGAAAGTAACTCTTCGCTTAATAACGAAAGGAAAGGGAGTCCATCTTAAATCTTTTCTCTTGCATTCCAGATTGCAAAGATACGTTTCCAAAACTCAGTTGGCCATTTATGTTGACAGTTCTTGATCAGACACACTTAGTAGGTCTAGCCCTGATCTTTGGCATCTGGCTGGTCAGACTAGCAGATATGGGAGAGAGTCTGAAGTGGCACCTTATCTCAGGTTGTGTTGACAACATGAGCAATAATATAGCCTAGATGTTTCAAGATGGACCTACTGCCCTGAGTGTATTCTGGATCTGCAGACACATAAACTGCTGACTTTCTACTTGCTCTGCTTGAATGCTTGTGTCTTTCATTGAAAGAATAATTTTGAATAACTTTACCCGCTCATGTTTTTGGGCTCCTCTCCTTTCCTTCACAGATGGTAGAGGACTAGAAGGGCCTGACTAGGTGTTTTTGCAATACTGAGGGCTGAGGAGGAAGGAGGTGGGCCAAAAAATATCAGAACGTGTCAGCGGCTTTCCTAGAACTTTCTGGTACTATTTCAGACAGCATATTTGTACCCCCTTAACTTCCCTATTAAACTTTAATCTTAACCAGTCCCACCAACACCAAGATGGCATTCTTTTTTCCCTTCAGAATCGTCTGTACAGATATGAAAGTGGTCTCCCCCACACTGAAGTTCCCGTGCCCTTTTTATATTCCCTATATCCATTGGTTCATTTTGTGCCACTTTGTGGCACTTCCAAGTTTGACGTTTGTCCTTGAAAAAAGACCAAAAAATAAATAAATAAAAAGACTCTAGCTTTCACATCCAAAACCACAGGAGAGAGTAGATATGTAAGATTGCTTCTCCCATCTTTGAGAAATGACTCCCAATAATGGGGGATACAGGAAGAGGTGAAGTTGCTAGTTGGTCGAGGAAGAGGAAGAGGGGATGCTGCCGCTCAGCCCGTGGCTCTGGCTGCTGCGAGAATCTTTCAGGGCCCACTCCTGCCACCCTTTTCACAGTCTAGTAGTTGCACAGGTAGAGGTACCTTAGCATATTATTGATCAGAGTTGTCTGATGATCTGGCAAAGGGTGTATATGATTTTTAAGGATCCCAGGAGCTTTTCACTGTATTTGGAAATCAGTTTGGATATGAATCCCAGTAAATCTGGATACACTTCATATTTTCTCCGAACTGAACAATAGCAGCGGGCAAAACACAGAAACGCATATGCTCACAGCTTGGAAATATTACTTTTGTGGGAGGAGGGGACTACAACTCCCAGAATCCCTCCAATAATGTTTCCAGGTTCTGCAAATGCCCCATCTAGTAGGGGTGATGAACGTTACTAGATTTGTGTTCCATTCCACCATTGTTACCCTCCCCCGCCCACTCCCAGTTTTTGCCTATCGCATGTTTTCTTCTCTGTCTCTGTGTGGCTGTAAAAACTGAATAAACATATAGAAGTAATTGCAGTAATTGCCTATTTATCTGTCAAGAAGTGGGGGGAGGGAAACGCTGGGGTGAGAGGGGGAGAGCTGGAATCAAAGAAAGACGTGATTTTGTGGTACTTTTAAAAAGAAATAAATATTTAAATAAATATTTGGACAAACTTGCCAGTTCTCCAGAGGTTCAAGATAACAGAATTAAAAAGGAGAAACTGAAGGGCATCTGAAAGAAAAGCAAAAAGCATAACAGGGATGGAACCTTGGAAGGCAAAGGGACGAAACTGTGGAGGAAACTGTGGAGCAGAAAACCAGTAGTGGAAAGAAATCTTGAGTCTAAAAGCCTTCCAAAAGACGTTGTTCCCTGAAGTCAGCTGATTGCATTGGCAGGAGCCTGGATAGTCTGTCGATTTATCGAAGTTTGCATTCAAATCAGCTGTCCTTCTTTTAAGTTCTTCTGTCTGTTTCAGGAGATGAGAAAGTGATGTCAGTGAACAGTTGTGAGTTGCCAGCAGAACTGGCATAGTTTTTGGCCAACGGATTCTTGTTGATTGGCTCCAATATTCAGCTCACCAAAAGGAATGAGAGAAAGGAGGAGAGTTCTTTCCAAATGAATTTGTATGGGATTCCATATTTGTGGTTTGTGGCAGCAAGCCAAAGCTGACTCATGCATCACCTGGTCTGAATAATGTAAATGAAGACCTCCCATTCGAGCATCCAGTGAAAAATAAGAAGGAAGGAGGACAGCTTTGGGGAAGATGCTTGGTAGGTAGAATCCAGCCAGTGGCCAACTGATACACATATAGCTTCTCAATCTGCCTTTTGTAGGAATGAAGAATCAATGCATGTTCCAAGTGATCTGATCCAGTGAAGGTTCAATGTATTTTTCTTCCTCATTCCTCTTTCAGATCTACATACAGATTGTACTCTTATACTTACTTCCTTTTCTCTCTGAGATGTCCTGTTTCTTCCAACTCCTCCATCTTAACTAGACAAACCAACAGGTATGAATGCATAGAAATCATTGCTAAGGGAGTTTCTTTCTAAGTTTAGGGTTCCCTAACCTTTCACTCTATCCATAAATTGATTTCCTTTAGGGGAAACGGTACAGTCATTCTTTCTTCTGCACTGTACACCAGGTTCCAGAGGGATTATTGCTTCTCATAGGTCAATAAAAATCAAATAGTCTGAACACTTCTAATACTGTCTTTGAAAGTGAAATTCTGGAACATTCGAAAGATGGAAGGCTTTGTTGCACAGGTCTCTACAGGTACAAACTCTGCAGATGGTAGGAACTCTAGAAGCACATGCTGCCTTTTGAGTCTCCAAACAGAAATGAGCACCACATGAGGAGATAAACTGGAATTCTGCCCGACAGCTTGTCTTTCATGTAGGCTTTTCAGGGTATACCAATGTCCTCAGAAATATACTCAGCTGCGCCTAGGCAAAGGGGAAAGTGCCTGTGCCCTACTAGTATCTGGGACTTCTTCCCATGAGAAACCCACCTTGTCTCCCTTTCTAATTACCTTCCTGAACCAGGCTGGTAAAGCCTTTGGGGCCATGTGTGAATGCGTGTGAATGGCTAGCTCTTGCCTGGATTTGCTAAAATTGCTAGATTTGATACTGTTGTTGTATGCTTACTAGGGTCAGCTGCTTTGAGCTCCATTGAGAAAAGTCAAGAAGTAAACATTTTCATAAATATTTTTCCCCACCATCTTCATTTAGCCAGTGTGGTGGACAGAGTAATAGACTAGGACTCAGAAGACCTGGGTTTGAATCCCTATTCGGCCATGGAAACTCAGACTGTGTTTACACCAGTAAAATATGTCCAGGTTACTCTTTATGAGTTTCAACCCTTTTTGGGGGGGGGGTTCAAACAACACATAGACATTACCAATTCTCTGTGCTATTTCCATATCAAATCCAGCTCACTGGGAAGCTACTACTATATTTGTTCTGCTTTTCATCACACATAACAACCAACATTCCATAGAGTGTGTACTACAAAACTGATTCATTTCCTTTGCATCTGGCACGCGGTCCCAGCATCACCACCGGCTGTTGTTTGACTCTCTTAATTTAAATACATATATATATTTTCAAATGGAAATGCAGAATATTGTATGCTTCTGTCAATGGTAGATTCTCCACCATTGAGGGTAACATGGCACAGAAACAGGATACACCAATGTACACACACAATTGATTTTTTAGAAAAGGAGGGAGGAGCAGAGAAATGCACAAAAAGAGGAAGGAATATGCCCCACTGCACAGGTTTAGATGAACGTACCACATCTAATTTAACTAAAAATGTGGAATGTTCAAAAAACTTATAAACCACTATACCACTATTACGGGATATATGTCATATGACCACAATACATGACTCTACAGGAAGCAGAAGACACAAGAAAGCAGGGAAGCATTTATCTAGTGTGCCTATGGCCTCACTGGGGCTATGGAACTGTTAAAACCACTCCTTAAATATCTCACTTACCTCGAAAGCCCTGTTTGGGGTACTATAAGTCAGATGGACTGGACAATACATACGACAAACATCCTGATGTGAGACGATGAGGAAAAGCTGGAAGGGAAGTTTGTATCAGAAACAGTGAAGTTTTTTGACCACAACATGCAGTGAGAAAGAGGAGTTGTTTGCTGAACTTTCTAACTCTCAAAAGGAGAGCAAAGAGTTTTTTCTTTGCCTTTTCTCTGTTTCGTCCATTCCTAATTAGTATCCTAAGAGACCCATGTCAATGTTTTGCAACTTTATTAGAACAAAGAAAGTTGAACCAAAATCAATCAACTCAATGGTGGGTCATCTCTTTCATAAGTTCCATTGATTCAGTAGACCTATTGCAGTTGCAACATAATATACTAACCAATAGGACGTCAGACATAATATTTGAAAAACTGTGACTGGATAAAAATATATAAGTTAGGCCTGTTGCTTCAGGGATATTACAGAAGGAGAGAGCTCAAAGCCTGGTCACCGAAGCCCCCTAAAGTTGACTTCTGCACATCTACTTAGTCTTTTGTGGGAACCTGTGTCAGCCCACCTATGTAGAGGGAGGAAGTTGGGGGGCATTTCAAAGAGAAAAGCAACAACTGAAGTCACTTAGAGGAGGAGGATCATGAGAGTATGAATTTACATACAGATCTAGAAATGATAAAGAGGAAAAACACGTTTGAGTAACCTATCTGAAACACACATACCCATTCAGGTAACTTGCCACATATACTGGTATTCTATTTCAACATATTATCAGCCACGTTACACATTAAATCATCATCTAATCTTGATTCCTTCGTCCATCTGGATCAGTACAGTATTGTCGCGTATCCCCAGTGACCCCCTGTGTGTTTTGCCTCTCACACAAGTTCACCTTCGGGCACGACTTGTTCTTTTCACTTTTATTCACTGCCACCAGAGGATATTATCCTCACTGTATCAATTATGAGTCTCACACTCTTGCTGCCAAATATAACAAAGTTTATTCATGGAGTATTAAGTAAATCACAGAAGGAAAATCATGGATGTTCTATTATCAGTTATTCAACAACAACAACAACAACAACAACAACAACAACAACAACAACAACAACAACAACAACAACAACAACAACAACAACAATACAGAACTGGAATGGTCCATTTCCTGTAAAGGAGGCACTGTGGGGAACTGAACTCCCAACCTCTGGCTCTACAAGCCAGAGACTGAAATCAGTGAGCTTTTCCCATAATTTGTGCTCTACTGTAGAGAGTGTGAAAGTGATAAGGAAAAAGAAAGGTCTTATTTGCAAGGACCAGCATTTAAAATGTTTATTTATGTAGAACTCATTCCTTGATTCAGTAAACAGCATGGTGTTTTTTTTAAAGCACTTATAAGGTTGAGCCTTATATTTCGTTCCCCAAAGGAATATATTATTGTAGAACAAATTATTTTGTAGTGTATCAAAATGTATTACAGACTCCCCTTCGCACTTTATTTCTGAAGTTTCCATCTGACATCTGGAACATTTTGGTAGGTGTTTTTCCAAAGGAAAAGACGCTGAGACCATGATTTACATTTTCTGCTCTTCCACTCCCCTGGCATGGCATCATTCAAATTTCTGTGGTGCGTGGCCAAACGTTCAGAATTTTGATTTCACGCAGGATGCTCATGAACCTCAGAATTCAGATTCTAAAACCACACTGTAAATATTCAGTTGGCTCTGCCAGGGCTGTGCCAGAGCAGTTCAGGCATACCTGCTCAGTCAACAGCAGTCATAATTCCCCTGCCAATGAAGGATTCTGCTCCCTGTGACCTCAGAGCGGCAGCCAGTGGCATAAAACACACACAGAGAAAGACCCGGACATTCCTAGAAATAATACAGCAGCCTCAGTCCCATTGAAGGGAACAAGAGCAGTGCATCAGTGTGTCCTATGCTCTTGTGTAAAGGCCCTATAGTTCAGTGGGGCTCAAACAAAACGGGTTATGCCCAACCAAGAATCACTCAGGCTCAAGCCAAGGAACAGCAGCAAAGTTTGCAACTAAGGGAGTCCAAAATTACCCATTCTGCACTGGACATTCTCCCACCCCGGGGTCAGCCCGCTGTGTTGTCTGTTAAGCCTAGATGTAAGTTATCTTTTCATCAAAAAGAAGGATCTCTGCAATTGTTACTGTGAACCAGATGGTTTTCAGATCTCCTTTTCCCCACCGTGTCATATATAGATCGACTGTTCAGCCAAGCTCCCGACTCAGAACCTCCCTCTTCTGTTGTGTAGGAATGGGTGCACCAAATGCTTTAAGAATAACTCCTTCAATCAGTGCCGCGGCCTCCCTTTCACAATAAATCTTTTGCTAATCAGAGGGAAGAAGGACCTGGTGACTTTGAACATCATTTAAAAATTAGTCTTACATAATCCACAAGGGGTCACTCACTCTCAAATAATGTCTGGAAATGTCTTTGGAAAAAAAATCACATTACGGTAAAGGCTTCCTCACAATGATTTTAAAAAGTTATAGCTGCACTTCTGGCCCCCAAGTGCTTGGATTATGCTATAGCCAAACATCCCACTTGGAAAAGAAAAAATTAAACTCCTGTTTCATGACCAAGAACAAAAGGTAAGCAGTGCTGTTTTGAAGGGACACAATTTTCGAGCCTCTTTAGCCCCTTTCCATCAAAACAGAAGCCTCAAGGGAGCATCAGCTCAGATGCAGGATATATTTTTAAATTGTTGGGCATAGAAACTGAAATAAATAAGATTTGTAAACTCCTCTGAGAACCCTAATGATTGGATAGTGTTTCACAGAGTCATGAAATTGGAAGGGGCCTATAAGACCATCAAGTCCAACCCCCTGCTCAGTGCAGGAATCCAAATCAAAGGATGTCTCAGTGGTTCTTAACCTTTGTTACTCGGATGCTTTTGAATTGCAACTCCCAGAAACCCCAGTCAGGACAGCTGGTGGTGAAGGCTTCTGGGAGTTGCAGTCCAAAACTCCACAAGGTTAAGAACCAGTGTGCTAGGTGATTATCTATGTTTTTCTTGAGTGCCTCCAGTGTTGGAACACTCACCAACTCTTGAGGTAATTAGTTCCATTGCCATACTGGTCTAACAGGAAGTTTTTCCTGATATTCAACAGAAATCTGGCTTCCTTTAACTTGAGCCCATTGTGGTGTGTCCTGCACTCTGGGATGACCGAGAACAGATCTTGACCCTCCTCTGAATGACGGCTTTTCAAGTATTTGAAAAGTGCTATCACATCTCCCGTCAGTCTTCTTTTCTCAAGGCTAAACATGCCCAGTTATTTCAGTCTTTCCTCGTATGGCTTGGTAGGCAGCCCCTTGTTGGCATCCTTCTTGAAGTGTGGTGTCCAGATCTGGACGCAATATTCAAGATGAAGCCTAACCAGTTTCGAATAGAGTGGGACTAGTACCTCACAAGATTTGGAGACTATACTCCTGTTAGCTAAAGGTAAAGGTTCCCCATGACATTTAGTCCAGTCGTGTCCAACTCTAGGGCACGGTGCTCATCCCTGTTTCCAAGCCGTAGAGCCAGCGTTTATCCGAAGACAGTTTCCGTGGTCACGTGGCCAGCACGACTAGACACGGAATGCTATTACCTTCCCACCATGATGGTACCTATTTATCTACTTGCATTTGCATGCTTTCAAACTGCTAGGTTGGCAGGAGCTGGGACAAGTGATGGGAGCTCTCTCCGTCATGTGGATTCAATCTTACGACTGCTGATCTTCTGACTTTGCAGCACAGAGGCTTCTGCGGTTTAACCCACAGTGCCACCATGTCCCTGTTACTCCTGTTAATGCAGCCTAAAATAACATTTGCCTTCTTTGTAGCTGCATCACATTATTGGCTCATATTTAGCTTGTGATCTACTATGATTCCAAGATCCTTCTTGCTCGTAGTATTGCTGAGCCAGGTATCCCCCATCTCAGTAATTTTTCCTAGGTGCAGTACTTTGCACTTATCCTTGTTCTATTGGGTCTGTGACCACAAAATAACTACTACTACTACTACTGCTGCTGCTGCTGCTGCTGCTGCTGCTGCTGCTGCTGCTGCTACCTATCCTTGTTAAATTTCATTCTGTTGTTTTCAGCCCAGTGCTCCAGGCTATCTAGATCATTTTGAATTTTGTTTCTGTCTTCCAGAGTATTGGCTAGTCCACTCAATTCTGTGCCATCTGCAAATGTGATTAGCATTCCCTTTATCTCCTGATCCAGGACATTCATAAAAATATTGAATAGTGCCAGGCCCAGGACTGAGCCCTTGGGTACCCAACTTGTTACCTCCCCCCAGTTTGAGAAGGAGCCATTAATCATCACCCTCTGAGTAGGATTCTGTAGCCAACTGTGTATCCACCCGATAGTTACTATATCCAGCGCACACCTAGTTAACTTGGTAATCAGAATATCGGGGACACTTTGTCAAAAGCTTTGTTGAAGTCAAGATATATTATGTCTACAGCATTCCCTCTGTCTATCAGGGAAGTTACCAGAGATCAGATTATTTTGGCAGGATTTGTTATTGACAAATCTGTGTCAGCGTCTAGTTACTATTGTTTTGTTTTCTAGATGTTTGCAGAGTGACCGTTTAACCCTATTCCAGAATTTTCCCTGGGACTGATGTCAGGCTGACTGGTCTATAATTCTTAGGTTCCTCTTTTTTACTCTTCGATGCAGTTCATCTGGCCCTGGAGATGTGAACTCATGCAAAGTAGTGAGGTATTCCTTGACTGTTTATCAATCTCCAGTTGCAGTCTTGTTTCCTTCACCTGCACTTCACATTTGTCCGGAGGTTCATAGTCTGTCCTTTGGGAAAAGACTGAGCTAAAACAGGCATTGAACGCTTTTGCCTGGTTTTTAAAATTATTATTATTATTATTATTATTATTATTATTATTATTATTATTATTATTATTATTATTATTATTATTATTATTATTATTATTATTATTATTGTTGTTGTTGTTGTTGTTGTTGTTGTTGTTGTTGTTGTTGTTGTTGTTGTTGTTATTATTATCGTCGTCGTCGTCATCGTCGTCGTCGTCATCATTTTTCTATCTCCACTGTGTAATGGAGCCACTATTTCTTTTCCTTGTCTTTTGCTGTGCCATACATAAAGAATGCTTTTTTTGTTGCTTTTAGTGTCTCTAGCTAGCCTCTACTCATTCTCAGCTTTTGCCATTCTTATGCCATCCCTGCATTTCCTTGTTATTTATTTTTATTTAATTATTTATTTTATTTGTACCCCGCCTATCTGGTCTTGCGACCACTCTAGGCAGCTTGTTACTTGTCTGTACTCATCCTTTGTGGCCTGGCCTCCTTTCCATTTCTTATATGTGTCTTTATTTGTTTTAGGTGTTCTCTGAGCTTTTTGTGAAGCCACACTGGCCTTTTTTGCTGTCCTCCACCATTTTTTCTTGTTGGAATTGTTTGGCCTTTTTCAGAAGCTCCCACCCTTCTTGGACTCCTTTTCTTGTTAGGCTCTCCTGCCATAGGACCTTACTTATCTTTGTTCTGAGTTAATTAAAATTGGTTTTTGAAAAATACAGCATATATGTGTGGCTATACTCTGCTTTGGTTTCCTTTGAAATCAAGAATTCTAGTAGAACATTATTGCTTTCACCCAGAGTTCCTCTTACTGTCACTTCCTCCACCAAGACGTCTCTATTGATTAGAATCAAATCAAGGAAAACTACTCCTTTAGTTTCTTTCTTTAAAAGAAGAAAATGACCAGCCACACAAGCCAGGAATTTCTTGGAAAGGCCATACTTGGCAAAATTTGCCTTCCAACAGATATCAGGATAACTGAAATTTCTCATCATTACTACTACATTGTGACTCTTTGAAATCCTTCCAATTTGTTTTTCAAAAGTTTCATCTGCGTCCTCTCCTTTGATTCGACGATTGACAGTAAACTCCAACTACCAAGTTCCTTTTGTTTTTCACCCCATCTACTTTGATTCAGATGCTTTCAGCCAATCTCTTCTTCCTGTATTTCTTTGCAGGAATGTGTGTTTTTGATGTATAGTGTAACTCCACCTCCCTTTCTATTCTTTCTGTTCTTTCTTAACAATTTATATCCTTCAGTTGCTGTATTCCAGTCATGGAAGTCATTCCTATCAAGTGATATTTACCCTCCTGGGCTAAGATTTCCAGTTCTTCTTGTTTGTTTCCCATACTCCTGGCATTTGTACGTAGACACTGGAGATTGAGTAATTTATGGCCTCCTTTTCTTTGTGCATTTTTATGAATATTATTATTAATGTTAATGTTATTATTGACCCCCCCATGTGCAAATAGCTATCTTCACCTCTGCTCTTATATTTCCAATGCTCTTCCCCTTCCAATTCAGTTTAAAGCTCTCCTGATTAAGTTCTTCATGCTTGTGACCAAACACATTCTTCCCAGTTCTTGTGAGGTGCAAGCCATCTCTTGCTACCAGGAAGCTTAGTCCGTGGTCCCAGAAACCAGGAAGCTTAGCCCGTGGTCAACACCATCTTTATAGCCAGTCATTCACCCAGAGTATTTGCTTTTCCCTTTCTATTCCTCTTCCAAGTACAGGTAGAATGGATGAGAAAACTATCTGAGCTCCAAAGTCCTTAAGTTTCCTTCCCAGAGCTTCAGAGTCTGATGTGATCTCTTAAAAGCTGCTCTTGGCTGTGCTGTTTGTTCCCACATGGATGAGAAGGAAAGGATATGTATCCTTGGGTTTTATGAATTATGGCAATAGTACATATATAATGTAAATGTGTTGCAAAACAAGTTCCCATTTTTTAAAAAAACAAGAAAGAAGGATTATAAGAAGTAAAAAAAATAACAAGAACAAAACCAAACCCTGAAACAGTAGTGGATGCTCTGGGCTTATGTCTTGACCAATTTTATTTCATCCAGAATTATTACTGAAGCATAAATGAGGGGTGATTTTGCATTAGTTGCAGTCCGTACAAAACAAAACAAAAAATATCTCTCAAAACAGTGGATTGTGGAGCAGAGATATCGTTTCCTCACTGCCACCACCACTAGAGACTTCCCCAACCTGTTGCCTTCCAGGTGCTTTGGACTACAACTTCCATCATCCCCATCTAGCACAGGCAGGAGTAGTGACGCTTTACCTGGGTTGATGGCTCTTCCAAAATTTCCTTGCCCTTTTCCTCATGAGGTCATGAAATGGTGTGGGCTTTACTGGCATTCGTGTCCAAGCATCTCTTGGAAAAGCCACTTCCTGAAACTGCAACTCTTTCAGAGACCTCAGATATAATTTTGAATATTTTAGAAACTCACTTTCCTGCTGGAGCTTCTCCTCTGCAGCTGCTTGTTTGTGTGCTAATTGAAGCCCTAATTAAAAGCTTTTGACTGTGAGGTGCTCACTATGGACATGAACTTCAATAGGAAGTCTGCCTCTGGAACACAGTGGAACAAAAAATAAATTGTGCCAAAAGGAGGGGTGAAAAGCCACAGAAAATCACACACAGAGACACAGTTATAAGCAAAACAAGCATTATACTGTTTGGGTAACAGGAAAAAATACCAACAATTCAGCCCAGAACATGGTACTTTCATAATAACAAATGCTTCCTCTGAACAAGCCCTGAAAGTTCAGCTACTCACATCTCGAATAGCGGTCTTTCCACTTCGTGGCAACCTGTACACCATCTCTCAGAAGACAAGGCAGATCCATGGAAAATCTAAGCTGTGCGGTTTCATGCTGCATTTATGCTTGCCAACATGGTTGGATGAAATGGCTAAGCTTCAGGCAAACAAATGTCCAGCTTCTAAGGAGGAAACCCAGCTATCTCTTCATTTCATCTCTGCCCTGTGTTTACAGACTCGCTATTTCCTCCTCTCAGGCCAACCTTCCGGGGCTGTTGTCCTAAGGATTTAAAAGGATCTTTTCGAAACAATAGAAGTCAGTTTTTCAGGGAAATAAATTCTTATCATCAAATTGAAGGAAGCACTTTTAAATCCCATTGCTTTCAGTGCACAGGGTAAACCGGTGCTGAGCTCTCTCCCATTAAGCTAAATAGGATTTTAAAGGGGGCTGCACTTTGATCACATCATGCTATGCTGGTGGGCAAATTACTGGGAAGGCTCCCCTCTGCATGGCTCGCTTGAATGAAAGGGGGGTGTGCCGGCTACCAGCATTGTTAACCCATCAGCCAGTGAAGATCCCACTGTTGCCAAAGCTGCCAAGAAATGCTTGCAAGAGTTTGAAAATTTTAGTGTCTTCGTTCTTCATTTGATTTCTTGCCTGGACAGCTGGTTAGGCATGAAAACCTTTGGGGATCACTTCTGCAGTTCTATCATTTTATATAATTCTCTCTATTTCTTAATTTTGGTACCCTATCCCCTGGCCCAGAATTCTGAAGAATTCTATAATTTGAACTACGTAGGTACACTTTTGAAACATATAGGGCTCCTAATAAAAAGTTAGTACCCAATTCTGATTTTGTTTTTTTTATGTACAGAGCAGGCAACTGTTTTGCTTCTCCCCCCCCCCTTTTCTTTTTACATCACAATGTATCCTGTCCGCAAAGGCCCGACAATTAGGAAGAATAAGTCAATCTGCCTTGGGAGGAGGCTGAAGTATAAGAACATTAGTATTAGCAGAGGGTAGAGGCAGGCACTGACCTACGGCAGAAACCCTTAAGTAGGAAAATAAATCAGGAAATCTGCATGTCTAGATTCAGAAAATCTATATAGGGAGAGTACAGGAGAATAAACCACAAAGTTCCTTATAGAAGCCCCCAAATTTGGCTTGTACATGTGAAGGTCTGCTGAGTCTTTATGGAGGAGTCTGCTTCCCTCTAGCTAGGAGGAAAAAAGAGGCAGGAGAAGACCAAGGACAAAGAAGCATGTACTGTAGCTCTAAAATATATCTTCTCCTTGGCATGCCGTTGTCAACATGGGGACTCTCTTTGTGTTGTTAGAGAAGAGAGCTGTGGCCTCGCCTAGCACAGTCTAAGCTCACCCCCTGCCTTTAGATATGGGGAAGGATCCTATCCCCTTGCTAGAGACGAAGAAAGGTGTAACTCTGCCCCAGCTGGCTTCTGTACATGAAAAGTCGGTGGCAGCCTCATGTCCTGGGCTGGCCCTGGCTGATCTCACGGGTGGTGTGTCTGCTCTGGAATGCTTCTGCGTCACTTGCGGACTATTGCGAAGCAGGGATGGGTCAAGAGCAGCCAGAGTGAGCACATGAAAAGGAGGACAGGGCGCCAGTGCTATTAACCGTTGCTTGGAAGAGTGAATTGTAGCTTGCATGACAAGCTGCTTCTCTTGAAATTACCATTGCCACACAACTCTTAAAGGCAGAGTCTTTCTTTCCTAGGTGCCGCCCCCCCCCCAGAGAATGCGGCTCTCCGGATGTGGTTTGTGGAAGCACCCCACCTTCGTTGTCCTTGCCTCTGCTGACCAGGGCTGATAGGGGCTGCCGTCAAGCAACCTCTCCAGGACTGCCCTTTGCCTACGTCTTGACCTTCTTGTGACCCAATGGACAAACTGCCCACCCAAGAGGAACACATTCCCACAACTACACCTCCGTGACGTTGCCTTGGGTTGGTGGTTATGGGCTCCCTATCTTTCTAGGTTGCCTTTCCTCTTCAGGAGTCTGCAGTAAGCTTCCAACCTGGGTGGACTAGCCAGAGGAACAAGAGGACGGTGGTGTTCCTGTATCTTCCATCATTGCGGAGGACATTTCGGCAGGTGCAGGTTTCAATGCAAGCTATACTGCTGACATTTCCTCATTCTGTCTCTCCATATTCTGTCCTATTGTTAACTTTTTGTCTGCAATACAGGTTACACATCAGGACCGTCAAGTGATTTCAAAAAAAAAAAAAAAAAACTCATAGCTTCTTATGATACACACAATCCAAGGCATTGTACCCCAAATGTATCCCCTTAATGCTGCCATAAGGCTTTGGTGGAAGTAAAGTATAGTCTCCAAATCATGTATTCAATCCCTTCTGTTTGGCACTGGTTGGGCCTCATCTTGAGTAATGCATCCAGTTCTGATCAGCACACTTAAAGAAGGATGCAGACAAACTGGAAGAGATTCTGAGGAAGGGGCAGGAAGCTCCCTGACTCTGGCACTGTATTTAATCATTATTGTGTGTCATCAAGTCAATTCCGACTTACAGGTTTGCCTTATTCTAGCCAGGATTTTCTAGGTTGAGAATCTACAGGTTGACCCTCTGCGAAGTGCCTTGGGACTGTGTAGCTTGCCCAAGGTCACACAGGCTGGCTCTTCTGGGATATACAGTGGGGAACTGAACTAATCTCAGGCTCTGCATACAGATACATCCATTTTGGTTGGCAAAATGCCTTCTAAATGAGAAGAAACTGAGGAAGAGAGCTTCTTTTTAATAAGATGCATAATTTGCTTTTTCAGCCACTTGATTTCAGAAAGCAATGACTCCTTTCTTTACCAACCATTTGATTCATTCGTTCGTTTAGTCATTTAGTCGTGTCCGACTCTTCGTGACCCCCTGGACCAGAGCACGCCAGGCCCGCCTATCTTCCACTGCCTCCCGGAGTTGTGTCAAATTCATGTTGGTTGCTTCGCAGACACTGTCCAGCCATCTCATCCTCGGTCGTCCCTTTCTCCTCTTGCCGTCACACTTTCCTAACATCAAGGTTTTTTTTCCAAGGAGTCTTTTCTTCTCATGAGATGGCCCAAGTACTGGAGCCTCAGCTTCAGGATCTGTCCTTCCAGTGAGCACTCAGGGTTGATTTCCTTCAAAATGGATAGGTTTGTTCTCCTTGCAGTCCAGGGGACTCTCAAGAGCCTCCTCCAGCACCATAATTCAAAAGCATCAATTCCTCAGCGGTCAGCTTTCTTTATGGTCCAGCTCTCACTTCCATACATTGCCACTGGAAAAAACATAGCTTTGCCTCTGCTGACCTTTGTCGACAAGGTGATGTCTCTGCTTTTTAAGATGCTGTCAAGGTTTGTCATCGCTTTCCTCCCAAGAAGCAGGCGTCTTTTAATTTCATGGCTGCTGTCTCCATCTGCAGTGATCATGGAGCCCAGGAAAATAAAATCTGTCACTGCCTCCATGTCTTCCCCTTCTATTTCCCAGGAGGTGATGGGACCAGTGGCCATGATCTTAGTTTTTTTGATGAGTTTCAGACCGTTTTTTGCACTCTCCTCTTTCACTCTCATTACAAGGTTCTTTAATTCCTCCTCACTTTCTGCCATCAGAGTGGTATCATCTGCATATCTGAGGCTGTTGATATTTCTTCCGGCAATCTTAATTCCGGTTTGGGATTCATCCAGTCCAGCCTTCCGCATGATGTATTCTGCATATAAGTTAAATAAACTGGGGGATAATATACAGCCTTGTCGTACTCCTTTCCCAATTTCGAACCAATCAGTTGTTCCATATCCAGTTCTAACTGTTGCTTCCTGTCCCACATATAGGTTTCTCAGGAGGTAGATAAGGTGGTCAGGCACTCCCATTTCTTTAAGAACTTGCCATAGTTTGCTGTGGTCCACACAGTCAAAGGCTTTTGCATAGTCAATGAAGCAGAAGTAGATATCTTTCTGGAACTCTCTGGCTTTCTCCATAATCCAGCGCAAGTTAGCAATTTGGTCTCTAGTTCCTCTGCCTCTTCGGAATCCGGCTTGTACTTCTGGGAGTTCTCGTCCACATACTGCTGAAGCCTATAGAACCTTTATAACTCGGCTCTGGTTTCCATTCCAAAGCAGACAGTATCAAATAGCCCCTAAACACCAGAAAGCAACAGAGTGTGCATGTTCACTGGAGGGAAAGAAAACCACCAAAAGGTTTCAGATGTTGCACATTAACCAACAGCAGAAGTGTGAGGTTCTTTTTTGTTGTCTTCGTTCTTGCAGCAAAAGGCAAGGGCTTGTACAAGGCATCGTATCTAGAGCAGAGGATGGGCAACTAGTGGCCCCCCAGATGTGGCTGGTCTATGATTCTCAGAACCCCCACCATTGGCTATGCTGACTAGCATGAATGGGAGCTGAAATCCACTGGGTGGCCAGGAGTTGCCCACTTGTATGTGGAACAATGACTTGAAATATGATTCAGCAGTTCCTCTGCACTAATCAATGTGGCAACATACTTCCTCCCAATATCTCGGCAAGTGTGAGAAACATCTTTATACTGTATATATATATATAAAGTACTGCATTTTAAGAAGGTCACTCACCTTCTGGTGCATGTCCAGAGGGAGAAAACCAGAACAGTAAAGGGTCTGGAAATGGTTCCCTGATGACTTTTGGGGAGTTTTCTCTACCTAGGTGGAAGAGAATGCAGACCACACTGTAGTTCGCTGTGAAGAATTTGCACAACACTCTGCAGGCAACAGAATACTTTGAATTGGATGCTGTAGTTGATACCAGTCCTGTGAATGTAACTGGGAAGGCCATTCCTGGGTTATAAAAGCTGCCAGAAAGGAACTGGTTGATTGGGTAGGAGGAGTGGTGAATGCTTGCAACAGGGTAGGACCCCATCTTGCTTAAAGGAGGTAATAGTAAGACCATTGTTGAAAGAACCCTCCCACAATACCGGATAATTACTGACCAATCCCTAATACTGTATTCCATTCTTGGGCAAAGTGCTGGACCGGATTGTGGCTTCTCATCTCCAAGGGTTCCTGGATGAGACAGGTTATCTAGATCCACTTCAATCTGGCTCCATGCCTAGTTATGGGATGGAGACTCTTCTGTTTGCCTTGGTGGATTACCTATGCTAGGAACTGGATAAGGAGAGTGTGTCCCTATTGATTCTGTTGGACCTCTCATGCCTTAGTCACATCCCAGCTGTAACATGTTCTTGGGGGGCTGGGGGGCTACCTCTGGAAAGTGTTGGGAAACATCAGCAGTTACAAAACATGGCAGCCAGATTGCTAATTTGGGCTAGCCCCAGAGGTTACATAACGTGAATCTTCACCGGCTGCTGGTCCATTTCCGGGCACGATTCAGAATGCTGGTTCTAACCTATAAAGCCCTAAATGGCTTGGATTCAAGCTATATCAAGGACAATGTCTCCCTTTTTGAGCCTAGTCATGTGTTAATAGAATCAGGAGAGGGCTTTCTCTCAGTTCCACCACCTCCACAGGTGTGATTGGTGGGTCTGCCTGAGTAGGCTTTCTAAATGGGTTGTCATCTGCTACTGCTTCAAATATGTTTTGGTGTTGCTTTTGCTTAGGTAAAGGTAAAGGTTCCCCTTGACAATTTTTGTCCAGTCGTGTTCGACTCTAGGGGCGGTGCTCATCCCCGTTTCCAAGCCACAGAGCCAGCGTTTTGTCCGAAGACAATCTTTCCGTGGTCACATGGCCAGTGCGACTTACACACGGAACGCTGTTACCTTCCCACCGAAGTGGTCCCTATTTATCTACTTGCATTTGCATGCTTTCGAACCGCTAGGTTGGCAGGAGCTGGGACAAGTGATGGGAGCTCACTCCGTTGCGTGGATTCGATCTTACGACTGCTTGGTCTTCTGACCCTGCAGCACAGGCTTCTGCAGTTTAGCCCGCAGCGCCACCATGTCCTTGCAGCGCCACCATGTCCTTGCTTTTGCTTACTATTTTTTAAGTGTAGTATTTGTTCGATCCTTTTAGTATTTATGTACTTACTGTTGTTAACTTCAAATATTGTTTTGAAGTGTGTTAGCCACCTTGTGTCCTTTTAAAGGAAAAAGACGGAGTAAAAACATTTAAAATAAATAAATAAATAAACCAAATGCTACAAGAAAGAGTCAAGCATGTTTCCTTTGGAAAATTGTACATTGGGAGAAGAGAGTAATTGTCACAATGTCTGGCTGGTTGTTTTGGTGGAGATTTGTTCTTCACTGCTCCAGGAGGCAAGACTAAAACTAGTGAGTGGCGACTATAGGGAAGCGGGTTTTAGCCAAGGACAGTGGTGCATCGCAAGACGATTGCCTCACGGGATGATTACTCCTCAAGACGATTGGTTTTTTGCAATCGATGTTGCGCTTCGCAAGATGGTTTTTCCTATGGACGATTTTCGTAAGACGATGTTTGGGTCCATGACTCGCAAGACAATTTTTTTTAGTGATGCTTTTTCGCAAGACGATGTTTTTGACAGTTGGGTCCATGACTCACAAGACGATTTTTTACAGACACTTTTTTGCAAGATGAATGCTTTTCTATGATATTTATAAAGTTTTTTTATTTGACTTTGTTCTGACTTTTTTTGCCCATAGGAATGCATTAATAGATTCCAATGCATTTCTATGGGAAACCATGTTTTCAAGACTTTTTTTTCGCAAGACGACGATTTTTCCCCATTGGAATGCATTAATTAGATTTCAATGCATTCCTATGGGGAACTGCATTTTGCAAGATGATGTTTTCACAAGACAACGTTTTTCACGGAACAAATTAACATTGTCTTGCGAGGCACCACTGTATTAGGAAAAACTGTGGGTATATATGAAAAGAAACAACAGGGGTTGGAGTAGATGATCTCCAAGTTCCCTATGATTTTATGAGTCTCACAGCTAAAGAATATTTGCATCACATGGTGGTGGAAAGAACAAGTTTAGACTGCCTTCCTAACTAATTCCCACGGATATTGGGGAGAGGCCCTGGAATAACAGAAATGGAATTACATAAACCAATGTGATGCCATGTTCTGAACAGTGTAGAGATAATGTTCTGATCTTTGTTGAGCGCTTCCTGGCTAATACTAATAATGATAATTACGTGCCATCAGCACAGTTCTGACTTATGGCAAATTATTTACACCCTTTAAAAAATTATTTAAGACATGCAAGCAAAACAGACGTTAGAAAGTAGGTTGGTGAGTCATATTTCCTCAGGAATTCTGGGAAATGCCAGGCTGCTTTTTTAATGAGAAGGGTTTGCTGGTCCTGGTTTCCACAGCCAAACTAATAAAAATGGGAAGGAGTGTTTAAAGAAGAAGAAGCCCAGCCAAAGAGGGAGAAGGAAGAGAGGTAGGAATTGCCTTTATTTGCATTCATCTCAAGTGGGAGATCACTAGCCTTACAGCCTGGAAAAAAAGGGTGTGCATGTGTGTGTTTTTATATCACACGTATCACAGAGCACATGCAATTATAGGGAATACACACTTTAAAAGAGCTTACCAAATATGCTTGCTTTTTATTATTATTATTATTCAAAGGGACTTGGCTTCACAAAGGCACAACTGTAAGAAAGCTTGTAATTTGCCCAAATAAAACTTAATTTGAGCCATGAAATAGCTGTGGTTTATTGTGTAATATATGTGCTATGTGTTTTAATTTAATAGAATCCAATATAACTGTAAGCCAGTGGAGTTTTTATTTTATTTTATTTTTTCAGAGCAACGCAAAGCTGTTCCCACAGCACAAGACACACACCACATAGATGCTACTTTGCTGATAGTACTGGGCCCCGTCATAAATCAAGCCGCAGTGAAGAGAGATTAGTCATAAGAGACTCATGAGAGATGCAAGCTGAGCTTTAATCCAGGGTCAAATGGAAAGAGTGCGGCCTTTTGGGAAAAGGCTCTCAAGCGATCCGGTTAGGGGTTGGGGACAGGGCATGCCCTTCCCAAAAGGGGAAGGATGCTGGGAACTGGGATGGGAGCAGGTCAAAGCCAATGCCGTGTAACAGTTGGAGTGCTGGAGTGGAAGGCTGGCTATCATGAGGACTGGTCCCACTCCTGTGTGGTCCACTCTGGGCACCATGATGGTTTGCAAGAGATCAGGCTACAGGATAGAGCTCTTATCTAGGTACCTATGATTGGCTTCCTGGCTTGGCTTTGCGCACAGAGAAAGGGAAATTCCTGGCGATGACTTCTGAGGAGTAGAAGTTTTCGGTCGCAGAGCCAGGAACCAGGGGTGCCGTTCCCCACGGTGCCTCCCAAGACAAGAGGTCGCCCGTAAGTTGTATGGTCGCAGAGCGTTGCCAGAAGAAGGGAATGGAAAGCCATTTCTGAGTCATTTGTTCCTAAGAAACCCTGGCAAAAGTTGTCATAAATCAGAATCCATTTGACAGAATGTGATGATAATTAGTGTCAGCATTTGGTGAGTTTTGTTGTGTAGCCCCTCAGCTCCTCCATCGGCAGGAAGCACCCAAGGGGCACACCGGCCCGGATGCGACACACAGAGGTGACGTGCAAGACAACAAATAATTTATATTTCAGTGTCAACAGGAACATAACAACGTCACCTCTTTCTGCCCCTCAGTAGCAGTTCCCGAAGTCCAGATCCGAGGCCAGGGAGTGGTTACCCTCCCTGGGCCATCATGTCAGCCGAGCCCTCCTCACGAGGCAAGTTGTCCCAGCCCTTCTGTTCACAGGCCGCTCTGCTTACAGCGGTCAGAGGCACTGCAGTTGCCTTGGGGGGGTCACCCCCTTCTCCTTTGTGTGCAATACTCTGGGGTGGCTGCAGATGAGAGTTCACTGTGGCATCCTGGGGTCCGTCTACTACCATGGCCTGCATGGCTTCCCTGGATGCTTCTGTCTGGAGCCTCCCAACTGACACCTCTTCAGGGTCCATTCTAGGTGATGCACCTCCTAGACAACCTCCCCAGGGTTCCTTCTCATGGGGCTGGGGCAGGGGGTAAGGCTGGGGCCATCCATCTCCGTGGGGGAGTGTCAAGGATGTGTCCAAATCCTCCATGGGTCGCAAGGCCAGCTGCCACAGGTAGGGTGGACTGAGGGAATTTCTCCACAGGTTTCTCCATAGACATAACACTACTACTACTACTACTACTACTACTACTACTACTACTACTACTACTACTACTACTACTACTACTACTAATACTAATACTACTAATAATAATAATAATAATAATAATAATAATAATAATAATAATAATAATAATAATAATAATAATAATAATAATAATAATAATAATAATGTATAAAGACAAACAGGCCACAAATCACACAACCTCCTTTGTCTTTATACGGATGCCAAGAGTATGAGAAACAAACAAGAAGAACTGGAAATATTAATTCACGAAGGTAAGTATGACTTGATAGGAATCACTGAAACTTGATGGGATGACTCCTATGACTGGAATACAGCAACTGAAGGATATAAGTTGTTAAGAAAGAACAGAAAGAATAGAAAGGGAGGTGGACTTACACTATACATCAAAAACACACATTCCTGAACAGAAATACAGCAGGAGGAGACTGGCTGCCCCATCAAAAGCATCTGGATCAATCTAGTTGGTGCAAAAAATAAAAGGAACTTGGCCCAACCAGAGAAAGGAAGTGAACGAAACTTTTGAAAAACAAATTGCAGGGTTTCCAAAGACACATAATGTAGTAGTGATGGGAGATTTCAATTATCCAGATATATGTTGGGAGGCAAATTCTGCCAAGTATAGCCTTTCCAAGAAATTCCTGGCTTGTGTGGCCAATCATTTTCTCCTACAAAAAGTGGAGAAAGAAACTAGAAGATTTGCTATCCTTGACTTGATTCTGACCAACAGAGATGACTCGGTGGGGGAAGTGACAGTAAGGGGAACTCTAGGTGAGGGTGACCATGTCCTTCTAGAATTCTGCATTTCAAAGGAAACGAAAGCAGAGTGTAGCCACATGCTTTTGCTGGTTTTTTGGAAAGCTAGTTTTAATAATCTCAGAAAAAGGATAAGTAATGTCCCATGGCAGGAGATCCTAACAACAGGAGATCCTAACAAGAAAAGGAGTCCAAGAAGGGTGGGAGCTTCTGAAAAAGGAAATTCTAAAGGCCGAACTACAAACAATTCCAACAAGAAAAAAAGGGGGAGGTGGCAAAAAAAGAGGCCAGTGTGGCTTCACAAAAAGCTCAGGGAGGACCTAAAAACAAAAAAGACATGTACAGGAAGTGGAAAGAAGGCCAGACCACCAAGGATGAGTACAGACAAGTAGCAAGGAAATGCAGGGATGGCATAAGAAGGGCAAAAGCTGAGAATGAGCTGAGGTTTGTTAGAGACATTAAAAGTACATAATCAAAAAGCATTCTTCAGGTTTGTGAGTAACAAAAGACAAACAAAAGATATAGTGGAACAACTCCACAATGGATATGGAAAAATGATAACAGATGACAAAGAAAAGGCAGAGGTGCTCAATTGCTATTTTAGCTAAATCTTTTCCCATAATACAGGCTAACATAAGACAAGTAACTTCCCTGATAGAGGGAATGCTGTAGATGTAGTATATCTTGACTTCAGCAAAGCTCTTGACAAAGTGTCCCATGATATCCTGATTAGGAAGCTAACTAGGTGTGGGCTGGATAGATCAAGTGCCAGGTGGATACACAATTGGCTACAGAATCTAACTCAGAGGGTGATGATTAACGGGCCCTTCTCTAATTGGGAAGAGGTAACAAGTGGGGTACCCCAAGGCTCAGTCCTGGCCCCAGTGCTCTTTAATATTTTTATGAATGACTTGGATGAGGGATTTGCAAATTTGCAGATGATACAAAATTGGGCGGAATAACTAATACCCTAGAAGACAGAAACAAAATTCAAAATGACCTTGATAGGATGGAGCAATGGGCCGAAAGCAACAGAATGAAATTCAACAGGGATAAGTGCAAATTACTGCACCTCAGAAAAAGAAACCAACTGCACAGTTACAAAATGGGGGATACCTGGCTCAGCAAAACTACGAGTGAGAAGGATCTTGGAATTGTTGTAGATCACAAGCTAAATATCAGCCAACAGTGTGGTGTGGCTACAAAAAAGGCTATTTTAGGCTGCATTAATAGAAGTATAGTTTTCAAATCCCACAAGGTGCTAGTCCCCCTCTATTCAGCACTGGTTAGGCCTCACCTTGAGTATTGTGTCCACTTCTGGACACCACACTTCAAGAAGAATGCTAACAAATTGGAACAAGTTCAGAGGAGGACAATAAAGATGATCAGAGGACTGGAAACCAAGCCTTATGAGGAAAGGCTGAAAGAATTGGGCATGTTTAGCCTTGAGAAAAGAAGACTGAGGGGTGATATGATAACACTTTTCAAATATTTGAAAGGCTGTCATACAGAGGAGGGGCAGGATCTGTTCTCGATCATCCTGGAGTGCAAGTTAAGCAACAATGGGCTCAAGTTACAGAAAGCCGGATTTCAACTGAATATTAGGAAAAACGTCCTTTTAGAGCAGTACCACAGTGGAACCAGTGACCTCAGGAGTTGATGAGTTCTCCAACACTGGAAGCATTCAAGAAAAACTTAGATAATCACCTGGCAGATATGCTTTGATGGTATTCCTGCATTGAGCAGGGGGTTGGACTTGATGACCTTGTGGGCCCCTTCCAACTTCACTTTTCTATGATTCTCCAATCAATGATATGGGGAATCCAGAGTCTGGTACCCACTGAATCTGGAATGCACTGGATGGGGAAGTGATTACTGTGAAAAAAAGGAACCTGTGATGGAGGCAAAGCAGTGAGAGCCTTCATCTCTCTGAAGGGATAAAAGAACACTGACTCAAAAAAGCTCGGTTTATGTGTTTATTACCCCACAGCCTCTACTAGGCCCATGCCTCAGGTTTGATGGACATAAAGGCTCAGGTAGGATAGGGTATATACACAATTTGGGTACCCCAAAAGCCCCATTTTACGGTACTCCTCTCTATCTCCTTCTATCAATGTACAAAAAAGTTAGCAGAAATGGGCTGGAGCATATAGATGTTTGGGATTTGAGGATGAATCACAGTTAAGACCTTTTGCTTTCTGCTCCATTGACACCAACCATCACAGAAAGTGACAGGTGCTGCATACACAGTGGCAGGATCAAACGAGCGTGAGGATCCTGGGCGCTACAACCTCCCAGGTCCTACAGATGGCACATCGGCCCTTTGAAAACTCCTGTCCTTGAGGACATGAGCAAATAAAACTGAAAACTGCAACCGTCTTGTGATACAGTTCTTCAGTGTTCTTTCTTCAAAGTATTGGGATTGCAATTTAACTCACTGGCTGTGATTAGAAGACTAAGCAATAAGTCAAAACTTCCCCATCCCCTCTCCTCATCCTGCGGCTTTCCTTATTTATTCAGAGAGCCTAGAGAAATCTGGTTTCAGAAACACAACATCTGCATTTCTGTCTGCCTCAGAATTCAAACAGTTAAAACCTTTTCAGTAGTTTGAAATAGCTGGATTTGTTCCATTTTGGAGGAGCCTCATTTTTATCCAGGCAGCTCCTGAATCAGTCCAAATCAGCCTAATTATGTTCTGGATTCATCTAAATTTGAAACATACCACTAAGTGATCCTTTTCGAAATTTTCTTGCCTTTCCATCCATTATTTCTAGCCCTGCCTCTTGGAGCAAGTGCTCCATCTTCCATCGACATCTAAAGAGAACGATCGCGTCTCTCTTTTTTCCGTCTTCTGCAAATTAAATGTACCCGCCCCGGCTCTTTCAAACAGTTCCCCTTGAGGTTTGGTTGCCAGATCCCATCATGATCTCAGTAATCCTTCAGTTTGTCACAGTTGTTCTAGAAATGTTGCACTCAAAACAGGTCACTAGACCTAGTGCAGACGGGGGAACACAGCACAGAGCAGAACTATTCCTTCCCTTCATCGGTGGTGGCATGTATGTGCGACCTGCCTTCCCCATCCAGCTGTGCTTTTCAGAGTAGGAGCAGCCTTTTCAGCAACTGCTTCATACTGCGGGCACAGCATCAGCCTATGATCCACTTTTTCTTTGTATGCATCAGAAGTAATCCAGTGGCACTTCCAGAGTGAAAAGATCAGTTCACAGGGTATAAAACAAAAGAGAACTTGGATCTACCATTCTTTTCTTGTTATTTCATTGTTGTGCGTATCAAATGTTCTTTCTTTTAAAATGAGTGCTGCACTCTGTGGGTGCTTTGGGTGTGTATGTAAAGTGGCTCAGATACAAGAAGGTGCAAAGATTTCTGTGGAAATAACATGAGGCCCTGACAGGATCCTGGAATCAAGAGTTCACCAAAGGACATCCAGGCCAACCCTTACTCAAACGGACCAACCATTAGCGACAGGCCATTGAAAAGGACCAGATTAACTCTCAGAGAAGTTGTCCGGAGTCAACATTCTTGATTGGAAGGAGAATACCAGAATATTTTGGTTTAACACTCTCACTGCCAGAAAGTCTGCCTTAAGAGAGGAATTGGGGGAGGGGCCTGTGCTGGGGAACTACCAAAGGATGATGTAATAGGAAGGGGGCACAGAGTCTTCCCTAGCTCCCCATTCCTTGCTCTAAAGCTCAGCCCCCCCCAACACAACTTCGTGCCCATAAACCTATGGAACAAACTCACAGAGAGGACTCACCTAAGTCAGTCAAACCAACCTCCCCATCACAGTTGTGTGATGAGCTTCTTTTCTCACTACACGGGAAGATCTGAGATTTACCACAGCCCAGAATCTCCACAGGGTGCTGGACAGGTTTCTGTTTCTGTCTCCAACTCTCCTAGGGCTGCATCATACCCCGAAATAGGCATTTGCAGTCATTAAAAATAACAAGCAAATAAGAAGTAGCCAGACAGGGCATTGGTTTGAGTTTTTTGTTCGGAGAAGGTGGTGGTAAAATGGGACTTAGAGGAACTCATCCAGCACTGCCATGGCAAAAATGCTGCTCCTGGAGGGCTGTCGTTCTTCTTGTTCTGTGCTGTCAAGTTAGAACCAGCTTATAGCAACCCTTAGAGGGCTTTCAAAATAAGTGAGATATTTAAGGAGTCGTTGTACTAGTTCGCTCCCCCTAGTTAGAAACCTGGTCTCCAGAGTCTAGTCTAGTCTGTCATTCTATCCACTACACCATACTGGGTATCTCCTAGAGGCCTAGACAAGCAGAAATTAAGGCAAGGATAGTAGCAGCATTTTAAAAGGGGAGAGTTGTGTGGACCACAAAAAATATTCATAGGCTGTAACTTTTCCACACCAACATTTCCACAGCTTTTGATGCTGGTAAGATTCAAAACCAGTAGCCTTCCAAAATGTTCTTCACACAATAATGAGGCAGAAAACTTGTCAACAGCAGCTTCATCCAGGACTGTATGTTTTCTGGGAATGTGACATTCAATACTAGGGCTTCAGTTCAACTTTGTCCCCCTTTAAGGTTCTGAAAGTAATCCATGTGTGTCTCAATAGAGACTGGGGCCGTCTCACAAGGTGAAGGTCGGGGGCAGGCCTCAGTGGCTGAAAGAGCTTATTCCCAATCCCCACGATCAACAAAGGTATCTGTTATATACGGTGCCAAAATATATGCTCATTTCAACAATGTATTCAGAGTGCAGCATTCAGCTTTTTTCCCTGGCACAAAACAATGGTTAGCTTGGTGCCATTTTAAGAACACATCCTTCACCCAATTCCTCAAAGTCAAGGAGAGGCCTTGGATTGGCTGCAGTCATTCATGTGTGTGTGTGTGGCTTTTCAGCACCATGTATGTCTAACTGAATTGGTAAAAATGGCTGAAGTGGCACAGATGTGCTTTAGTGGAACAATACAGAGTGACTTGATCCTGTGTGGCCATCCTTCAGTCTTGAGAGACTAGGGTAACGTGCTCTGTATGGAGGACTTGGAACAGTGTCTAGTGTGGCTGAGGAGGCCGATTCGAGAGTGACAATCCCTTCCACACTGAAGACAATCTGCCCCCTGTCCAGCTCCCTGATTTTGCTGCTTTCGGGACTGCCTCTTTGCCTCAGCCTGCTGGACAAGGGTCTCTTCAAATTGGGAGAGGCCGTGATGCATCGCCTGCATCCAGGCTGAACGCTCAGATATCAGGGTTTCCCATCTGTATGGGATGGGATCATCTGTATTGATCCTGTATGATTCTACTTAAACAAACAAACAAACAGATAAAAAAAGAACAAGTTTATTTCAGTGTGAACTTCTGGGCCTATAACCCTAGTCTTCAAACACAGTATTTGTGTCTGAAGAGGTCATGTCTGTTATACATAATGAAGCCAATTATAATCATGAAAACTCACACTGAAATAAATATCTTTGTCTTAAAGGTGCCATAAAACTTTGTTTTTCTTTCTTTTTCTTTTTCATCAAAAGCAGAATTAACAGAGCTCTCTCCCTGAAAGCTGTAAGATTCTGCAAACTACAAATGTGCA
Organism: Pogona vitticeps; assembly: GCF_051106095.1. NCBI lineage: Eukaryota > Metazoa > Chordata > Lepidosauria > Squamata > Agamidae > Pogona > Pogona vitticeps. The sequence goes on from NC_135794.1 coordinate 14,577,052, forward strand.
CTAAAAAAGAGTACCTTTTCTCATTTTTACCACTTTAGGTAAACTAAATCATCAAGGTAAAACAAGGATTGGTTTCAGAAGTGGGGAGGGAAAAAAACACAAAGTCATGCAACCATCGCGCCCCCAGTTGGTTTCCAGAAAGATATTCCATTAATGTCCTAAAATACTCTTCCAGCATTCCTCTTTGTTTTGAAAACAGACGATTGAGGGATAAAAACCTATAATGCAAATACTTTATTATCAATGAGTGATTGGTATTAGCTTCTTGTCTGGGTATTACTACAAAAAACAAACAAACAACAAAAAAACTACACAGCCAAAAAATGGCTAATACTCCCAATTTTGCTGTATAATTTTTTTCTCCTTTAAAAAAATTGTACTGAACAATTTAAAAGCCAAAGTGCATTTTCCTTTTTTTGTCCATATACACATTGCACCGTACATAAATAATTACATTGTAAAAATGACTCCATAATTACAAGTATAATATATATTTTCATATAATATATAAAACTTTATATTAAATCTAGGTAGATGATATCTTGGGATTGTCTGTGTTCCATCTGGCTCTCCTCCAAGGCTGACAGCTATCTGTTGTTGTTGTTGTTGAGCAAAATTTCTAGCCAGCATGGGCAAGAGGTGATAAACTGTCTGGAGTAGCCAGGGCCCCAGCCTTTTGCGAAACTAATCCGGACACTGTTTGGGTCATAAGGTCCATCTGGATATTCCAAGTCAGTGGTGTGCTTTAAGAGGCAAGATTTCTCATAATCAAAGACCTTTATTGAATAGCCAGGCATCACTTTGCGCACAATTAAAGTCCGACAATTGGGAATGTCCTGTGTCGGTGAGTTAACAAATATTGGGTGTTCACTGCGGTTGTAAGCCCAAACGCCATCCGGTTCTTTGCTGAGCAAAATCCCGTATCCAATCTTACTTCGAGTCCGGCGGACAGTCTCATTCCTGTTTTCTAGGTTTAGCTGTCCAAGGCAGAAGCCGTTTCCTTGAGGTAGGTCGTAAAATATACTGACAGACTGTTCATACACTGTGTAGAGGCGTCCAACACGAGTCCGATGTTCCCAGTAGGCAACGTTGCACCAGTGGCTTTGTTTGATAGCATCAGGTGACATACTGGCATCTAAGAAAAGAAGAAAACAAAATGGCAGATAGTTGTAAAGAGATAGAAACCAAGGCATTTCTCCAACCGACATTAGTACTGCAATATTGAGTAAGAGCAGGTACTTCTCTTACTCAAAACATTATTTTATCCAAAATTCACTCCTTTCGTTTGATTCACAAACCAGTTAATCTGGACTTCCATTTAACATCAGTGGAGTACTTGACTTAAAAGGCAAGAGCCAGGCTCTTCCCTTTCTCCTCCGTATTTCACAGTGTCTCTGGAAAGGCTGAAAATGAAGAAGCCGCCATGTCTAGCACTGCCGCAAAATTGCTCAGTACAAGAATCCTCAACCATAAAAGCCTCCCCCTGCCCGAAGCTGCCTCTCTTGAATCTCTTGTAAAATAGCAGGCTTTTTTCTATAAAACCATGGTGGTGATGGTGGTGGGGAGGTTCTAAGCATGGATGCCAAATAAACGGGAAGTCTTCCTCCCTCCCTGCATCCATTCAATCAATCACTTTCTTCTTTTTTTCAACTCTCTGCTGACACCACAGAGCTTTACCACACTTGTGTCACACACTCACCATCTCCTGCTTCCCAATCAGATGGATAATTTATCCTATTGCCTGTTTAAGGACTTCCCATCCCACAAGAGGAAAATTGCTTCTAGATAACCCTAAGTGTCGGAACCCCACAGCTTCTGAGGTGCCACAATCCCATGCCATGAATGTGGCACTTTCCTTCAGAAGATCTTGCTCTGTTGACAAAGCAAACACAGAAAGTTGTGCTCCTGGCCTTTTGGCCTAGGCCTGACCAATCCAGGGCCTTGCCACTACCTGCTAACTGTACTCCTTAACCCTTTGCACACTTATTCTCGCCCCATACTCTTCTATAGGGCTGGGCACCTTACAGACAGACAAGCAAAGGGTTGAGGGTCAGCCAGTTATAGGGCCATGGGAAGTACAGTGGTGCCTCGCATAACGATCGCTCCGTTGAGCGATGAAATCACTTAGTGATGGAGTTTTTGCGATTGCAAAAGTGATCGCTTTGCGATGGTCCCTATGTTTTTTTTTTTGCTTTGCGATGATCGCGGGGAAGTGATCATGGCAAAGCGACCCTTTTTTAACAGCTGATCGGCGGTTTCAAAATGGCCACCGGGAAAACAAAATGGCTGCCTGCTGTTTTTCCTCGCTTAAGAGGCAGCGAAAATGGTAGCGCTATGGAGGATTTTCGCTTAAAGGTGAGTTTTAAGCCCATAGGAACACATTAATTGTGTTTTAATGTGTTTCTATGGGCTTTTTAATTTCACTTAGCGATGTTTTCGCTTAGCAACGTTTTTTCTGGAACAGATTAACGTCGCTAAGCGAGGCACCACTGTACAAGAATTCGAGTACTTTGGGGATTCTGGTTCTCTGGCACCAGATAATGTCTGAAGGGAGACCCAATCCAGGGGGGTTTGTGCCACTGTCATGACAGCTGTTTTGTTTTAAAATGAAGTACTGAAAGAGAGCCGAAGAGATCATAGAAGCCTGAGAAACTACGCAAACAAAAATTCTGGAATATTTGCACACTAGCTTGTTATGCTCTCAAACAATTGCCTCCAAGGAACCAGAATTGTCAAGAGGTGGAGTCCTTTCCCTTCCAACTCTCCCTCCACCCCTGCTTATCTTTTTTTCTAGCCAAGCAGGGGCTGAGCTACTTAGAAATATCATGCTTAAATACATCAGCAAACAGAAAAAGGAAAGACAACAATGGCTTTGCCTGTTGCAACGTGTGAGGACTGGTCTTTTCAGCTCAAGCTGGACTTGGCTTTCCCACTATGGCTGCGCAAGGTCAGCCCAGCATTCCTGGTTTGGGGAGGAGTCCAAAGAGTTAGGATCCTGGCAGGGCAATTTGGCTCCTGGAGTTGGTATTCAGCTCCCTAACAATCTATCACAAGACAGCGGCCTTCCGACCCCTCTGCCTTCAGGCCATCAGGTCTGATTAACTAATACACACGCTGATGCCATCATTTTGCTTGAGAGAGTCTATTGACTCACCGGATTTCAAAAACAGAGGCCTGACCCCCCTTCCCCTTCCCTTCTCAAATTTCACTGGCAGGGGAAACAGGCCCTCTTTGCCTAGGGAACAATCTCTGAGCTATGTTGCTTTGTTAGAGTTTAACTTGAGCTGTAACTCTACAATTTTAAAAAGAACAGGGGAGGAGGGGATGACCAAGCTTTTCCAACCTCTCAGACAGACAATGCAGTGAGACTAGCAATCACGTTCCTTTCCTTAGGATAGTCAAGATTAGCAGTCTCACAGAAAACAGTATTTCAAAAACAACCTCTATCCATCTGCTTATGTTAACCATTTGGCCAGTATTTTGGAAATCCATTCCCCCTTGAGCTTAACTAGTAGCGGACAATCAGGACATAGTGACCCATATAAACTGAAGCAGAAGTTCATGGGTTTTAGGATAAAAATGGTGCATATACTTAAAAAGACGATCCTTGCTGGAATGCACCGTCCTGGGTTCACAAACAGGTGGGTAATGAGATAAAGCAGATAAACCCAAATGATTAGGCCAAACATTAGTAAGTATTGAAGATACAGCTGGCAGCTTGATGGAGAACCCAAGCGAAGGGGAAAGAAAGGGATAATAAGGGCCTAAATCCCAATATCTAGTCCCAACTACAGCAGATCTACTGAACTGATATGATTTGATATTGGAGCAATTAATTCAGTGAGTCCACACGAGTTGGAACTAGCAATTTGATTCAATCCCTGTGCAGGTGAGGAAAAACAGATCATTCTGAGCGAGAGACAGAGCTACACATTTTCTGCAAGTCCACCCATTAGTTAGCAGCAAGCCTCCAAAGATTTTTTTTTCTCCAGTTACTGATCTATTCCAGGCGTATATATCAGTAAACTGGGAAAAGAGCCAGCACATAGCCTTGGTCCTGAGGTAAAATCACCTGATGGAAGAGATACCAGTTCCCATTGAACTCTGAAAATTATTCAGGGGAACAACACTGGTGGTGGTGGTGGTGGGAGAAACAGACACGGAGGTCACATGACTTAAGGCCTCCAAATCAACCCTTGATAGTGAGCCAGACCCTCGCATACCGATTTGTTTGAGGTCCAGAAAGCAACAAAAGGCTTGTGGTCCCTGCAAAAGGCCACAGATGTCTTCCTTGGGAAAAGGAAGCTGCTCCAAACATCCCATCGGTTAACTAGGAAAAGAGTTCACGGAAGTGGATTTTCTCTGGCTGGGCAAGCCCCTAAGCTCAACCAACATTAAGATGCAGAAGAGGAAGATTATTCTCTACAAGAACATGAATCTCTGGAGACCAGCAAATGATACTTGTCTCAATGACATCGAGGGCACCAAAGGAATCATGGCGCACAGCAGAGGTGGGCAAAAGGCAAGCCCTCAAGGCCATCAAGAATACCACAGGCCCTCCTCGCCATGCATGGAATTAAACAGAGCAGTGTGGCCGTGTTTTTTTTTTCTTCAAAAACATATGATTGGCGGGAGTGACTGTTTACCTATTTTTGAACCTACTGTGGCTCTGACAGCTGTTAGGGGAGGGGGGAGAAAGTCAACTCCCAGGCTGACCAAAGTTGCCCACACTTGACGTCAGAGTCGCAACCGGGCACAGACTTGTGCCAACCAACCGTGACATCAGAGAAGAGAAGACGGGGTGAAGCACTGAAGTTGTATGGTGTGTGTGTGTGGGGGGGGGTGGGGGTGTGGAGAAGGTTCTTGACCTTAGCAGCCACCGCAGAAATAACAGAACAGAATCTGGGGACAACCTGCCGAGATCTGTCCTACAAAGACTGATTTGTCTACAGGAGAGGCTGATGTGGCTTCCAAGAGGCCAGCCCAGTCGCACAGAGACTGCAATGTGCCTGCAATATTTTTAGGGGCGCTTGAAAGGGTGCCTCCCATTGTTGTGGGTACGCAGTACACACGTGGTATACAATGCTGAACTAGAGCAGCAATGCAGTCAGGCATGGCAAAAAGTCTTGGGCCAACTTCCACTGCAAAATCTGCAAGGGTAATTTGCACCCCATGGAAAAATCACTTTATTGTCCTGCCGGCTTCACTAGCTACATTTTTGTAGGTCAGGCTACTGGTGTGTTACAGGCACCAGAACAGAAGAAAAGGAAAATAAAATGAGGTGGCAACCAATTCAGTGCACTATCCCTGAACCCCCAGACATAGGCGTAGACCTCCATTTTGGCTAGCGCCGATTCAACATGAAACCCGCTCTCAGTTTACTTCCATCTCACCTCTCCAGGACGAACAATGCTTGTGTGCCCTTTCCTTCTAAGTCACGCCAGCTGCAGCAGAGCTGGGAGGTTTTCCTCTGTAAATTCTGGAGTCTGGGAGCAATTAAGGGCTTCTTTGTCTGCTTAACCCCTTGCACCCCTTCCAAAGCACCACTGGCCGATTAGATACAGAGGCTGCTGTTGTACAGTGTGTGCTATAAAGAAACTACTACTTAACCCTTAAAATTCCCCTATAACGATTAAAGAGCCGGAAAAGATCTGACATGACTCTGCAATAAAATGCAGAGAATTCAAGTTTTCAGCACCTTCCCAAATGGCCTCAGTAAGTCCCCTGGTGCTCACAATGCTGCAAAGAAGCCTTTGCACTATTATTAATCACGTTTGTCCCCTCCTCCGCCCCAAAAACCTTTTCCTTAAAGCTCTCACATGGGAGCTGTGCTATGCAATCGTTGCAAGACAGCCCTGTCAAGTGGCTGAAGGGACTGGCTTCATGCAGGTTTGGACCCACAGTTACCGAAACCAAGCCATTTAAAATAAAAGAAACTTCTGCAAGATTATAAACTGCAGGAAGTGGCTCATGGAATAACTGGTACACTTCACAGATAGTTGCAGAACTTCAAAAAGTTACTATTTTAGACCACAACTGCCAGAAGCCCTAACCAGCATGATCATTGGCAAGAAGACTCTGGGAGCTGTCGTTCAACAAAAGTTATTTTTTCAAAGCTCCACCATCACAGGTTGAAACAGCAGCAGTGGCGTTGAACAAATCTGCCCGCCTGAGGCTCTTCTCCAGGAGATGTGCTCAGCACGACAGAGATGGGGGAATGTGCAGCCTTCCCAGATGTTGTTGCACTTCAGCTCCCATCACTGCCCCACAGACAGGAGAGGCTGATGCAAAATGCAGTCCAAAAATAAATGGACAGCCACATACGCAGTACAGGGTTAAATAGGCCACATCCTTCATAAAGCATAATGATAGCTGGATGCAGCAGAAATCCTCCAGCCCCTTTCTTGGTTTTAAAGCTTTAATTTACTGTCCACAAGGGCCAAAAACATCTCTTTTCACCCAAGGAAAAGCTGAGCACCCTGTGGTTCCGTAATATTGGATTCCACCCAGGTGGCGGGTCTCCCACCCTGCTGAAACCAACGGAGCAGAAGTCGATCATTTCACACTACACTACATTTTCTTTCCTTAAATGATTAATTCCGTTAAAAATTTTTGTGCAAAGAAATTCTATTCAGCCTATTGCCTATCCCCATTGTCAAGTCTTGTTGCTGGAATAACATTGAGACGTGGCTTTCTGAAATTAGACAAAGTTACTTTCTGTTCATTCTTTACAACAGCCATATATATCAAGTGCACACAAAAATACAGCTGGCTCCCCCACAACATGAAAAGCACTCATGTGACAGCTAAAAGGACCAATTCTTTGCCCTTGGAGGGATTACACTGAATTTCTGGCTAGAAGAGAAAAATAGGTCTTGCCAGCACTTTGGGAGCTAAAACTTAACCTATGAGTCAAAGTCTTCATGGTGTTTTTCAAAACAAGCAGCAGCACGGACAGAAAGGTGTCTGAAAAGGTTGGCAGGAATCACCAAGAAGATGCTACGGGCAGTAATATTGCCGAGGCAGTGGCCATTTGCTCAAAAAGAGGCAATAAGTGCTTTCAGTGAGGGGAAAGTATATTAGAGGGCTCATGGCCCACTTTTCCTGTCACCAGCTCTAATCCACTGTTGCCTCTTCTGGCAAAACTACAGAATGAGTACAGTAGAAGGTTACCTTCTGATTTCTCTGAAATGCTCTTGGAGGAAAACAAGGTGTGTGGTAGGAGTCCCATCTTGTTTTAGACAAGATGCATGGTCCCTGGAGACATCTAAAGGTACAATTAATCCCTTTTTCATGGAAAAAATATTGGGGGGGGGGAGATACTTGGAAGGAAGGTGTACTCTGTCTTGAGAAACAATCCACAGGCATTTCTAAAACTGCACTTTTAAGTTCCCCTTTAGTCAGCCGTGTCTAGTCACGCTGGCCACGTGACCACGGAGGATTGTCTGCGGACAAACGCTAGCTCTATGGGTTGGAAATTGAGATGAGCACCGCCGCCTAGAGTCCGACACGACTGGACAAATTTTCAAGAGGAACCTTTACCTTTACCTTAGTCAGCCTGGACTACTGTCCAAAGCCTGTGTTCTATGTAAGAGAGGCTTCTGGTTAACATTTAAAAATGACGCATACAGTCAAACCAAATTCAGTAAGGGGGAACTGGCACAATTCTGCATACTGTACAATCACCTGTGACAGTCATGACTGAAACTCAGCAAATCTGTACTCTGTTTCCTGATGCACTCTCCTGTTTTCAGAAAACATTTTGCACAATTTGCTTTGATTGCACCCATCATGGGTGGGAGATAAATATCCATGGAGCCAACAAACAACCTTTCTAAAAGACTCTTCATAAGCTATCTTGCTCTTGAGGCTTCATCAGCATCAACCATCCCCACATGTTCGAGCACATCTTCCCGATCATAATCAAAAGGACTAGACACTTGCTGAAATTCCTAGGGTCCCTTTATTTTGCACCAGTACTACATTCCATCATTTTAAATCACTTGTTCTCACAGACACAGCCTCCAATTAATATCCTGAGTAACAAGTGGCTGAGAGTAAGGAAAAAGTAAAAAAAAAAATCTCCTGCAGAAAATGATACTGCTCTAATGTGGGAGAGAAGGAGAAGGAGAAGGAGAAGGAGAGAGAGAGATTGAGAGAGAGAGAGAGAGAGAGAGAGAGAGAGAAGCAATTGACGTCCCCACCCACCCCCGGCCCCAACCATGCTTTGAATCGTTTTCATCAATGCAGTATACTTAAAATACCTCAGCATTACAAGTTTCAGCTGGAATGCATCACTATAGCAGTGAGTTAACCCAGCCTCTGAAACTATCCTATTACATTAAAAGCTCCAATGGAGTGAGAGTGAGTTATCTGGTGCTGGAAACTTTTACAAGCGGCATGGCCTCCAACCAGCTCAGTCTCCTCCTCCTCCTCCTCCAAAGCCTCCCCTCCCCACAATTTCATTACGCACAAGGCGAGATTGGTGGGGCCCCAGGCAAGCGATCCGTGACAGGTTGGGGGCATGGTCGGAGCGGGTCCCTTTTCACAGCCCCAAACGGCTTGTTTGTACAAGCCAATTCTTCAGAGACATACCTTCAGAGTTAAGTCATGTCAGCCCTCACCCACTTTGCTTCCCCCCCCCCAGTCCCCTCTTCCAAGACCCTTCCTTGCCTCTTCGTTTTTTTACTCAGTTCAAAAGCAGGGACGAAACAGGTTGTCCCCTCAAACATGACGAAAGCTTGTGTGTGGACTTCTTAGGAAAATGGCCAACTGAATTAGGCCTACAGCAAAATCTAGTGACTTAGGAAGGTCTTCTCTAGGTGAAGCATCTGAGGAATTTAAGGGAAGCAGAGGGTTTGTTTTGTTTTGCTTTAGCTGAGCATGGGGACACTCTACCCTTTCAACAGCTTGAGGACTGAAGCGTTTGGCATCTCCGAGTGTATAAATATGCAAGAATTTGCTGTGACTTTCATGCTACTTTCCCAATAAAGCTCTGAAAGATGATTAAAAAACAAACCCGGAATTCACAAGCCAGCATGCCCCTGAGTTCTCATCTCATAAAGTCAACTTTTCCAAGCTCTGCTCCCCCATATTATAATATAAATCAGTAGCCCATCTCCCGAAAACCTAGTGCTGAATTAGGGAGGGGCAAGCAACCCACCAGCAGTTTGTGCAAGGTGGGATTTTGGGGGTGGGGGGGAAACCTGCCATCTTTGCCCAAGTGGTACTGTGGGAAGGTCCCCGAAGGCCCCACACCAAGAGATCCAAGGGAAAGGATCAACCGCCGTCTTTTAACTCCTAGCTTGGCCCCCTGATCGGTCAGGGGGTCTGTCAGCGGTGTCCCTCCGGAGGCGGTTGGACTTCTGATGTTGTTTAGTCATTTAGGTCTGACTCGCTCATCTGCCCAGGGAATGAGTAGCCCAAGAGCATCGGGAGAGCCACCCTTTGCCCATCTCTGCACTAGGTCTTATTTGTGTCACACAGAAAACACCCAGAGGTCCTGTAAAATCTAAGCATTGCTCTACTAATGGGTTTTTGTTTTTGTAAAGGTCGAAGAGAATCCAACCTCATAAATCACCTCATTTTAAAATGCCCCTTTCAGCACGGCAGGCCTTCCTTCCCCCACCAAAAGGGCTGCCTTTTGTTAGCTTTATCTCTCTCTGCTTCTTGGAGAGTGGCACGGAGCCAGCTCTTGCTATTAATTAATCTTGAGGGTGCGAGTTACATTCCTGGCCAGCCTAACCACTTCCTACATTGGCTGAGGCAGTGGGCAAACAGCTTGTGCTAGCTGCCAACTCCCTTCTACTTCTCTCAAAGTACTAGAACCACAAGATGCGGGGGGGGGGGACATTCATAACCGGGCGCCCACATTAAAGAAACTCACAGCCTTCAGTTTTTTTTTTTAAAAAAGTTACTTTGATGCAAATCCCACTTTAAAACGACAGATAAGAAAAGAAGTGCTAGCATATTACAGACAAGTCATACTCATTGATTGACTGACTGAATATACATTCATATTTCACCTTTTATCCAATGAGTTCCAGGTGGTATTATACATGGCTCTTGTCCTCTGCATTTTAGCATCACAAAGACTCTGTGGTGTAGGCCAAGCTGAGGGGTTGTGATTGGACCACGGAGTGGACATTTGAACCCAGGTCTCCCAAGTCCCAGCTCCATTGTTCTAACCACTATAATCACACTGGTAGCTACCACTGAGTATCTGTGGAGTGTAGCTTTGCCATGTTCCATTTCTCCACATCCGGAGAGCCTAACGGCATATTATGCCTCCCACTCCCTTCCACGGCACTTTCCTCACAGTATTACAACCGCAAAAATGCCAGAAACAACATCTACTGCATAAGCTGTCACAAACATTAAAGAAATGTTTCAACCATTCCATTTTTTAAAAGTATTTTCTGATGGAAATCCCACAGTTTGAAATAAAGATATCGCTTCACCCCGTACCACCATGTTTCATCCTTGGCATCATTTACACAGGAAGCATCAACTGATCTGAAAATCCCAGTACTGCCTAGTGTCTAAAGCAGTGGCCTTGGAAGAGGGAGGTCCATGTTCAAATACCTGCTCATTCAGAACAATTACTGAGTGGCTCTCAGCCAAGCCTACCTTTCAGAGTTGTGGTGGTCAGAAGAGCATAATCATGTAAGGTAAATTAATCATTACGTTTTATCAAGCACAGGAGTTTCTGGCATTGTTTTTCTCCCATCAGCTTCTGCTAACGGAAAGTATGAGAGAATACTAAAGAAATCCCATGAGTGACACACTATAAGCCACAATTCCACTGGTGATTTACATGTGAATAAGTGAAATCAAGTAACTCACTGCAGCACATTGCCGCTAATTAACAAGATGCCACTTTTGTCCCTGGTTGTGTGCCTGCTGCGTAACCAAAAAGGTGACATACATCTCATGAATGAGAGCAATTCAATGCCACAATGTAAGCAATTTCATTTACTCACATATAAATAGCTGATACTATTCTGGCCATTGTCTCTGATTTACAGGACCGAAGTCATAAAATACATTAGTCACAGGGATGGGGGTGGGGAGGATATGATTGCCTTTAGAGATATAGATTAAATTATGATGCTATATGTTTTATATGTCAGTCTGCTGCACTGATGCCAAAGTGGGTTGGAGCCCACAGAAACCTGTGACAAATTACAGTCCAAATCCAATTAGTTACACCCACCTGTGTAACACAACTGGTATAAATGTTGGTGGCAGTTCCTGCAAGTTAAGAATGATAGCATAGGTATCTGCAACTGTGCATCATGGGATTTGGTGTCTAACAGCAAATACTTATGCTGACTTTCTTAACTTTCAGCAATTTGCCAACCACATTGCACCAGTAAAAAAAACTTAATAGGATCTTGGCCAAAAAGGGGGGCTACTTACCTGTAACCATGGTTCTTTGAGTGGTCCTCTGTGAATCCACACAAATGGTTTAATCTGGGCCTGTGCAGGACCTCTCAGAAGTTTGTAGAACTTAAAGACATGTGATTAGTGGGATGTTCCCCCGTGGAGCGCATGCTCCGCACACCAGAGATCTCCTCAGTTCCCAAAAGTCCGCCACTGTCAGATGTAAGTGTAGACAACAAGTGACGAACAGCGGGGGAGATGGGCAGAATGTGTGGGCTCACAGAGGACCACTCAAAGAACCATGGTTACAGGTAAGTAACCCCTCTTCTTTCTTCCTCGTGGCCTCTGTGAATGTACACAAATGGGTGACCAGCAAGCTCACTTACCGGTTGGTGAGACATCACATTAAAAAGGAGGTTAAGAACAGCCCTGCCGAAACAAGCTTCATTCTTGGCTCTGACGTCCAGTCGATAGTGAGTCACAAATTTTGAGGGAGTAGACTAGGTGGCAGCTTGACAGATGTTGGAGATATCAATACTGCAGAGAAAGGCAGTAGAGGTAGAAACAGCCCTAGTGGAGTGGGCTCTAACAGTTTCTGGTGGCGGTTTCCCTGCTAGTTCGTAGGACAACGCAATTGCCTGAGCTATCCACCGAGATAAAATGTACACCTTTAAGGTGGAATGTGAAAGACTGAGATGAAAAAGCTGGGGAAGGAAGTTAAGGAGAGTCTCAAGAGATACAGGTGCTGTAGAGAGTCCCTTGGAAGCGGCGAAGGTAGAGAAAGTCCTCCATTTATAATGGTACGGAAGCTGAGTAGAAGGTTTCCTGGCTTTGTATAGAACAGCTGCTATGGAAGGTGGATCCTCCACACGGTGAGATTGAGGGATTCCAGGTGTGTGTGATGGATCCTGCCATTGTCTTGAGTTAGTAGGTGTGGGAGGTGAAGGAGGTCTGTTGACCTTGGTCTCAGGTGGGTGAACCAAGGTTGAAGCAGCCACCATGGGGCTATGAGGACTGCGCTGGCGCAAAATTTCCGGAGCATGGTTATTGTCCTCTGGATGAGAGGAATGGGGCGCGGGGGGGGAGAGAGAAGAGGTACAGAAGATTGGATCCCCACTCGACCATGAAGGCATCCTCTAGAGAGTTTACGCCTTTTCCTGCCCTCGAACAGTATTGTGGGCATTTGGCGTTCTCTTGCGTGGCAAAGATGTCTAGAGTAAGAGTGTCTCAGCGTTGGCAGAGTTGGGAAAATATGGTGTCGTCCAATGGGCCGAGGCCAGGCTGGAGAGAACATCAGCCACCGAAGACTAGGTGAAAGGCTCACAAGAGAAACAGGAGCCTGGCCAGGAGGTAGCGGGAGTGGATCTTCCTCCTCCCACAAAGAATCGGGAACCTCTCTTGTAGACTCCTACCAGAATGGGCGAAGAAAGGTCTGGTGAAGGTTGAGCTAGTTGAGTAGGCTTGGATGATTTTTTAAAAGCCTTTTTGGATCCATCCTTGTCTTTCTTATTTTTAGGTGACTGGCCATGAGATCGTGCCGAGGACTTTGATGCCGATGCCAACCTCTACTTCGAAGAAGTGTTTAGGTTGCTCCTTTGACTTGGGAGATGGCGTGGTCGGGCTCAACATGGAATGAGGCAATTCCTGTCTAGGGACAGGAGTCAAGGTGGGCTCCATGGAAGCAGTGGGTGATTTAAGGGATTTTGCCCACAGGAATGGGTGGAGACGTTGAAGATGGAGCTTGCGGGCAGGTTGGGTGAGCCTTTTATACTCCGGGCAGGACTGAGTTTGGTGCTGCTCCCCTAAACAAAAAAAGGCAGCGGCTGTGGCTGTCTGAAAGCAGGATCTTATTTGCGCGCAAAATGCACCGCTTAAACGGGCCAGGGTGCATTAAAAAAGGGCGGGGAAGGAGGGGGGAAAGTAAAGTAAAAAGGAGCGATGGGGAGACAGGAATTGAAATGAAAGAGAACTCAGGGAGAAACGTCCAAGAATAGAACGAAGAAGCCTATAAAGGCACAAGGTGAAAATATCAATTGCCATCAAAGTTGTTGCTCTAGTCATCGAGATAGGTGTGATCTAAGCGGCGGCTAAAACGAACAAAGGGGACCTCAGGTGGGTGGAGCATGCGCTCCACGGGGGGGGGAACATCCCATTAATCACATGTCTTTAATTAGATTAAACCCGCAAATTAAACCCATTTGTGTGCATTCACAGAGACCATGAAGAAGAATGTTAAGTTTTTTAAGGTGCCACAAGACTCTTTGTTGATTTTGATCCAGTAACAATGCCTTACCTCTACAAACTTTGAAAAGTATATAGTGGTGCCTCGCTTAACGAGCGCACCGTATAACGATGAAATCGCATAGCGATCCATTTTTTCGGATCGCTAATGCGATCGCTCAACGTTTTTTTAATGGGGAAAATTTCGCTTTGCAAAGACCGGTAAGCGTTTTGCTTACCGATCTTCGCAAAACGAACCCCGACGATCAGCTGTTCGGCGGCCAAAATGGCCGCCGGAAGCCGGGAAATGTCCCAAAATGGCCGCGCGCAGCGTTTTCGCGCCCTCGTTAAGCAAGACGAGGGCGCGAAAATGGCTGCCGGCCATCCTCAAGCTTCGCTGAACGGTGAGTATTTGGCCCATTTGGAACGCATTAAACGATGTTTAATGCGTTCCAATGGAAATCCCTGCCCCGTTCAGCGATGCTTCAGCATAGCGAAGGTTAATCCGGAACGGATTAACCTCGCTATGCGAGGCACCACTGTACTTTGTATCAGAAAATACATACCTTTCAGAGAAAGCAACAATTTAGTGTGGTAAGGCTATCCCCTCCCCCCCAGCTCACAATAGTTTCTTATATGTTACTTCTTTTGCCCCACGATATAAATTATTTCCAACCTCTACCCCGGCTGCTGCTTTGTTTCACTGCTGCCGTTTGCATACAAAGAGGATCCTAAGAGAATCTGGAAACGTTACTTGTTACTTACAAGACTACAACTGTCAGAATCCTCAAGCCAGGAGGAAATCCCACAGTTGGGGGACCCAGGAGTTTGCAGTCTAAAAAGTAACTTTTCCAAGCCTTGATTCTTAATTAATGCAAGTACATCATTTTCCTGTGCCCATTTACTTAGGTGTAAGACACATTTAATTTAACTTAGGGGGATAAATATCTCAGTAAGCAGCTTAAAAGGCCATTCCACATCCCCAGACACAAATGTTAACTTGTTTTTCAAAAGGATGTTATTATTTCTTTATCATTGTTTAAGATCTCTTTCTAGAAATTTTCCTACCAAACAGAAAAAACAATAACCTTCTATCCCCAATTACTGCTTTTTGCAACTCATCCTTTCCTCAAGAAATCTTCCAGCTAAGCTCCCAGGAGCCTATGAAAGTTTCAGCAGAACTTTGTTATTTTTTCCTGGAGTTTTCTATAGGTTTTTTTTTCTTCTGCAGACACATAAGATCAGAAAAGTTACTTTTATGAACTAGAATGCCCAGAATCCCACAGCTCAGAGTTATAGTCAAAAGGGTCTATTTTCCAATATCTGCATAAGGTTGCCTTGCCTGGTCTGTTGTGGCAAAAATAAGAGTCAAATAATACCAACATTTTATCTTGCTCTGCGGAAGTACTTTGCTTTGTTGCATCTCCTGTTGGTTTGTGCTTTCATTGCTTTCTTTTTTAATTTTTTAAAAATTTTACTAAAATGAATTACACAACATAAACCTACTACCACAAAGAAAAAATAAATAGAAAACACAATAAAATACAATTACATATCACACAGTGCCACCTTCACCTTCAGGGCCAGCATTATACTTCATTCCATCCATTTTCCCTCCAAAAATGCATTGTTTCTTCCCTCTGTGTATACCCCTTCCCTCTCCCTCTCATTGCTTTCTATGTTCTCAGCTGTTTAGAAAAAAAAGGCTAGGGCAGGGTCTTCTCAAACTGCAACATTTATCCAGGAAGTAGAAGAGGATGAATCCTTGTCATCATCATCATACCGTATTTCTCAGTGTATAAGACTATACTTTCGTCTAAAATCTTTAGACTAAAAATTGAGGGTCATCTTATACACAGAAGTAAACTGAGGAGAGAACAAAAACAAGTGGAGGGGAAAGCAGGGATCAAGTGATCCTGCAAGGCTTTGATCCCTGCTTTCCCCTCCACCTGCTAAGCCTTAGCAAAAGGAAAGCAGGGATCAAGGTGTTGCAGGATTGCTTTGATCCCTGCTTTCCCCTCTGCTTGCTAAGTCCCATGGGGCTTGGCAAAAGGAGGGGAAAAGAATCAAAGCAATCCCATGGTTGTATAAGGGGAAAAGGAATCAAAATGATTGTGCAGTTGTGGGAATTCTTTGATCCCTTTCCCCCTCCTTTTGCTAAGGCCCACTGCGTTTAGCACAAAGGGAGAAAGCAGGGATCAAAGAGATCCTGCAGTACTTTGATCCCTTTCCCCCTACATTTGCTAAGCCCCACTTAGATTTTTTAATTTGGGTTAGAAAAGTGGGGCTGTCTTATACATGGGGGGCATCTTATACACAGAAAAATACAGTAATCTTCTACTTTAAGATCCCCACCTATCAAACTGTGAGTGGCTTAACTAACTGACTAAAAGACCAATTTCTCACAGAACAGCCAGTGACTGGATGATTTTGTCTTTTACCTCAGCCTCCATGAGGGCTAGAGACTTACTTTTTTAAAGAGCTGAGAATACAGGCCAGCTAACTGACTAAAACAGCTCCTAGTGGCATACCTAGAGTTCATCTAACACCTGGGCAAGTCTGCAATATGGCAACCATGGAACTCCCATTTCTATAGGGCTGGAATTCCCACAATTCACCAGGGATCCCTGCAAGCAAGATTCCAGGAGATACAACCCCAAACCACTACTTCAAAAGAGTTTTTAAAATCACCTCTGCATAAACCTTAATAGCTATTGCATTATCTTTTCAAGAAGAATGAAACTGCTCCCAGTGGTGCCTGGGAATCTCAAGGAATTATGGGACAGGTAGTCTCACTGCCTGTTAGGCTGTCTACCCTGTTTCCCTGAAAATAAGATCTAAGCTGAAAATAAGTCCTAGGATGTTTGTAATATAAGCCCTACCCCAAAATAAGCCCCAGTTAAGTGAAATCCTGGAGGGCACCATTGTGCAGCATTGTGAAGCAACCAGAAGAAGATGACATGATTGTATTTGAATAAATGTAGATTGTTGTACATGAAAAAAAAATCTTCTGAAAATAATCCCTAATGTGTTTTGGGGAGCAAAAATTAATATAAGAGCCTGCCTTATTTTCAGGGAAACACAGTAGAACGAACCTCTCAAGGAACTACTCGTCCCATTTAAATTACTGTTTAAAAATTGGATAAGTTGTAGAAATTCTAGGCTCCTCTGACCTATGTACTGTGACCCATACAGATTCCCCACCCCTCAAGGAACCAGAACGGTGGAAGCAGATCTAACGAAAATAAATCTCAGGGCACAGAAACAGACACTAGAGGCAGAAGCGAAAATCCAAGACCAAAGGAGACCTCCAATGTGTTATGTCGTTATGAATTCACAGACTGGGAGGAAGATCCCAGGGATGATCCGCAATGCCTTTTGCAAGGTTTCCTGCTGCCGTATGCTCGTGGGGGCAGGCAGGGGGCAAGAAGAAGGCGCTAAAGCAAGATGCACTGAGGAATCTGTCTTGGTCTTTTCTCCCACTGCCAGCAAAGAGAACTGGGGGGCAGCCTGCCATTCCACTGGGCAAACTGGACCTGGGTCCCAACTTTATTCAAATCAAAAAACAAAAGGGGCAGAGGAAAAATGAAACTGCACAGTTCTCATTTCCAAAAAGAAAAACAACCCCCCCCAACTTGAGTTAAATCAACATCTGCAAAAGATATTCCAGTGAACAAAATAGCAGGATTTCATTAAGTAAATTGCAACTTGGCAAAAATTCTGAGAGAAAAGAAGGGGGGGAGGAGGAGGAGAGGGGAAGGAGCCACAACCAGGCCTGTAATTTAAGCCTGCCTTAACAATGATGGCAAGCCTGAAATAGACTGGGATTCCACATTGATTATTTCTTTTTATTTTTTTCAAAAAAAAAAAACCCGTCTCTCGGCTCCTGGTGTCCCCATATAACAGAACTACAGTGTTTGCAGATAATTATGACATTAAGACCTTCCTTGCTGTGGAGATAAATGGAATGGCCAGGGAGGAGGGCCTTCAAAAAGTGGAGTCTTATTGAAAAAGTTACAAAAGTAACTTTCTGGGTAACTAGGTAGTTACAAAACTAACCAGAGAGTTACAAAACTACAGTGGAGAGCCTGGGAAGGGAGGCTCTGACACAGGGGTGAGCTAGCGGTTTGCTCATCAGCTGAGTAGTTTACAGCAGTGGTCCCCAACTTTGGGCCTCCAGATGTTCTTGGACTTCAATTCCCAGAAACCCTGGCCAGCAGAAGTGGTGGTGAAGGCTTCTGGGAGTTGTAGTCCAATAACATCTGGAGGCCCAAGGTTGAGGACCACTGGGTTTACAGGACTGGCATGCCCTACCAAAATCTGAAAGGGCAGGAGGGCTTGACAAGGGTCTAGTCATTAGCAGGTATATGAAGCCTGGCCCAACATACTTTTAAGCCCAGATTCAATTATCCTTCCCAACTCCAGAACTGCATGGAAATTTTTTGTTTTGTTTTTTTGTTCTTCAAACCGGGAACACAGCCTGATAATCCTTTTCATCATTCTCCATCCTAGAGTGCAAAGACTCAACGCAATGCCTTCTGATGGTTCATCCAGGTGCAACCCAGCCCACTATGCACCAAAGGAACAAACACATATGCATAAAGAAATTGCAGCTGAAAAAAAAAAGAAACAAACAGTCACAACTTGCCTAGATGAATCCAGGACCTTCTATTAATGACACACTTTATTGATTTAACTCCAGCAGCAGATTCAGCTCCTCAGGTAAAAACATGGCCTTCTAACTTTCTGAGTGAAATGTGGAGTGGGGGAGACACGCAACAGCAATAGCGGCAGCAGCAGCAGTTCATGCCATTAATTATTTGCTTAGACAGGGCTTTGGCTTCTTGTGATTTTCCTGGCACTTAAGACTGCAGTCTGTTATTTTGGAAGGCTCTCCACTGTATACAGAACTGAGAAACCAGCAAGCTTACTTCCTTCGTGGTCTAAACATCCGCATGCCGTCCCTAGCTGGATAAACTGCATTTCAGGAAGCAGCAATTCTGTGTGTGGAGAACAAACAGGCATTGCCCCCCCCAACACAAAATAAAACAAAAAAAATATTCTCCTATAAAAATCAAAACAAAACAAAAAGTAGCAAAACCCCAAATAGAGTCTTTTACAGTCCAGTTGCAATCACCGTGCAAAATTTTTTTTACCAGACTACCAACAAATATAAAATGCACCCACTGAATTCCCAGGAATCTCTGCATTCTCCCTCACACCCCATGAAGAAGCATTAGCAGTCTATCTGATTACAGAGATCAGCTGGAGTGATAGGGGAATATCCATGCCAGCGAAAGGTCCCTACCAACCATGGGGAAGGAGAAGCACACGTGCTTTGCTAGAGCTCGGACAAATTCCTTTTGAGATTTTATCTCCTAGAATTTTGCAACACAGAAAGGATAATGCTACCTAGGAATTGTGGGAATTTAAGTTCACAAAATTAATTTTCCCCATCATAGACTGTTTAATAAAAAGAAAAGAGTAACACTTATCACAACACGCAAAATGCAGGTGACAGAACGGTTCATCTGTGGTTTTCATACATCCTGTTCCTTCCCCTATTCAAGGAGGTTGACTGAAGAAAAAAACAATTTATTAATGGAACCTTTATTTTCTGACAGCCAATCTTCATATGCTAAGTAGATGTTAAGGATTCTATTTTGCCAGCTCTGAACCAATTGACTCTGAAAATGAAGAAACTAACATTAAAAGAAGGTTTGTTTAGAAACTCCATTTTGTCGTATGCTTTTTTCTTCATTTGTAAAATCCTTTCAACAGGGATACTACTATAGTCTGTCAATAGATGTTGCTACCTGCAACTTATAGCTTTCTAAGCCCCACACCAGAAATAATAATAATAATAATAATAATAATAATAATAATAATAATAATAATAATAATAATAATAATAATAATAATAATAATAATAATAATAATAATAATAATAATAATAATAATAATAATAATAATAATAAGAATAAGAATAAGAATAAGAATAAGAATAAGAATAATAAGAATAATAAGAATAATAAGAATATGCTATCAAAACAATTCTGACTTAAGGTGACCCTTTTCAGGGTTTTCTAGGTATAAATATACAAGTTATAATAATAATATCAATTAGACTCAGTGGAAAACCTATCAACACAACAATCATTTGAGTTTATGCTCCAGTTAGAAATCGTGAAGATGAAAATGAAATCTTTGTCATAAACATCCAAGACGAAATTGGTGATCACACACCAAAACAGGGCATGCTTATAGTTATAGGTAAGTGGAACACACAACTAGAGAACAAAGCAGAACCAAATTTTTCCTGGAAAATTTGGCCTAGAGGAGAGAAATGAAGCAGAACGACTCACAGAATCTGGCAAAGTTAACAGTCTGTTTACTGCAAATGCATGCTTCAAACTACCAAACAGATGGCTGTACATGTGGACATCGCCAGATGGTCAATATAAAAACCAAATAGATTACATAATTGGAAGCAAAAATGAAATCAGGATTCTGGTGCTGTTCATGAACTGTTAATATCCAACATTAGAGAAAAGCTGAAAAAGAACACTAAAAGAATTGTAGTGCCAAAATATAATTCAAACAATATTTCTGATGAATTCAAAATCCACATAAAGACTAGCATTAATAAACTCAATTGAACATGAATCAGACGAACCATGGATTTAAATCAGAGATACTGTTAGAGAAGAATGCAGAAAGGTAATTCCTGTAGTAACGTGAAAAGAAAGACTTACATGGATGGCGGAAGAAACACTTAAAATTGTAAAGGACAGACAAGAAGCAAAAGTAAAAGGTCACAGAAGTAGGGTCAGAACCCTAAATGCAGTTTTTCAGTGACTGTCACAAAGATATGAAGAGAAATACTACTACATTCAATACTAAGAAACAGAGGAGAACAACAAAAGGGGGGGGGGGCTCTTCCAGAAAATCCAAGAAATCAAAGGGAAATTTCAGCCTTCATTAGGAATGCTGAATGACCAACATAGAAGCACACTGTATCACCATGATAAAATAAAGAGAAGGTGGAAACAGTATGCTGGGAACCTATACAGAAGAGGTAAAATGGTGACAGACTCCTTTGAAGAGGAATCCTATGACAAACAACGTTCAATTCTGGAAAGCAAAGTGAAAGCTAAAAGCACTACAAAAAATTACTGGGTAGGTGGGCTACCGATAGAAATATTTCAAGTAACAGAGACTAAATCTGTCAAAATCCTAACAAGAATATGACAACTAATACAGTATATGAAACAAAACAATGGCCATGTCGGGCAACATTCAACATGCATTCTAATCCCCAAGAAAGGAGATACCAAGACGTGCAGTAACTATAGAACCATGGCTTTGGTTTCCCATGCAAGCAACATGATGCTCAAAGTGTTGCAAAAAAAGGTTTTTATATGGAGTGAGAAATACTTGATGTTCAAGCTGGATTACAAAAAGAAAGTGGCACTCAAGATCATATTGCAAATATCGGCTGGCTACTGGAATGCACCAAAGAATTTCAGAAGAGGATCAACGTATGCTTTATAGACTACAGCAAAGCCTTTGACTGTGTGGACTATGAGAAGCTATGAACATTTCTGGAAAAAAAATGGCTGTGCATCAATGATTTAATATATGCAGATGACACCATCTTAGTGGCAGAAAGCAATAATGACTTAAAACAACTTTTAGTGAGAGTGAAAGAAGAAAGTGCCAAAGTAAGACTGTAGGAAGACTACAGAAGGAACTATAGAAAGAACTACACAACTTTAATGTCAACAATGAATAAATGTAAATAGTAAAAAATATTTTATATACCTTTGTTCAATCATCAATCCAAAGGGAAACTGTGGCCAAGAAATCTGAAGACAGACTCAAGAAGGGCAGCAATGAAAGAACTCGAAAAGATCATCAAGTGTAAGGATGTGTCACTGGAGACCAAGGCCAAGATCATCCACACTTTTGTATTTCTGATCATCATGTACGGGTGTGAAAGCTAACAGGAAAAAAAGTTGATTCATTTGAAATGTGGTGCTGGAGGAGAGTTTTCTGGATACCAGAAAGACAAACAAGTGGGTGCTAGATCAAATCAGGCCCGAACTATCTCTGGAGGCAAAAGTGACAAAATTTATGCAGTCCTACTTTAGGCACATCATGAGAAGGCAAGGTTCTCTGGGCAGGGCATTTTGGAGATCCCTCATTCTTGAGTGGCACATTACAACAACAGAAATACTAGACAATCTGAACTGCAGAAGCACAACAAAGTGAAGCTAAGCAAAGGTGTTTGGATATTCTCAGCTTGCAGTCACTTAAAAGAACAGAAGTGTGGATCTGCAGGTACTAGAATGTGATCTGCTAGGCAGGGGAGAAGATCCAACATCCTAATTAGAGGGCAAACATGCATTTTAAAACATTGTTTTCTTTTGGTGGTAGTTATTTCCCCCATTTGCCATTGTGTCTGCCCTCAGAACAATTCTATGAAATATAGTGTGGTGAGTTACATTTTTTTCAGGCAAGGTCTTGAGGCTCAAATAGAAGCACTGCTCAAAGCTACAGTGAAGACTTCCGTTCAGGCCTGCCAAGCCGTTCACCGAGTCAGAGTCAAGCTACTGCTCGGCTGCTGTCTACTGTCTAACAAGCCGTCCAAGCCTCAGTGCAGGTCCAGCCTCAATCCGGTCAGTCAAACATCTCCTTTGTATCATCATCTGAGAAGCTGACTCCTCTGTTTGCAGAGTTATTTCAAGAGGATTGGAAACATAGCCAGCTGGTTGGGAAGGAAAACAGGTTGCCCTACTGCCGCCCTCACCTTTGAGCCAGACCCAAAGAGCCTCTGAGTGTCCTGAAACTGTTTTTTCCCTTTTCAAAACGGCGTTGCCTCCAAGAAAATCATCCAATTGACAGGGGGCACAAGGTTACCACAATATATAAAAACTAGCAGCGCCCCAAGAAATGAGGAATGCGGGAACACTGGAATGATTTAGCATGGAGAAAACATTATGGAAGCAGATAATTGAAAACCAGAATTCTCTCTTTCACTCCCCCTTCTTCAGAGCCTTTGTGTTTGAAATGCCTTCCAAGTCTTTGCCGATGTTCCTTGGGCTTCATCATCTCAGAGGGATAGGCCATATTCTGCCGGGCAAATAAACAGACTGCCCCCCCCTTTCAAACTCAGCTTTTTAATAAAACTGCCTTTTTAAAGTTTTATACTCAGCTCCACTTTCAATAAAGAAACTGTTCAGAAGTGAATGTCCTCGGTTGCACAGCCTAGAACAGCTGGCATTTGGTGGAGGGAGGGAAATGAGGTGACCACGCAAATTACTGCAGTCTCCATGGCCTTCTAGATGGAAACCACACTCATTACCCACATATTTGTAGGTGCAGCCTCTTTTTCCTTTGACGCAAGCAAGGGCTCCAAGAAGTGGAAAAGTGACCGGTCGGTTGTTCCCTCCCACTAGACGGTTCTACAGCAAGAAGCAAATGATGTCGCCACAGAAGTGTGGGAGGTGTTAAAAGGTGCCTGAATCCAATTCTTGCACAAACTTCCAGAGGGTTAGTCACCATGTTAGTCTCTTGCAGGAGAAGCAGAGACTGGAAAAATTATTTTCTGGAGCTCACAACCCTCAGAATTTCCCCAACTGACATAAGCAGTGTTTCTAGTACTTTGGAGAAGAATCACAACTGGGGCAGAACGCTGGTTCTGCATGGAAAAACGCTCCCAACTCAATCCTGTGCATACACACATACGTCTAAGCGAGACAAGAAAGGGTGAAGCAACCAGTGAAATGTATTCAGCATAATGTGCACTGTATTCCAGAGCAGTGTCTCCTGAGAAATTTCAGGAGAACAAGGGAGAAGACATAGGCCATAAGGTAGCAGCCTTGGATTCTCATTAATACCAATAGAACAGAAAGCTTTATAGGGAATGTATAATCTGTTGGGTCCAAAATTAACACTCGGCAGACCTGTACAGTTCAGACTGTCCTAAGTGTACAGTTGGTCAGCAGCTCTGAGAAATGTCTGAGGCCTACCAAACACCTTGTGTACATTTCAGGAACTACTCTGCATTTACACAACAAATATTTAAGGAAACCTGTTATGGTCTCCAGACTGTAACAACTGATAATTCTGGACTCGCAAGCACTAACTGCATTCTTTTCCTCCCCAAAGTAGCTTTTTTTCTTTTTACATGAGAACTCCTACCCAATTTTTATATTTTGTCTTAAAACTTATAATCTTGGTTTTATAAACAAACCAATGACCTACATTCCGATTGTTAATCTCTGGGAGCATTGAAGACACAGTGAGCCACTTCAGATGACACAAGAATAAACCAAGAACCAGCAAGACGAACGTGCAGTTGGTCTAGTTCTAGTATGCTGTCCGAATGCATGTGCTGTTTCTTCCCTTTTTGATATCCCAACAAACCACAGAGGGGGATTCCTGGGTTTGTTTCAGATGCCCATCTCTGGTATATTGGGAGAGACAAACCAAGGGCAAAACTGTACACATGTTTAGATGGTAATGCTAAGTAAACCACAGCTCCAAACTCTGCGGTTTTAATCAGGAGTCCTTGGTGCAAGCAGGAGTCGCTGGGCAGAATGTATCAGCCAACTGCCTTCTCACTCAAACCTTTACATCTTCAGTTGGACTTACTATAACGTAAGACTTAATAACAGCATGGATGCAATTAAATCATTGGTTCTCAAAGTTTCAAAACCTAACTTCCCAGCAACTACTGTACCAAAGAATATTGATGGGGGAAAAAAAACAATTTTCCCAAAGCTGTTACGTATCTACAGGCATTATTTTATTGTATCTACCCATTTATGAGTCGGCAGGCAGAGAGACATGGATCAAGAGGAACACCAAGTCTTTCGAGTTAACTCCTATCATGCCAAAAATCTGTGACAGGCAGAGCTGGCCTCAACAGAAACAGCTGGCTGAAATGCCTTTCCCCGTCGTTCACAACACAATACTCTTACTTTTCTGAAAAGGACTCTTCCAGACAGGGCAAATGTTCCTGTAAAAGTTCTAACCTACACTGTTAATTTCAGTCTTATTTTTTTCTCACCATCCAGACAACGAAAGCCTTGATCCAATATGTTCCATGCATTTTCCCATGACTTTCTGTTCTTTTCGAGCCCAACGTATAGCTGTTTTGAATTTGTTCTGCACCTGAGCAGCTAGGGGTGCGTGCTTTCAATTATTGCTAAACCACCAGTCCAAAGTACAAGCAAGCAAGCAAAAATCTTACAGAGAGCCTTTCGCTTTTTTTTACTACATATTCTTCTGTGGCAACACCTAACATGGTAACAAATGACATGACAAACCATTTTAGAAGGGAGAGGAAAGTAAAGAAAAAAGAAAATGCAGCCACTGTTGTTAGAGAAGAACTGGAAAAAGGAAAGCACAGGAATGAAGGGCAGGATGCCAATGGAGTATTCAGGACACCACATGGTAAGTTATCATCAAGTTTTACTGTATGACTCTTCCAGTCAGGCTTTTCAAAAAAAAAAAATCCCTTTAAACCCTAGCACTATCCTAAGATTTTGTTTTCCCTTTTGTTTGGTGCTATGGTGCTTTCCCAAGCAATGAAAAAGGGGGGTCGAAAGACACAGAACAGAAGGGGTGGCATGCTTGCTGTTGCTGAGTTTTGGTGCTTCTCCTTTAAGATTCCCATGAAGCAGCAATTTTTCAGGAAGTCTTCCTCTCCCCCTGCTAGATCCTAAGGGCTTCACTGTTGTTGTTGTTGTTGTTGTTGTTGTTGTTGTTGTTGTTGTTGTTGTTGTTGTTGTTGTTGTTGTTGTTGTTGTTTAGTTCACTGTAGTGCTACCCTACCAATCTCCAAACTGGGGATGAGGTAGCACTTTGTGATTTCTCAAAAAAATAAAAATAAAAGAAAGAAAGAAAGAAAAGGTTACTGGGCTTCAGGGGAATCTCTTTCCATCACCTTGCCTCCTTTCTTATTTCTTGAATTTTCCTGAGCTTATAGATGTGAACCCATACTTTCCAGGACAAAATAAACCACATGGATACAAAAGAAAGCAGTAAGAAGCAATGCAAACTGGTCCTGCCTGGAAGAATTCTAAAACTGAACAGTGAGAAACTAATATGAGCTACTTTGTCCACATTCCACATAGTTTGGCATTTGATACCAAGAGATGTTGCAATTACCACTAATCTCGATAGTTTTAGCACAGAAACGTTCATGCAACAGTGGCTAATAGTCACAATGGATATAGATTTCTTCCAGTACCATAGGGAGAAAGTCCACCATACCTCCCTGAATACCCCAAAACATGTCTGGTGTAAGAAGCTAAATAGAGTAGAATGAATTGGGTACAGTCGTGCCCTGCTTTACGACTGCCCCGCATTACGACAAAACCACATTAGGATGTTTTTGCGATCACTTTTGTGATCGCAAAACAATGGTCTAAATAGGGGTTTTTTGCTTTGCGATGATTGGTTCCCTGCTTCGGGAACCGATTCTTCGCAAAACGACGATTTTCGGACAGCTGATTGGCGGTTTCAAAATTGCCGCCCGGTAAATAAAATGGCTCCCCGCTGTTTTCTGGGACGGATTCCTCGTTGCACAGGCACAGAAAATGGCCGCCCTATGGAGGATCTTCGCTGGACGGTGAGTTTCTAGCCCATTGGAACACACTGAAGGGGTTTCAATGCATTTCAATGGGCATTTTATTTTTGCATTATGATGTTTTCGTTCTACAGTGATTTCGCTTGAGCGAATTAACGTCATAATGCGAGGCACCACTATACTTGGATTGGGTAGCACTAGGGAATATTAATGATCCTTAGGTATGGGCTAAGAACGAATCCTGCTTGATGAAACCCTGGACAGCCACTGCTGCCAGTCAGACTCAACAATGCTAGGCCAGATGGACCAATGGTCTGGCCAGCAGTAGAAGGCAGGTTCCTCTGTCCCAGAGGCAGCGCGTCTCCATGCGTGTGTTTGACGGAGCACCTGAGCAGAAAAGTGCTGCTGAAACTTATGTCCTGTGTGTCGGCTTCCCAGAGGCAACTGCTTGGTTGCTCCAGGAATCAAGAAGCTGGGTTTAGACAGGACTTTGGTCTAGACTAACTGTGGAGTTAACTCTCAAAGCAACCCAGTGCCATCACCTCATGTTCTCACAACCTCTGAAGGGCTGAGTCTTTTGCTGCAGTAATCTTTCAAGTGAACCATTCTTTTGCAAGGCCCACCATCATCTGCTAGGACGGGAGACCCATCAACAATTGTTGTCTGGGTTACTGATCTCTAACCATGGAGGCCACATCACAGGGGGCACTCATCCATGCTTACATCCTGCAGCAGAGTCCACAAACCATTCAATGTCACAGTGGGGGGATGGCATGGAATGTTTCCTTTAAGAAATAGCCATGGCATGCTGTAATCTGACCTAAATGGTCAAGATGAAAGAAGAAACATCCGTGGTGGGCTAGAGAGAAGGACAAAGTAACTGCATACTAGCTATAATAAATATACAGTATAAAACATGATTTCCCTTATAAACCCAGGTAAGCCTTTGCTTGATCCTTTGGCAAGTTCTAGCTTCTACAGCCAACCAAGCATGCTGGTTATCAGCAGGAGCAGAAGGGGAGATAAGGAATTTGATCTGGAAAAGGTCTATGCCAGGTCTTCATAAACTGTGGCTTACTAGATGTGCTGGATTACATCTCCCACCACCTCTAGCCCACAGAGTCACTACCATAGCCATAGGCATCCTTCAGTCTTGAGAGACTATGGTAATGTGCTCTGTATGGAGGACTTGGAACAGCGGTCTAGTGTTTTGACGCTGTATGCGAAGCTAGAGTGTCCTCTCCAGGGCACGAAGTCTGGGTAAAATAATAGGGAGAATAGGCTGTTACCGAAGCAGCATATCCCCCCTCTCCACATCACTGATATTCTCCAAAATGAAATAAAAACTGAAGTTGCCACATAATGAGGCGTAGTAGCTGGACTACACCTTGGTAGATCTGGGTTCAAACCTCCAGCTAGCCATGAAGGATCGTCCTGCCCCAGCCGTGCTCTCAGGCTTATCTACCTTACAGGGTTGTCATGAAGATAAAGTGCGTAAAAGGAACCATCCACACTGTCTTGAGCTCACTGGAGCAAAGATGGGATATAGATGTAACAAATAATATATAATTAAAGGCCACAGTACAGTAACGCCTTAACTAGACCTAACTGAAATAATTTAAAATAGCAAGCAAACCCATTTTGAAGTCTGACAAATTGGATTCTAAGGAAAACACTACGAAACTAGAACATAAATCTCAGCAGGACTAGGATGTGGAGACCATGCTACATTGGGGTTAGATCCCCACCAGCATACAAGCAAAACACGTGAAAAGCGATGGAAAAATGGGAAACCCACAGCTGGGCTCAATTACAATGTGAACACCCAAATACAGTGGAGATTCTTGTTACATTTTGCTCAGAATGTAAAAGATATAACTAGAGGCAATGGAACACATTTCCCAGAAACCTTTGAGGCATGATCATGGAATCTCCCATTCACGGGTTTAGAGCCAGTTTCTTCCTGCTCATCAATTTACAACAGCTGAAGCCTGCTGAAACCCAAACAGCAGAAGCCAGGATTCCTGCTTGTGTATGCAAATGGGGCACCAAAATCCACAAAAGACAACAGCAGGCAAAAGAATACTTTGGGAATTGACTTTATGCCCCAGGCAACCTACGTTTATGCTGTTGCGAATGGGGAAAAGGGTGGGGAACACGAAAATGTGCATGTCTCAAAAGCATCCGACATCCCAGTAAAGCAAGGAGGGGACTCTGAGAACTGAAAGGCTGCCAGGCAGCATTAAGAGACAAGCAACGAACACGCAGCAGCAGCAACGTGTGCCAAACCCAGCTCCGCCAGGCCCCTCCATGTGCCGTTTTGCTATTGCCTTGAAGGCAAAAAAATAAATAAAAATTCATTTTCATAACCAGCTGTTTTTAATTGAGCCTTATTCACAGCACGCCTAAATAAGTACTGGGGGATGGAAAGGACAGAACTAATGGGCATTATCAGTGACAGGCCCTGGAGACGAAAGAGCATGATAGAAAAGCTTGGTGCACCCACCTCTATGAGAAGAAAAGCCAACAAAGGCACATTTGCCACAGGCACCCCCAAAGGGACACCCCTGAATGTCACTGATGCAGACGGAGCATGTTTATCTTGGCCTTTTAAAAACCGGTATGGCAATTCAGCAGTTCTTAAAAATCAGCAATAGGGATCCTCTCTTGAGAAGACACAAAATGGCTGCTGTTAGGAATACTATCTACAGTGATCACCCCAGGCTCCAGGCAAGATTGCAATGCATGGATCCGGGGGGGGAAGGCTGATGTCGTGGAACAGCCTCCACCAAGTCCCCTTGAGCAGAGGTGGGAAAGTGATGGGGCACACAACTCCTGAAGCCCGCCCCAGGCCCGCTTTGTGAAACAGGAGGTGATTGCAAGCTTGCCTCAATATTAAAAAACAAACCAAAAAGCAAAAAACAAAAAACAAAACAAAACACAAAACACAAAAACAAAACAAACAAAATAAACAAACAAAAACCCCTCACCTTTCCATTTTGGGGGGAGGAGGAGGGAAGAAGGGGCACAGCCTGTTTTAGAGAAGATTCACCACCACCACCATCGCAGGGGGTTTATAATCTCAGCAAAGCTGTGCTGGCTGTCGCTCCCATAAAGCAATGTTTCCTAGTCACAATTTTTTTCTCCAAAAAGCAAACCCTACTTTTAGCATTAGACATTCTGGATCAATACCTAGAGGCAAAAAAATAATAATAAAATAAAATCCATGATGTATCAAAACGAACTCTATGGCCTCAGCAGAGAATTTGCATTTTAGAAGCCAGAACAGCTCCAACAGAGCACAAGAAGCAATCCTGGGAAACCTTCGGCCTGTATGCCTCTCCCACCTACATAACCGCCAGGACAGATGGTTAAGTGACTGAGGGCCCTGTTTGCTATTGAACGTTGTTCCAGGGGAGACGGGGTAGAGGGGAAATGCTTGCACACTGGGCCCTTGCGCCCACTGGAAATGGCAAAGAAGTATGGCAACAGTAGAAGGAATTATAGCAACCGCGGAAGAAAACAAGGCCAAAGGCTCAAAGCCCTACAGCAGAAAAATCAGTAGGACAAACTTTCCTTGTGTGTCACTTAAATGGACTTTGGGGTTGACCTTCATCCAACTGTACAGGCATTCCTTGAGCCAATTACGTTTCGGATCTGCTGACACAGGGATCCAGAAATTTCACATGCTACAACTGGGACAAAGAGAGAAACCAAACCATAGAAATGTTTCATAAAATCCAGCTAGCCCATATCCAGTGTTTTTCTTAACAATAGCCCTGCCTAAAAAGCAAGCTCTTTCTGCACAGAAAAGAAATGAAAACTACATCCAATGGCATTTCCCAACTGTAAAACAAGGTTCACTTTATTTATTATTTTGAAAACACAAATTACTTCCAAAAGCAGGAAAGCGGAAGGACACAGCCTGCTGGAGTTGGCTGCTCCACCGGCACTGGGCCAACCCCATAAATGTTTGGCAGTCAGCAGAAAACAGAGCCCTCTTCTACTGAAAAGGGACTAGTTACTACTAATTTTTTCCCCTCTGCATTCCTGATAGAGTCATTAAACACTGTTCAGATTTCAGAATGCACTTTCTGGGTGTCTCCGTATCTGAAAATAAGGATCTTTGTGAAATGCAATAGAGAAAAGTTTACTCCTTTCCCAACTACCACCATAAAAATCTCTCTGGAAGCAATCTTCACTCTTCTCCCAGCATCAGATATTAACCTATATTGAACTCTTCTGATGTAGAACTTAAGATGGAAACACTATATAAAATGTACGCTGAAATTAACCCATCAGACTCCCAAAGTTACGTTTGATTGAATGGATCCTGCAAACAGTAGTCAACATCTGAAAAGGAGAAAAAGTTGCTTTTTGGATTACAAGCCACAGAATAATTCAGCCAGTTTGGAGGGTAGCCTGGGATTCGTAGTCCTTTTTCTGTGTGCCATCAGTTGTGGGAGCTTCTTTTGGCTTGGCTGAAATGGATTGAAAGAGCTCTCTTGGGGCCTACTTGCCAACACTGGGAGCAGCCAAAGTGGGCAGGGCCACCCCCTTAAATAGCTCTCAGCTTCCAACATGATCAGATACTGTCTTCTGAGTGAGAAATCTACCTGGAACGCTGTTTTCTTCCTGCTGCGACCCGCACCAGGTGGCTACTTGGGCAATGTCCCAGTCCAACTCAGAAGCCTTTAGAGCCCCTGCAAACCAAGCGGCCCAATGCCCAGTCTGTGGTCGGTCACTTCAGGACCTAGAAATATTGTGGAAAAGACTCCCAGTGCCAAGCCTGTTCTAGCCCTAGAAGCTGCTGCCCATCTGCCTCTAATCCTACCTATGATCATCTCGCTCGCCTACCAAGTTCTGAAGGATATTTGGCCTATGAAGGAAATGTGTGCACTTATTGTTTTTGGTGAAAACCTGGAAAGAGGAAAGGTGTTGCTGTTTTTTTTTAAATATGGCTCCCAGAATCCCCATTGGTATGGCCAATGGGATTTTGGGAATTGCCGTGAGAACAACCCACTTCCCCAGCTCTGTGGAAGTCCTGTGAGTTGGTTATTCAGCTCATCACCTACTCTTTACTAGGCGCTAAGGACTGGGGATAAAACAATGTCCATTCAGAACTCACCTACAAAAAGAGATACGAAAGCATTTTCCAACTCAAGAGAGCCAGCGATGTCTGCATAGTCCTCAGCATCTGCTGCTGAAGAAGAGTTTGGACAACTACATGTTTCTTGAGGAACAGCCACCGAATCACTTTTGTTCCACAGGACAACTGACTACAGTGGTGCCTCACAAGACGAGCACTCTGTTTTACGATGAAATCGCATAATGACGAAGTTTTTGCGATCTCAAAACAATGTTTCCTATGGGGGGATTTCGCTTTGCGATGATTGGTTCCCTGCTTCGGGAACTGATTCTTGCAAAACGATGATTTTCCTACAGCAGATTGGCAGTTTCAAAATGGCCGCCAGGTAAAAAAATGGCCGCCCAATGTTTTCTGGGACGGATTCCTCACTGCACGGGCAGCGAAAATGGCCGTGATACAGAGGATCTTCGCTGGACGGTGAGTTTCAAGCCCACAGGAACGCATTAATCAGGTTTTAATGCGTCTCTATGGGCTTTTTAATTTCACTTTACGAAGTTTTCGTTCTACAGCGATTTCGCTGGAACGAATTAACATCGTAATGCGAGGTACCACTGTATTTTAAATTCCACTGGTCTGTGCAAAAGCAGGCAAGCAAGGGACCCCCTGTCAAAGAATATGCAACACATAAAGATGTT
The DNA here is from genome assembly GCF_051106095.1 of Pogona vitticeps. Lineage (NCBI taxonomy): Eukaryota > Metazoa > Chordata > Lepidosauria > Squamata > Agamidae > Pogona > Pogona vitticeps. The sequence goes on from NC_135794.1 coordinate 14,609,042, forward strand.
ATTTATCTGCCATGGCTTCAACCTGCAGAATTCTGTGGTTTGTGGTTTGGTGAGGCACTTTGAACTCAATGTTGTAATTCAGGTGAATACACCAGCGAGCAACAACAAAAGGCCACTAAACAACAGTTACAAGCAACAAAAACAAAAGGGCAAAAGAAGACAGTGTTGCACATGAAATTGCTTATGTTAATTTTTACGTATAGATGAAAATTCAGAAATTATTTTCACAACTGAAATAGCTACACAGCTTCTTATAAAGACTGTAGCGAGGTGGCTTGTATGCTTCATGAGTTTGCCATTCAGCCGGATGGCACGTTCCAGCTCCTTGATTTTCCTCCTTAAGGATCTTTATCTTTAAATCAGAATTGATCTGATTTTTTCCTTTAAAAAAAAAGGGCATTCCATTCTAAAGTAGGCCATGTTGTCACTTTACAAGAGAAATGAGCTTTCTATGTGTTGAGGATTCTTGATTTGTCTTCTCCCCTTCACTCCAGTGATGAGCCTTCACTCAAATATTTGATCTGGCACATATTCCCTGCCTCAGCAGCTGATATCAAAGGCACTTGCTTAGAGCTATACCCCATTCTAAGGTTGTGACCAGAGGAGGAAATGGATTGCAATCTGGTGTGATCTATTTCTCAGCAATCGCATGATGCACAGGGAAATGTGCTCCATCCATGCCCAAACTGTATCCTTTTGGTCCCGCTGTAGAGCTCCCACTTCTGGGGCCAGGCTAGAGTGATACCCCCAAAGGATGGACGGGTTGTTTTAAGGGAGACTTCTGTTAAAGCAGCCCTTCCCATGCAACCAAATACTTTTGCAGCTATCAGATCACACCCTATATCTCACAGGAGGTGTCAGACCTTTCTACCCTCAACCTACCATCCACAGGGGCCACGAAATTAAAAGATGCCTGCTTCTTGGGAGGAAAGCGATGACAAACCTAGGCATCATCTTAAAAAGCCGACAAAGGTCCGCATAGTCAAAGCTATGGTTTTTCCAATAGTGATGTACGGAAGTGAGAGCTGGACCATAAAGAAGGCTGACCACCGAAGAATTGATGCCTTTGAATTGTGGTGCTGGAGGAGGCTCTTGAGAGTCCCCTGGACTGTAAGGAGAACAAACCTATCCATTTTGCAGCAAATCAACCCTGAGTGCTCACTGGAAGGACAGATCCTGAAGCTGAGGCTCCAATACTTTGGCCATCTCATGAGAAGACTCCCTGGAAAAGACCCTGATGCTGGGAAAGTGTGAAGGCAAGAGGAGAAGGGGACGACAGAGGACGAGACAGTGTCATTGAAGCTACCAACATGAATTTGACCAAACTCCGGGAGGCAGTGGAAGACCACCCACAGGCGAGGAAAAAAAGAAACACAGATCTGTGTAAATGAAGAATTCATCGCAATATATCTGATATTTCTGGGCAACTTCAACAAAATATGGAACAGAATGGCTTACAAAGTGCCTAAAATATAATGAAGACACCTATACACTTGAGTAGAGCTAGGAAAAGTTCAGCATGGTCACTGGGCAGTTCTGGCATTTATAGTTTGTAAAAAAATGAACTTTTCCAATTGTTGCATCTCAGAGATTTTTCCCAACATTTGATAGTCAGCATGGCAAGAAAGGATCTTGTTAAAATTGTATTCATAACTGTTCTTAATTGTCCAAAAGCAAAGTCTAGTCCAATACCATCAACCAGTCCACTATGCTGTATTTCTTCTTGAAATATATGATACATGAGAAAGGAGTGGAAGTGATCTTTGTGACTCCCCAATTTAGCCACCTTTGTGGCTTCAAAGCCATATTACACTGCAAAGGCTCAGCCAAGAGGTAGCTGAAGAGACTCAAGGATAGCTACCCTTAGTCAAGAAAGATGCCAAGAGAGGTGTGGATCCGCAGTCCAGAGAGGAGGATAATTCCTGCATGAAACAGGTTTATGGCCTGGAGGCGGGAAAACCTCCAGGGGCCTTTTGAGGATGGCCTCTTTTGAAGGACCAGCAACAGCCAGCACGCTGCTACCACTGCTGCCGATTCTTATCCTATATTTTCTCCTTAATGCAAGTTAGGCCATTATGATCTGCCTCTGGATCTCAGGCATTGTTTGGTTTGGAATACAACTGTTGTTTTGAATCCTGGGATGTGCCAAAATGCCATGGACTTCAAAGTCCCCATTCACAGAGGGACCCCTTTTACAACCTATCCAACTCCACAATTCAAGGGGTTTTCACCCAAATGTTGAAGCCCATCACAAGATAGGAATCCAGCCCCAAAAGGCAACACAACAGTCCCAACTGAGATCACAGAGGGGGCAGGTCACGGTATGCCCTACACCAGTGGTCCCCAACCTTGGGCCTCCAGATGTTCTTGGACTGCAACTCCCAGAAGCCTTCGCCACCACCTCTGCTGGCTAGGATTTCTGGGAGTTGAAGTCCAGGAACATCTGGAGGCCCAAGGTTGGGGACCACTGCCTGTGACAAACCCAGACCTACTGGGATCTGCCACACGTTAACTAAGCTGCCACCAACCATTCCCTATAAGAAGTCACACAGACCAGGGATGGATTTTTAAACAAATAAAAGAACAAGGTTTATTTAAATCACACCCAGGGAAAATAAAATGATCAGGTGAATAAGATTTAGTAACGTGGCTTAGTTTCACTCATACATACACACAGTTTGGTTCACACAGAACCCTTAACTTGAAGCACAGACCCTGAACCTATCAGTTCTGGCTAACCAACAGACACCTGAACCTATCAGGTTGGTACTCTGACACACAGTAGTACCCTGTCTGACACACAGACTCCCACACCAGCTTCTTCTTCCCAGCTGCTGCTTCTTCACATCCCAGCGTCTCCTGAACTTCACCACACACGCTCCACATATATATACAGTACAGCCCCTCCTCCTGATGTCCCGCCTTCCACTCCCCATAGGATGGAACTTTCCCTCCAAACCCATGACAGACAGGTAACATCAGTGCTGTATGTAACACTGCCCTATACGGCTGCTCTCCATGCATCTTGCAAAGCCCAAGGACTCACCCAATACTCCTCTGCACCCAGTGATTAGCTAGTAGTAGGTGGCAGGCAAAAGATCCCTCCCTGGCTCATTGATGCTACTGGCAAGAGTGGGACAGCAGTCTTGGCAGGGAAGGGGAGGGGTTGGCAGGGAGAGCAGAGGCTTTATTTATTTATTTATTTATTTATTTATTTATTTGTTTGTTTGTTTGTTTGTTTGTTTGTTTTTTGTTTATTTATTTATTTATTTAATTTATACCCCGCCTATCTGGCCCACCGGACCACTCTAGGCGGCTTCCAAATATAAAATCAAATAATAAAACGTAGACAAATACATAATAATCAAACAAGAACAGCAGTAAAGATAAAAAGGAAATGTAAGAAAAAAATCAAGAGTTGGCTGGAGGGAAGGCCTGAATAAACAGCCATGTTTTTAATTGGGTTTTAAAGGTGCCCAGCGTGGGGGCCGCGCGAATTGCCAGAGGGAGATTGTTCCAGAGGCGAGGAGCCACCGCCGAGAAGGCCCGGTTTCGTGTCTTCTCCTTCCGGGCCTCTCTCGGCGTCAGGCTCCTCAGCCTCACCTCCTGACTCGCGCGGGTGATCCGGGTAGACCTTGGTGGGAAGAGGCGTTCCGCCAAATATTTAACTCTCCCATCTCCAGCAGTCCCAGTATTGCTGGAGATCTGAGCGGAATAAGATTTTTTTCTAACCTAGAACTCTCAGTACTACACAGCTGGTCCCAAAAGTTTATAGTCTAATATTTATTTATTTATTTATTCATACATTCACTTGTTACACGTATCATCCACCTGAAAGGCAGTGTACCTGGCTCTTCTCCTACTGTTATCCCTCACACCAACCCAAGCTGAACATGTCACCTGATGGGTTTCATGGCCTGGCATTTCTCAAGCCTCCAGATCCAGCAGCCCTACATTCCTGGGGAAGGATCTTCTTCTGAACATCAAGTGCATCCACCCTACCTACCCCCTATTCTAAGCAGGCAGGAAGGTGACATTTAAACCTCCCCAACCCTACGTGCTAAGAGGCAGATGGGTTAACATACGTATGGAAGCAGACAAGTTTATACGTCTGTGTAGATGCACGTGTGGCACAATGTGTGTGCAGCCCTTGACCTAACACCCAGCACCACATGTCCTCTTCAGGGTCAAAAAGGCAACCTGCCCCCTAAGCTTGGGGAGTCCTCTGATCCATGGAGCAGTTTCTAAATCACGGCGGAACCTCCATCCCTTCTATACTGAGAACACAGCCATCCACCAATTGCCCTCTTAATATATTCCACTGATCATACCTCTTCCCCTGCCCTCTGCCGCCCGCCCCCCCAGCATGAATAAATACTTGTTTCCAAAACAAGAGACTGCTGTGGCCATTCAGATCCACCAGAGTTTTGTAAGCCTGGAAGAGGGTCAGCCAAAAGGGCACGGCTATGCAAAGAACTTTTGTTGTTGCACAAAAGCCAAACATCAATTCAACACATTTCCATCCATTAAAACCACTATCCTTGGAACTGGAATTTCTCATCTGGAACAGGTTAATCCAGACCTCCCTCCTTGTCATGCAGTCTTTAGGTATATATCTTTTTTAGATTAAGTACTCTTCAATCCTTGTGAACCAAGAAAGACAAAATAGAAAGAAAAAAAACACCACTCTGAATTAACTGTGAAGGTAGCCGGTGAAATATCAAGGCGGGGAGGGGAGTTTGGAGAAAGAAGCAGGTCTGCTAAGGTTCTACCTCCACTGCTCTTTTCTTCTTCTTTCTACAGACCACTCTAATAACAATAACAACAACAGCAATCACAATAAGAACAATAATGTGCTCTCAGGTTGATTCTACCTAGGGTTTTCTAGGTACGAAGTACCCAAAAGTGGTTTTATCCATCCCCTCCTTTGGGTGGCATTGTGGGCAAGGCCACTTGTCAAGGTGGCAGAACATGTGATGCCATCAGCCAAATGCACGCTGCTCGATGACCCTGCCTGGCCCTTCTCCCAGGAAGGCAAAATGGGGATTCAAGCCCCAGGCTTCAGAGTCCACTGAACGATGCAAGCTCACAGTCACATTCCATGAGTCATGTTACTGTGTTTCAGTGTGTATACCCCATTTCCCCCATGGCTTAGGGTTAACTTTAAGACTAACAAATTATTTTCACTGTCCTCTTTCTTGTATTACAATCCAAGTCGTCAGACACATCAGATGTTCCAACATTCATATGTCTGAAAAAGTGGATTGTATCCCATAGAAACTTATGACAAAACAAATGTCTTTGTTTTTAAAGTGTAACAAGCCTTTTTAAAAACAATACATAGAGGGTGGCTGGCTTCTGCCCCTCTCTCATTTATGTGCACAATAAATCTCCAGCCTGAGAAAAAAATGAGTTTTCTATTTGTTGTTTTTTAATGTAAAAGGGGGGGGGGAACCCTGAAAGGGGAGGGGTAGGGAGAACAGGACAAGAAGACGCAACTCCAGCTAAATAGTTCAAAGATTTCTGCCAGTAAACCAAGCTGAGGTTCCGGAGCACTTCAAAGCCTTAGACAGCTTAACCAGAAATGGCAGATGCCCTGTCCTCAGAGCCCAGTCCACACAAACGCCCTGTGTTCCCGGGCCGCAAGATCTAGCCATCAGACACTCTTTGAAATTATGGATGTTTTTCTTAAGTTCCCTTTCCTTAGTTTGTCTTGGGAAGGGCTCTGAATTTTTTTTAAGCATTCTTCCACCATCTCCAAGTCTCCAAACAGGACCTCCTTCCCCTCCTGAGACTTGCACTCTCTCTCCAAAAGCAAATTGCTGAGCTTGGTTTTGGCATCTTTGAGAAAAGGAGGGACCTTTGATGATTACCAAAGGGTAGACTTCAATCACTTCACGAGTGCCGAGCATTTAATAAGTTATTTCCGTGGAAAAACCTTGGTCGCCTACTTTGGAAGCACGGCTTACAAATGCCTCCCACTCATCAAAGCAACATATGATGGCTGGGCTGGGGGTGGGGGGATGCTAAGATCCCCCTCTTACTGTAACCTCTCCCAACAGGTTCCCAGAAAAACTTGGGATTTTGTCCTCCTACTGACCTATTTTCCAAGCACTGTAAATAAGCTGCTCTGTAGGGCAGTGTTTCCCAACCTTTTTCAAGTCATGATTCCTTTTATAATAGACAGGTAACTTGAGACACACACCCTTCCATATTTCTAGAAAAAGGCATCTTTAATGAAGAAAACACATTAAAATAGATGTTTCACAATATAATTCTAACCTAATGTATTAATATTATTGTAATCATAATTAAGGGGGGGCTGTAAATCTGCCTCCACCAGATAAAAAATGGAGGGGAATACAAAAGTGACACATTGAGTTTTAACATACTTTTGTGGACATGGGAATGACCTCCTCTTCGTGTCTCTGCCCCCCCAAAAAGCCCCCTCAGTGAAGAGCCCCTCCCCATCAGGCCCAAGTAAAAACATTCCCCATGGTCTCCACCCGCTCCCCGGTGCTCCTCCCTAAACCTATTGCCCTTCTCATCTTCCTCCTCCATGACTCAGGCAGGGCCCAGATACATCGCCTCCCCATCAGGCCCCTCTCTCCCCACTGAGCTGCCACTCCTGCATCAGGAAGAGCGGGAGACTCAGGCAGAGCAAAAGGCACCACCACGCAGCCACTGCTACAGCCACCACGGCCACAACAATTTTTCAACCCGGCAGCCATCTTGGGCATCAGCGTTCCTGGTGCTCACCATGCACTTGCCTCATTCAGGCCTTTCTGAGCCGGGTTAATGCTCTGGTCCAAAGGGCTGATATGAGACCTCCCAAGGTGGATATGGAGGAGCAGAGAGATGCAAGCGAGGGCGACTTTTCTGGAGGGGGTACGGGTTGGTGCACGTGCCTAAAAGGAAAAGCCACCCAAAGGGATTTAGAAATAATTAAGAACTCCAGTTTGCCTCTGTGGGTCAAGAGGATTAAAAATAAAGCAGCCTTGTGTATATATGCTGTACCGCTAGAAAAGACTCCGCAACCCTTTGGGAGTCGTGACTCCCCAGTTGGGAAACCGAGCTATAGAGCACCCATTCTCAAGGGGGTCCAAGGAGCCAGGCACCTTTGAAAGGGGGCACAGACTGGAAATGATCCTCCACACACCACCTTATAAGGTTCCTTATGTGACTTATACAATCTTGACTTGGCCTATATTTCTTTCATATTGTGTGTATGGCCATAGCCAAATAAAGGTTGAGAATGGCCACTACAGAGCATCCAAATGAACCTCTTTTGAAAATGCAACTGGAAGCGGATAAAGCAAACTTGTTTTGCCAATGCACTACACATTTAAGCGACACTTCTAAGCGAACCTAGGAGGAAATGTGTTATTTCTCACTGCTATCGCCATACTCTGCACTGTTGAGGACCAAAAAGAACCAGGCCTTTCTGGACAACCACAAACATGACCGTTCATTACAAGCATAACCTATTTTTGGCTACAGAGCTGCTTCAAATCCAAAGACAATTCAGAATAGGCAGCAGCGCACCTCGATCTGCCAAACTGGCCAAGAAGGTCTAGCATGGATCTACACGACACAGCTGTATCTATTCAACACCCCTTAGTGCACTGTTTCTTTGACTATGTGGAGGACGCCCCTTAGGATAAAGGTAAAAGTTCTCCTTGACAATTTTTGTCCAGTCGTGTCTGACTCTAGGGGGCGGTGCTCATCCCCGTTTCCACGCCAGTGTTTGTCTGAAGACAGTCTTACCGTGGTCACGTGGCCAGTGCGACTTAGGCACCGAACGCTTTTAGCTTCCCACCGAGGTGGTCCCTATTTATTTATTCGCATTTTGCATGCTTTCGAACCGCTAGGTTGGCAAGGAGCTGGGACAAGCGACGGGAGCTCACTCCGTCACATGGATTCGTTCTTACAGCCGAAGATCTACAGACCGTACAGCACAGAGGTTTCTGCGGTTTAACCCGCAGCACCACCATGTCCCTCTAAAGCAGCTCATATGAAAAACAATTAAAATATGCCCCATCAAAAGATACAGCATTACTATTTCCACAGACCAATACATACGTTAAAGAAGCAGTGTAATGCACCACCAGGCCAACATAACACTGTTAAAACCCAGCAAGTTGCAACAGCATCATTTCTGCTATCTGACAGCGAACACATTTCAGAAAGAAATTCTCCTGCTTTTGGTGCTCTGGAAGGCAGTACTGTACCAGGTCTGTGCTTTTCAGAGGTGAATGTGCATGTTGGAGCTGACAGGAATTGTAGTCCGACAAAACTGCATCATGTTGGGGAACCCTAAAGCAGAGTCCGAAACAATAGGGATGGAAGTCCTATGTAGGCGAGGGCTGGCAGATGAGCGAAAGAGGGTGGGGGTCAGGCCATGGAGCCTTCAAAGCAAGGACAAGGAAAATGGGTTACATCCTGAAGCAGACAAGAAGGCAAAACAGAGGGCCGCCCTATTAATTAATTTATTAGATTTGTGCCCTAGCTTGCCTCCAACAACCTTAAGGCTCTCCTCACTTTATCCTCATAAGTGTAAGTGGTCCAACATCACCCACTGAGTTTCCTGGTCAGGTGGACATTTGAACTCAGGTCTCTCAAGGCCTAGTTCAGCCAGTTAACTACTACATTACACTGCCTGGAACGTCAGTGTTGAATTAATCTTTTGGTTGCAAGATTTCTTAACTGGGGGTAGGAGGGCTGGATCCAACAACAGAATATTACAGGGAAGAAAAGGACAGCACTCAACAAGGGGGGGGGGGAAGAGGGCCTGACTCTTTTCTCTTTCATTCTTGATCCATTGCCAACTGTGATGGGCTGAATGTGAGGGGAAAAGGAGAGAGTAAAATATAAAGGCAACATTGTGGGCCAGTTCAGCAGGGTGGATGATGTCTCCACTTCACACAAGGCAAGGACAGCTATGGAGAAAGATGAAAAATGGATCTTCTGCATAATCTTTGGTTTAAGATAGTGATATGTAATTAAGTTCAAATCAGGTGTAAATATCAGGCAAATGACTGGAGATGTGGAGTTGTAGAGTACGAGCAGGCTCTGAAGGAGAAAGGCAGCGCCGATACACCAGTAATACAGTAAGGAAAGAAGCAACCAGAGATAGAAAGATATCTACACTGCATGGTTACAGCCACTAGATACAGTTTTAACTGTCATGGCTCCATCCTACAAAATCCTGAGACTTTATGGTTTGCTGAGGTAACCGAAGGAGGGAAAACGGAGGTAGTGGGAATGTGTGTCAATGTAACATCGAAAGGTTATCAGGTTCATCCCACATGGGTGGGAAAAACCTGTTTTATTTTAGGACCTTGAAGATTTTGTCCCCAGAAGGGCCTTCTCGGATCCTTCGATCCTTCTACGTACTTTGAAAGATAGCACTGGTCAGAAACTTAGTGCCTGCCACTTTTAAATCAGAGAGGACTTTGAGGGACTTGCTTTTCCGTGACAGACTCGTGCTCTGGCACCTGGAACCCATGGGCATCTGTTTTGTTTTCTATAATGCCAAATTTGAGCTGAGTTTCTATTATTATTAGTGTTGTTCCTTGTTTAAATACTTTAAATCTTTATTTATTTATTTATTTATTTATTTATTTATTTATTTATTTATTTATTTATTTATTTATTTTATATCCCGCCTATCTGGTCGGGTCATAACAAGTTTGTTATGTTTGCAGTGTTCATTTAAAAAAACCACCTCACAAAACCAGAACACTGCAGGAGTTTGGAGAAGAAGAAGAAAACTTCTATTTTCTCTGCTGAAATGTACAAATTCCACACCTGGTGGGATCCATGACCTTCAAGGATTATTTGGGGATCATAGGTCTTACCTACTAGTCTGATCTAACCCGGAGATGAAGGAAGTAGTGTGAATCGTACTTATTCTGCACTTCCCAGTTTAATGCTATTTGAACTCATTCCAAGACTTTTCCTGGCTCAACTATCCCTTTTGCCTAATGATGACAAATTCCACATAATGCAACATTTTGTATCATGATTAAAAGACCAGTGCTGTTAAAGATACAGAGTAGATCTTTGGTCTAGATGGGCAGAATATAAATATAAATATAAATAAATAAATAAATAAATGTTGATTTTGTTTTTATTTCACAAAATACAAGCAAGCATCCTGAGATAGAGAGATAGGAAACACCCTAAATAATGCAAAATTGCAAAGTACAGATAATAACTAGAAGCTGGAACGATGCACTGCTTTGGCGATTCATCCTTTGGAGGAACAGGGATTCAGCACATCCCAGCCCCGCCTCCTCTGGCAGGTGCCCACTCAGAGGTAGCAGCTGGAGGAGGCGGGGAAGGGAAACCAGGGCACTGCCTCTGAGTGGGCAATTGCCAGAGGAGGCGGGGCTGGGAAGTGCTGAACGCTTGTCTATCCAAAGCGTGAACTACCATCAAATAAATATTTTATCAATTGGAAGCATCTTATCTTTACTCCCATCTACCAACATTGAATAACGTGATGTTAGGGCTAGAAACATTTGCTTATGACCAACTTTCTTTCTTTGGCCAGTTAGGAATATGCTTCTCCCCTCCACACTTCTCTCTTCTATGGCAGTCCCTTGTGGTGCCGTTAAGCAGCTTCATATGGTTGTGTGTCTCGGGCAGTTTTTTAGGATGCATAACAGATCGGCAGAGGGACAGAACATGACCAGTTCTGGTACAAGTATTTGGATGCAGCAAACATACATCATGGGATGCTAGCCTTTGACAGACGTGTCTATTGCACTTGAGAGAAAAAAACAAGATCTAACGTTGTCACTGTTCAGTAGAACAGAAACCACAGCCCATTTCTCCACTAAACAGCCCAAAGCAATCCCAGAATAACATATAAATATTCTGTAATGAAAAAAAAAATCCTAGTAAATGAAGAAGGACAGCTTTCAACTTTTGGTTTTATCTTCAGATCTCCTTCTTCGGGGAATTATGGAGGGTCAAAGGAGTTGACCGAAAAGGTAGCATGTTAAGAGTTCTTCTAGACACAGGCTTTTGGTCACCCTACGTGTTTTTACCTGTGTATCATGATTCACATCCAATCAATTCTCCTTCTCTTCACCTTAAGAAAGACACTTCTCTTTAACAGATCTTGAGAGATTTTGGAAGAAAAATTAAAGAAACCCATGCCTCCACTAGAGCTTATCTACTTAAAAAAAATCATAAATGAAAGCTTCTGATCAGGGAGCCTCCCCCAGAACAAAACGAGATTTAAATACACTCTCTTTTTCAGAGTGATGAAAAGGAATGGGAAATTACTGCTCTCTTCCAACTGAATGAAGCAAAACAAACCATATGCTGTTTGGATGGCAAGAAAAATGCCAGTAACATCACTGCCAAATCTAGTACTTTTACTTCAACAACTGCTTCACCTGGATAGTATCTACAGCTCGGCCACTACTGCTTTCACAACACCACAGAAAATGACAGGACCATCAAGCAAAGAAAGCAGTACAAAATTTAAGTCTTTATCTCTTGTTTACTTGCACACTGTTTGTGAAGTCTAGAGAGAGCCTGGAATGTTACTTTTCATGGATTACTGTTCCAAGGCCTCCCTGTTTAGTAACTATAACTATATTATGATTTATAAAAGTAATTCCCCATTTTGAAAAGCAACCAGACTAATAACTTTTGGTGACTTTGCAAAAGCTGACTACTCCGAGGCACTGAACATATCACAAAACACACTTCCTCCCACTGACTCACATTAGCACCCACAACAGAGCAAAAAGCAGCTACAAAAGACATTGCCATGAAACAGTCCAGGTATGTTCGTTCTGTAACTATGAAAATAACTTTTAAAGTTACAGTTACACTGTAAAAGGAGTGACATTATTCCTAGCTGAGTTATAATCGTAATGTAGATAAACCTTTATTAAAGAAAAGAAGGAATGAATTGACTTGTTATAACTCATTGTTTGCAAGTTCTTGGCTTTGAGTACACAAATGGCATTTACATTTAGAAGTGACAGCCATAAGTTTAGGGCGCAGCATGCTTAAGGTACCTGACTGAGAATGGAAGTTTCAAATGTTGTCTGGTTCCGTGCTATGCAGGATCTCATCCCCAGGCACTCAACCTATTTTAAACTGCCACCCTTTGGGAAATTCAGACATTTCCTGACTGCTCCAAGTTACAAATTTCATTTGTAATTAAGAGATAAAAGATATTTCCACACTGGAGATGTGAGCTACTTTTGCCACCGGTTTCAAAGAGGGTTAAAAGTTTCCTGAAAACAAAGGAAAGGAATGTATTCTTGGGGTAGAGAGGAAGATGCGCGCAGTTCTTTCTTTCTTTCTTCTTTTTTTTAAGCAACAAAATTGCTCAGTCATGCTGTTGCTCTGTGATATTCATCCAAAAAGGTTTATAGAGTTGTTCAGACCATATGGGGGGAAAACATTCAAGAGAGAGAATTTTACGCACTCATTTATTTATTTTCTGGAAGCAAACTAGAAAAGAAACACATTTTTATTTCCCAGAGCTCCAGAACATCTGACCAAAGCACCTTCAGGATGCTGACTCTCTCCCTTCCCTTCCCTTCCAGCCTCTCTCCTTCCCTTATTTTTTTTTTCCATCAAAGAAGCAGCTTTTGGGAAACAGACATGTCATTTTGACAAGATGACTCTTCAGCCAAGGCCTGCCTGTAAAGTGGATGCTCTTAGGGAGGAATACCAAATAATATGTCATGAAGAGGAAGATATGGGAGGGATGAAGAGGAAACCTACATCCCCCAAATAAACATGTACCTCAGGCTTGTAAAGAAAAGCTGCCTCCTCTGATACCACTTTCGTGTGGTTCTCCTTCAAGGTGTGAGGAAGCCTCACTTTTGGCCAAAAACAGCAAACCCAGCTCATGCAAAAGCCAGGAAACGGGAAGGGAGGGTTGCCACAGGGAGTGCCTCCTGCACTTTTTTCTGGCATTTGCAACACCTTCCAGGACTCTGGCCTTCCAAGCACATCCACCAAAATGGTGTATATTTTCATGAGGCCGGCTTGAAAGCACCTGCATTCATACCACCTCTAAGTCTATCGCGGAGGATACAATCTCTGCACTCCACACTGAGAGGCAGAATGGGAAAAAGATCCTTCACAAGGCAGATTTACAAGTAAGAGCAATTTCAAACCACTTTAACCGCCACAGTTCCATCTCACCGAATCCAGTAGTTCGGCAAGAGACTTGGAACTTCTTTGTTGTAGCTCAGGATGGGCACTAGAACTCTTGGGCAGAGAATTCTTTGCCAAACTACAAATCCCAGAATTCTGTACAAGGGAGCTCTGACAGTAGGCTAGACCAGTGGTCCTTAACCTTTGTTACTCAGGTGTTTTCGAACTGCAACTCCCAGAAACCTCAGCCAGCAGAGCTGATGGTGAAGGCTTCTGGGAGTTGGAGTCCAAAAACATCTGAGTAACAAAGATTAAGAACCAGTGGGCTAGACTCACTACAGTTACAGCCTTCTTGGCACACTCCAAGCTACATAGATCAACTTATAGAAGCTTAAACTTTTGGGCTCCATCTATTTCAAGAAAGCATAAGACCTATTGTTTTTGCTGCCACAGCTGTCCTTTTCGAAACCATGAGATGGAACTTTTGAGTCATCCCTGTGCAGATCGAGTTGTAAAAATGCTCCCCTGCCCCAGTTTTGCAAATAGGTGGTGCCAAAAAGAATGTGAAGCTATTTCATGAACGTCCCATCTCAGATGCCTTAAGGGTACTTCTCATCCAGAGGCGAGCAGGGGACAAGTGGGCTGGGCATCAAGGCAGGTAAGTCATGCCACGATAATCAAGGATTGTCAATGGGGCTGGAAAACAAGCTGTTGCACCTAAGACACAAGCCGCTGAAGTGAGGAACTAAAACAAAGTGAGCGGGGAAGGGGAGCTGCCGGGGGCAGGGAGAACCAACGAATGCAGTTTGCCAGCTGATCCCTGCTGAACTTGGAGTGGCTTGGTCAGTGGTGGCCCCAGAAGACAACAGATTCTTCTTTTAGCAAGCTGGCCCAGGACAGGGTGCTTTTTAAGCATGCTGTTTGACACAAAATGTTCAGTGGGAAAAATTTTTGCAGCTGGCAATTGATAGAAATGCAGTTGGAGAAATAAAGGATCAAAAGACAAGTTACGCATATCTATTTATTAAGAACATAAACAAGGGTAGTGTCACATAACCAAGATTCCCTCAAAGCTGCGCATGTGCTCGCTCACCCAGAGTTCCACTGGGGTTGTGCATGGGCAGCCGGTTTATTTACTTCCCATTTTGAATGAAGCCCTGCCCAACCCCACAGCTACAGAGCGAGGCTCCTGTGCAGTGGGACAGAAACTTAGAGGGATCGCTGCACAGAACACTTTTAATATGGTGCCTGGTTTTCATAAGAGGCCCAAAACACAATAAAACAACTTCTGCTTTTGGGTCAGTCTCTCCTCTTCACCCGCATCAGTACTAAATGTCCATACGTAAGCCCTGCTAACTGCAGTGTTACAGACTTTAGAACAATTACTCAGTCTGAAAGTTTGTGTTTAGGTATTTTTGGGGGGTCAGGGCCTAACAGAGCATTTGTTCCCTTGGAAAATCTCCTTTTAAAAAAAACCCTGGCCGAGAGTTTAATGCGCCTGGATTCCAGTGTCTCTTTCTTAAAGGGTACAGTCCAGCACACACACTTATCTAAAGACAACGATTTCCAACCTGGCACACTCACAAGATTGTGCTGGACTACTGCCATCCTAACACAGGCATCATACATCATGTCTGGAATCGACTGAAAATATCTATTCAGTTGCCCCAGGAGCTGAACACTGAGAAAGTTGCTCAAGTACTGAGAGCAAGGGGTTAAATTTCAGTAAACCTCTTATCCTATATATGTAATCCTGCCCACTGGGGAAAGATAAATAACCAGCATTACACACTTATGAAGAATTGCACCACTTGAAATTCCACAGTAGGAGATGGGAATATCCAGTTACATTGAAGTCTTGGTCACAAAGTGATCGTTATTTTGTTCAAACAGAAAAGTTTAAACCTGTTTTTTTCTTTTCTTCTGTGAATGATGTAGAGCTCAAATATTACAGAGATAAATCCACCATCCTTCCTTTGGAAACGACCAGCTATTGTGCCACAACATGCGGCTTACTGAAAGGAACAGTGAGAGATAAAAGAGAAGACTGGAATCGGGTACTTCAAAATGTTATTCTACAGCCCAAAGAGCAAAGACTCAGTGGTAAAAAAAAAAAAAAATCAGTGGTCAGCCTCTGTATTTACTCAAGTTCCACCTTTGAGTCAGAAGCCAAAATAAGCCCCACCCCAAAAGCACATGCTCCTCCAGGGGCCAGGAAACTATCTCAGATTCCTGTGTGCCAGAATCAAATTTCTACACACTTTCCCAACACGTCCTCCCTACTCACTGAATTGACATGAGGATTACCTTAAACAAAGGCAAGTGGGAAAAAAAAATCCTGGATTTTGATGCCATTTCCTTGTAACTTGGTAGAATATGAGGAGCGACCTGAGAGGAGAGCCTTCTGCAAGTTTTCACTTGAGCTTCCAGACCTCCTCCTGGTCCCACTCCTACAAGATATTTTACTTTAGCAGCTATAAGGCAATAATAGCAAGAGGAGCAGCAGCAGCTACAACCTCTCCCCATCATTAGTGAGTCAAAATTAACACCACAATAGCAAGTTGCCAGTTATTCTCCATAAAGGAGAGTGCTAGGATGAGTGAAGTGTGACCCTCAAAATTTTGTTGGGATTGCAACACCTAAAATTCCCTGCAATTGACCATTTTAGCTAAAGTACAGGAATGTCTGCACTTTGTCTATCTCCAGTAGGATGGAATTTTTCAAGATAGATTTTCTCAGGAATTATGCATTTGTTCTGGTTATGAAGACATCAAAACACATGTTTCAAGATTCAGTCCATGTTCAGCGGGCCAAACTTAGCCTAGAGGGCTTCCAGTTGCCAACTACTACTTTACAACGTTGGTTGAATGCAGCAAAACATTATGTCAGGTAAACCTTCCCACCAATTATTTCCCTGCTCTGACCATTAGTATCATGAAGGAAAACATTTTATTTGGGCTTATCCAAACATGTCTATTTGTGAGCTAACCAACACCTGCCATACCAAGAAAGCAGCTAAGAAGACTCGTCTTTCTGATGAGGCAGTTTGCTAAGATCTTTCTGATCTTAGCAAACTGCACATTAAACAAGGAGATGATATATACTTTCTGAAAGGTAAGCCAGGACTGATTAAAAATGAGCTCTCTCTTTTCAGACCAGCAGTTCTACAACAAATAACAAGAAGAGTGTGAGAACTCGATTATCAAAATTTCCCTTGGGCAAGTGAAGTCCTGTAAAACAGGACTGACTATTATGAAGGAAAGAACCAGTTGCTAAATGGAGCAGACACACTGTCCCAACCACAAAATGTATTTTTTTCCTTTTTCTAAACCAGCAGTGTGGTGCAAGAGAAACTTCTGACTGACACTCAACCAAACAAGAAGAAGTAACTGCAAATTTGTGTGGTGAAGAAACTGTTCTATAGTAACATGTATCCATATACAGTGGTGCCTCGCTTAGCGATGTTAATCAGTGCAGCAAAAATTGCCGCTAACTGAAAACATCGCTAAGCGATTTTTAAAAGCCCATAGGAATGCATTGAAACCCCTTCAATGCGTTCCTATGGGCAAAAAACTTACTTTTAAGTGAAAATCCTCCATATGGCGGCCATTTTCACTGCCCGGTATGTGAGGAATCTGTCCCAAAATACATGGGGCGGCCATGTTTTTTACCCGGCGGCCATTTTGGAACCGCCGATCAGCTGTTGGGAAAACATCGCTATGCGAAAATCGGTAAGTGAAACAGCTTACCGATCATCGCAAAGCGATTTTTTCCCATTTAAAACATCGCAATGCGATCACTTTTGCGATCGCAAAAATCACTATGCGATTTCGTCGTTAACCGGGACGCTCGTTAAGCGAGGCACCACTGTATTAGTGTTCTCAGTAATATTCTGTCAGGTTATCAGATTTCATACTACACAGAAATCTAGGTCAGTCCTCATGAAAACATGACTTGATGTTAGTGAAAAAACTATTTTGGACATAAGGATATTCCAATACATGAAAGTACTTACAAAAATCTGCAGTTGCATAGGTTATTTGGAGGCTAGGTGAGAATATGAAACATAACAAAACAAGATAGAAAACAGACTAGAAGCTTCATCTTAAAATGTTTTCTTCTTTCCCCCTTTCAAATATCCATGTTCAAATATACCAAAATGGACTTTTTTCCTATGTACAGTATTTTGACCTGCGGTATCTGAGCAGGTTGCTAAATATGCATTCTTTCCTGTAACAATACTAGCTTTGAGATTATGTCCACATGGCAAGTTTAACCTAATTTTAGCTCATTTACTTGCCTTGACCTCCCACAGCTAATCCTCGGATCTGTAGTTTAATAATGGTCTCAAACATCCTGTTATGAGATCCTGCCCCTACATAACCAGAGCTCTTAAGACTGCTTAAAGAGCCAGAGAGGAAGCCACAACAACTTCAAGAATCCCAAGTTTGCTGTGAAACATGCTTAGACTTTCAATTTTTCCCCCAGCGCGAGCAAGGCTATTATCTTTGGTATAATTCTGAAGAGAAAAGTCCTCCTCCTAGACTCTTCGGAGATGAGCAACCATCTCCTCTTTCTTTTATATTTTTAAAATCAGCACGTTTTTTTTTGTCACCGATCCCTGTTTATTAAGACTGTCTTGCTAAATCTGAATTTAAGGAACTTACAAAAGCGGTCACTTGGATACAACAAATTAAATTATATACCAACCTGAAAATTCTCCAGCAATAATATTGGGGGAGTTTGTAGCCTCTGTTTCAGTGTAAGACAACGTGGAATCTGAAAGATCTGGGAAGCAAGATAGGAGAGGACCATGGTTAAAAGAAATATATCTTTTCACCTTGAGTCTGAAATGCAAGTCACTATATATTCAGTTTCATTTACACACACAACTATTTCATTTGAACCAAATCCTCACCACTCTTGAGACTCTCACCATGACCTTCTTACTCCATCAAGTGGATGCATGTTGCTCTCATGAGGAGGGAATAGAAGCCCAACTCCCTAACTTGATGACACCAACCTTCTATCTCCTTGTCACAGGGAGCCTTTCACAAGAGGCAGGAAGGTAGAAAGTCCACCCAACTTTTCAGGGGAACTCAATAAAGAGGAAGGGGATGGACAGGAGCGCCCACAGAGAAGCACAAATTTAAGAATGTCCGCTCTGGACTGTTCTACTCATTGAGAGAGGAAGTTTCCATATTTCTCCAAAGATAATCTAGTGAAAGCACGCTTGATTAAACATGTTCCTTCGTACTCTCTCCCTCCCTTTGGGTTGCAACTCCTAGGACTTTCCTGCCACAGATCGGTTCTGTGTGGATGCACGTTAAGAAAGACCCCAGCTGCCAAACCATTTATTTGTACAAACAAAAATCACTTTCCAACAAGCCTCAACCAACTGTGAGCAAGGATAGGAGAACACAACATTTAAATATGCTCAGCGTGCCTTCACTATGTATTATTTAAGAGCAGAGAGGGTGAGGAATGAAACTCATGTAACTGTTTCCCAAATAATCCCTCAAACATATTGAATCATAAAACACTGGGGCAAATCCTGTTGGCACAATGTTGCATTAGAAATAAATAATTTAAATGAATTGAAAGCTTCCTACCCCTCACTTCAGGTTCCAAGGCTCCCGGGGGACCATTTTGCCCTGGAGAAACCCTTGGGAGCCCTGGAACGAGGAGGGGAGCCTTTAATAATCCAAAATCACCACCAGATTACCATTGCTGGGATCTGGATTACTGCTGGCAATCCAGCAGCAATACTTTGACTACCAAGGCTTCCCTCCCATCGGATTTACTAGGGAGCCTTGGAACATGAAAGCAAAGAATAAGAAGCTTTCTATTAGTCTCATATCATATCCAGATATAGAAAAGTTACTTTTTTGGACTATAATTCCCAGAGTACTGCAGCTATCATGGCCTCAATGGCTGGGTTATGTCATGAGTTATACATACAGTAGTACAAAAATGTCATTTTCCTCATCTCTGGGTAGCCCTATATTGTTTCCTTTGACAGGCAGTGGGTCACTGAAACGTACTCTTTTTTTGGTGGGAGGAAGTCTTTCCCGACTAAGGCTGGCCAGGACTGAACTCAACACTTTTTTTCCTGACAAGCACCTGCCCTGCCACTGACCCAGGGTCTATCATAGCAGGTGGCTCACATTCTTTGCTTCTGCTCACGTGAATGGAGATGCAGAGCTCAGGCACCCCTTAACTTTTCAGGCACATCTGAACTTGCCAGAGAAATAACCCAAGTTTGGATAGATCAAACAAATAGAAACTTAACAGCTCCAAGAATAAGGTTATGCTAAGCCTCCAAACAATTCATTGTTACTATACTTAATTATCACTATTAAAATTCTTGAAGCTGTTTATTCTTGTTTCCTTCCTTCCTTCCTTCCTCACCTGCTGAAATCAAGAAAATTCTGTTTTAACAAGTTAAAAGACGTCTGATCTCTCACTCTCTCTGCCTTTCACTTACACTCCCTTTAATTAAAAATGTGCTCTGAATGTTTGCTCCAAACTCAGTCTTGCTTCCCCCCACCCTCCATTATAGCAGCGTAAAAGGAAAAGTTCCAATTCTGGGCAAAAAAAAAGTATTCGATCCAGGTAATACATCTAAGAAAACAAGTGGAGCTGCAAGTTTTTCCTTCTTTGGGTTTTTGTTGATGTTGGGGTTTTTGTTTTGTTTTGTTTTGTTTGCAAAAGAAAAAGCTATCTTAAGGGACATGAGTGGCAACTGGACAGTGAATAACAAGGCTATCAAAAAAGCCAACAATTTTCAAGTGAGGCAGATTGTGTTGTCGGGGAGAAAGACTATGCTGAGGACAAGTGGTTGGAAGAGAGAGAGAGAGAGACTGTCTTTCATGGGATGAAACTCCTACTGGATTATACTCTAGCCACTTCTAAAGGAGGGCTGCATAATATGAATGAGGTACATCTCCTGGCCCAGTACTCACACCAGTCACTCCATTATCTTCCTGGGCTTTGGTAGTTTGGCACCATTTCTGAAGGCTCCCCTGTATTGCGCCCTCATGCAACTTCTAATGTAAGCAGCAGTGGGGGCTCCATTAAAAAAAACATTCTACTCGTTTTAGGTTGATGGGTAAATCCCATTTAAAACAAGCAACGTTTTATTACCTCAGTGGCAAGCTATTACTATAAGCCACTTAAAGGAAGTAAAATTCCTGCTTCAAATGTTCTTTTCCTCCCTTTCTCTGCCGAACTACAGAGGTACAATCGCAACCCACCAAGCGGCAGGTTGCAGAGAGGGAGGCAAAATCAATGGAGGTTGCCCACCACCACCATACAAACTGTAGCTGAAGATCCACATTCCATTGGGTGGTTCACCATTTGATATGTTGTCATGATTTCAGCTGCTCTCAATGTGCTGCAACGGGCCAGAGTAGAGAACCTCTCCCCACCCTATCACATCATTGACCAGCACAAGTCTTTGGAACGTTTTCTGCTGCTACCTTGATTCCGTGCAACTCGCAAACTTCCAAACAGCTCTTACAATTTAGCAATAAGAGATCTGGGATTTCTAGCACCCACTTGCAAAATTCTGACAGTGGGAGGGTAAAACCAGAAGGCAAAAAAGAGGAATCCTTAATGCTGCAGATGTTGCGTGCCATGTGTTTCTGCTTTGAAAAGTGACAGTCCCGCTGCCTGCTGGAAGTCCCATTACGACCCAAGAGTCACTGCAGTGCTCCACAGGAAGGGCAGTCTTGTTACCAATTGGGTTCTATAGAGGGAGACTCTCATGGAACTACCCTTTCCCATGGAGCATTGTGGTAACTCCCAGAAAGCAGTCCAATTCCCAGTCAGCACCACAGCTGTCTTCTTCCCAGAGGCAGGGACTCCAGTTGCAAGACTTTCTGCAAAGTCAGACTTAAGTTGCACTGGTGTCTCAACTCAGATTCAATTCGGCCCCTCCCCTGCCTCCAATGATTCAGACTCATGATCTGGAGCTCCCCCCCTTTGTTCCTGGAGAAAAACGCTTATTTTTAATAGGTACTCAGACTTGGGGCTTAGAACTCAGGACTTGGTACCAAAGACTCAGGCCCAAAAACTTGCCAACAGCCGTTCCTTCCTTCAAAGCAGGAACATGTGGAATGTAGCATCTATGGCGTAGTGGCCCCTCTCTTTTGCCTTCCGCTCCCAGAATTCTGCCTGGAGGATTCCACGTGAATTCTGGGAGTGGGAGTCCTAGAAATCCAGAAGTCCATCCCTACTGTCATTCTTAGATTCTTTTGCTGGTCTATGGCAAGAACACCCTCCTTCTTCACATTTGACGACTGTGTCCAGACACAGGATGGGAGCCTTGAAGGAGTCTCTGCTTCAGAAAACAGTTGGTTACGAGTGGCCACGTTGGCTCTGGGATAGTCCAAGAGGATGTTTTCCGTCTCTTGTGTTTTTCAGGAAGCCTTTTGGTGACCCACTCAAAAGAAGTTAGTCAAGCAACGAATGCTCTTTTCTTTCGCCCTAAAAAAGCTGTCCCCTCTTCATTGCTTTGAGTATTACGACTGCTGCTTATTGGAGAAGGGAGCAATCACTCAGAATCCTCAGAGGCAGATATCCACCCACTTTCTCGTAGAGGTGAATTCCCATTCGCAGACTTGCCTTCCAAGGCATCAGAGCAGAGAACACCCTCTGGCACCCTATACACTGAGGTCTTTTGTTGAAATGCATCAGTGACAGCATCATAATCAGTGACAGCATCATATTCTTTGGGAGGCATGTCCCTTTGGATTATGCCTGTGTTGAAGTGGCTCACGTTCTAATGCACATCTTTATGGGCCATATTTCTTGTTCAGTTTCTCATACCCAGCACTGTTGAATTTCTCTATATCATTATACAGTTGCTAGAACCTCAAGAACAATACCATGAAAATGCCAGCTAGGGAGAACTTGCTCCTTATTTGATTGGATGTTTAGCAGCCTTGTGCCGGTTCAGGTATCACAGAGCAGAAGTGCCCAAAACAGAAGAACCCTAAGAAAAACTGAGATCCCCCCAAAAAACATCCAAATCCATTACTGAGCCTTCTGGGAACCCACAGGAACTTATATACTTCTGCGGTTATCCTGAAGCTACTTCTAGCCTTGTGATCTAACCAGATACCCTGGCTCTAAAGAAATGCTGAGGTTGTTGGTGGGCCACTACCTTGCCAAGAACACTTCTGTAGCACCTTAATCACAAAACATGTGCAGATCTGGTTATTCTATTGTATGCAGTGACTTTTGCCACCCACACCCAGCATCACTGCGACATAGCTAAGCCTCAAAGCTATCTGTTCTCCTCCAGGGCTGCTGCCAGGAGTCCAGAATTTGCAAACATTTGCCTTTCCAATTTTAAGCATTTCACATAGACATCAATAAGACCCTCACGACCACCACTGCCTCCAAACCACAGAGAAAAATCTGCACTTACCCAGTGGCTTTTGCTCATCATTCGGAGACAGCCGGGAGTAAGGAGGGGGTGGAGATTCTGAAAAAGAAGAAGGACTTGTATTAACCAGCACCTTTGCAAAAAGCTTGAGTTTCCACCCCAGGGAAGTAACTTATTGAGGTAGCATTATCTCCTTCTCAATATTTGTGGAGATACTGTGCAAGTATTTTGTCATCCTGAAGGTGGTCAAGATTAAGGCACAGCAAAGTTGCAGGATTTAAATAAAACATATGCTTTCCTTTGCCAAGCTGCTGGGTGTCAATTTGTGTTGTATACTAACCCTCTTACATGACAGCAGATAAACTGATACAGTGGTGCCCCGCATAGCGAGGTTAATCTGTTCCAGATTAACCATCGCTATTTGGAAACATCGCTAAACGGAGTAGAAAAACCCAATGGAACGCATTAAACTTCGTTTAATGCGTTCCAATGTGCCCCAAACTCACCGTTCAGCGATGTTCCTCCATAGCGCAGGCATTTTCGCACTCTCCGTAAGCGAGGGCAGGGTGCGGAAACACTGTGCGTGGCCATTTTGGGTCTTCCGGCGGCCATTTTGGAACCACCGATCAGCTGTTCCCCCAACATCACAATGTGAAGATCGGTAAGCGAAACGCTTACCAATCGTCGCAAAGTGAATTTTGCCCATTGGAACCATCTGTATGCGATTGCATTAGCGATCCCAAAAAACGGATCGCTATGCGAATTTGTTGTTAAACGGTGCGCTCATTATGCGAGGCACCACTGTATTTCAAATTCCAGCATTCCCTTAGTATATTGAAAAATGGCCTAGGGAATATTTCTGAACCATCGCTTTGATGCCACTTAGTGAGGACAGCAAGTTCAAACAATATGTGACAACTAAAGCATTCAACTACTTTGCTAAAATCTTCACACACACCCCAGGGAAATGTGGGAATGGTAGTTTTCAACCAAGACTAAAAACAGGGTTCCTCTGGGAAGTGAGACAGTCCAAGTGGTTTATGTCCCTGCAAAGTGAAACGCATTTCAAAGTGCAGTAGAAACCTTCCTATTAGGGCTGCCAAGGTTCTGAAAAACTATACTTCCTTTGGAGGTGTCCAGTAATGCTAGATCCATGCAAAAACCTCTTCTCAAGTCTATGCGCCTCTGTTAGAAAGAACACGGTATTTGGTGTTCCAGTAATATTCAAGGGAAAGAATTCCATCACTCCCTGTAGGAAAAGATCCGAAGCGACTCAATTTGGAGCACAACAGGAAGAAATGGGATTGCAAAACAAACAAAATTAAGGAAACCTTATCCCCGCCTCCCCCCCAGAAAAGGAAAATCATTAGAAGAATTTGCAGTATCTTTGAGAATTTTTTTCTTTAAACACACAGAGAGAAAAAATTAGAGAAGGAAAAAAAAGGAACCAAACATACACGGATTCTGCAAGTGAGTTAACAAGATCCAGCATACAGTAACTTGTATACAAGAAAACTTCCTTAGACCCTTAATCATCAGATTTAACTGAATTTCACAGAAAATATTAAGCAAGCAGGAATATTCCGGTTCACAGAGCTGGTTCTTCCTTCTCTAAAAGAGTTATAACAGAGAAGCAAAGGCTTTTATTACTTCTAAGGAGGAAAAGGTCCCGCTTGCAATGAAAAAAAAAAAAGAAGTTGGAAAAAGAGGCACTGCAACTTTAACAGAGGGAGTCAGAAAAATTGCCAGTCAGACTGGCGCCAGCAAAATGCAAACTGCATATTATCACCACTTCTTCACCTAAATAGGAGGGGGGGGGACCTCCTTAGGAAAGAAAGAAGGAGGGGAAGAGGGGGAAGCTTTTCAAGCACAACTTGAAACTGATCTCATTTGAAAGGGGATAAAGCAGGCCAAAAGAAATGGGACTTGTACGGGTGTTTCTCTTTAATTCCCATATTCTTTTGCCTCAAGAAACCACTGACTTTTTTTTTAATACCTCAAAAACAAAACACCAACAAAAAGCCACGTCTCCTTGGGCATAGCCAAAACTGTAGTAATTTTGTGGATAACAATCCCCACAAAGTAACTAGCGAGGCTGAGTTTGCATTCTAAAATAAAAGGTGTGGGGGGCGGGGGGGGGAGTCCTGAGACTGCAATCATGATGTTTCCTTGGGGTGAACTTGAACAGGCTTTACTTCCACGTAAATACTGTACAGCCGGGACTGGATTTATTAGGCAAGCCAAAGCCTCTTCCAAATATTTCTTTCCATGCCAAGAAAGGAGGAAGATTTTGCTTAACTCCGTGCCTTTCCACAGAAAATGTTTGCTCCTAATCCAAACCCATTTTCGAATCAAATTCAGCTTGAGTTTATTTAAAAAAACAAAACAAAACAAAAAAACACCACTCAAGCTTGTTTTAAAAGATAAAAATATAGTGGGTGTTGTCAGAGCAGAGGAAGAAGTCAAAGGAGAACCTTCCACCCCATCACTCTGCTTCATTACAGACTTATCGTGATCGGCTTCAGTGAACACCAGCTATTTCTGCAATGTAGGCAGGAAAGGGGGCAATTCTCGGCTATCGGGTGTATGAGAATCTGGTCCAAGGGCAACACAAGAAGGGAAAGAGCCTCATGGAAGTTTTTTTTAAAGTGCCACCCACTCCTCCAGACCCCCTTCTCTGTCCCCCTCCTGCCAATATCTAACTTACTCTCTATAAAACATAAACTATGAATCATCACAGTCGGGATGGACAAAATAAAAGAAGGTGCTCAGGTGAAAAAGGGAATAATCTCAGAAGTAGCAAACATTTGTTCTTTGAACCAGGGCTTCCAGCATCCTACATGAGCCACTGATCACGCTGGCTAAGAAATGTAGTTCATTTCCTGTCTGTCATTATTTTGAATAAATCAGCATAAAGTTCAAGTCTGTCATTATGGACCTAATGAAATTCTATAGATCCCACTGGCATCACGGGAATTCTACTCCTCTGTCTTTCCTAGCCTCGATTGACTAAAAAAAAATTAGGGGACACCCCCCCAAGCATTTTTGTGCTGCTTTCATACCTTCAGGGACGTGGTGGCACTGTGGGCTAAACCACAGAAGTCTGTGCTGCAGGGTCAGAAGACCAAGCAGTTGCAAGATCGAATCCACACGACGGAATGAGCGCCCGTCGCCTGTCCCAGCTCCCGCCAACCTAGCGGTTCGAAAGCATGCAAATGCAAGTAGATAAATAGGGACCACTTCGGTGGGAAGGTAACAGCGTTCCGTGTCTAAGTCGCACTGGCCATGTGACCACGGAAGATTGTCTTTGGACAAACGCTGGCTCTATGGCTTGGAAACGGGGATGAGCACCGCCCCCTAGAGTCGAAGACGACTGGACAAAAATTGTCAAGGGGAACCTTTACCTTTACCTTTACCTTCATACCTTCAGAGGATTTATTGTGTTAAGAGTCTCTGTGACAATAGTTTAAGGCGGACCAATAAGGTGGACTGCAAGAAGAAGTCTATCCATTCTGAAGGAAATCAATCCTGAGTGCTCACTGGAAGGACAGATCCTGAAACTGAGGCTCCAATACTTTGGCCATCTCATGAGAAGAGAAGACTCCCTGGAAAAGACCCAGATGTTGAGAGGACCCTCAGCTCAACATTTCAGGGCCAAAGTCACACCCCCTATACCAGTGGTCCTCAACCTCAGGCCTCCAGATGTTCTTGGACTTCAACTCCCAGAAATCCTAGCCAGCAGAGGTGGTGGTGAAGGCTTCTGGGAGTTGGAGTCCAAGAACATCTGGCGGCCCAAGGTTGGGGAACACTGCCCTATACTGCTGAAAATGGAACTGAAGCAGGGGCAATGAGAGGCAGCGTTGGCTTCGTCCAGCTAGGGAGTTCACAGCCAAAGATTTGAATCTGGGACCTCTTGACACAGAACAGAAGTCTCTCAGTCACTAGGTTACACCCACTTGAACATCTGAGGCTTGTATATGGTAAAATAACTAGAGGCAGAGGAACCCTAAGCAAAGCTGGCAGACGCCTGCTCTACGTCCACTTGGCATGGTTGACTGGTGGCTTCTGTGAGGTACAGTCCCCAAACATTCACTTTCCCAAGCTCTGGGTCTGAATGGGAGTCCCATCACTTTTAATGCTTCATTCAGCACAAACCGTGCGCACCAGGCATGGTAGAAAACAACGCCTGTCGTGTCACAGCTGCTGCCAAGAGTTCTGGAGCAAACAAGAGAAAGCTGAAGGTCAAACAGAGGTGGCAATAGCCATCTTCACGTGGAAAGCTTTATATACAAGGAGAGGGAGCAGCAAAGTGCCTTCTAGCCCCTGCCCCATCCACGCTCTTCCTTCACAAGACAAGTGCCCAAAAGAAGGGAGACAGAGCCAGTGTGCCTTCCTCACACACACACCCCACCGACCACCATAACACACATGCACACTTGCCACTGGAATGACTGACAAGCACTAGCACATGAGCAGAAGAGAGGGGACATGTCCTGTGCCCTGGGAAGGGTCACCCCAAAATGACAGGTGACCACATGGACTGCTGGTGTCCAGTTCAATACCAGTTACTCACCACAGAGGGTCACAAATACACATTTCTGTTGAGGGTTAGGGTGGGCAAAAATATAGCCCTCCGGATAGTTTAGGACTGCCACTCCCACCAGCCCCAGCTATCAGATGGAACGGTGAGGAATGCTGGGAGTTGCAGTTCAGCATCATCTGAAGAGCCACACTGTATCCACCCCCCTGTTTATTTCTTCACATCATTTATGTTTTTGTCCCCTTTATAATAAACAAGAGATTAATTTGATCTTTGAGGGCAGCCTCTGAAGAGGGCAGATTATCTGGCCACCTAGGTAGGCCAAGAGGAAGGCCTCATTCCCTGCCCCAAAACCCCTTTGCAAGAAGAGCT
The DNA here is from genome assembly GCF_051106095.1 of Pogona vitticeps. NCBI lineage: Eukaryota > Metazoa > Chordata > Lepidosauria > Squamata > Agamidae > Pogona > Pogona vitticeps. The sequence continues at coordinate 14,636,488 of NC_135794.1, forward strand.
TCCAATATTGTCTTGCCGCACTTCAAACGCAACACAACCACACAGATCAAATGTAAAATAGTTCTGTGAACACACCACACTCCGTTCACACAACTAGCTGCCAGCTTACAAGTATGCAGCAATGTCATGTGGCCAGATGTACGCCCACACATGGATGTAAACAGAGAAGTTCACCCCGATTATGTGTTTCTTTGGCACCTGTTCTGATCCAGATCAATGGAAGACGCTTCATACCCTATTCATTCATCCTGAGCAAGGTGAAAGTGCCCTCATACCTTACAATTCATAGGTAGGGTCATTTCAGCTTCAACCTTTCCCCCACCACCTCAGCAACTGAGCTCTGAATGACCAGATCCTCTGTAGGACAAAGTTGTACAACTAGAAAGTGTTCCCGTGCACCTTCCTTCCCAGCACAACGAGGCTCCCAGAAGCCCAATAAGGCTGGAAAAGAGGCCACACAAGGAGAGCTAAAATACAGATTAAGCATTCAGTGGGGAAAGTTGTCTTTCTGGACTCTAACTCCCAGAACACCCCAGCCAACATGGCCGCAGGCTATGCTCGCCTTGGATGTTATGCCATTATGTCCCAAATACTATATTACTGTATTACCAGCTGCCAGCTTACACACCTGTGTTTTGGAGTCGGACAAACTGAAGCAAAGCTGGTTTTTAAATTATGAAAACAAAGGGTGGTGAGCAAACAAGAGAGTGAGAGAGACAGACAGACAGACTCTATAAACAGACCCTGAGTACTTTCTCCCAAATGAAGCTACAATGTACAGTATTCCAAAAGAGAAAGGAAGTGGAATAAAAGCAAAGGTACTCTGTTGCCAGCTTTGCTTTGCTCCAGGGCTTTCTGGCTTGAAAGCCTTTCTCTCCTCCTTCCAGCTATCTGCACTCTCATCAATTCAGCATTCAACCTGAAAAAAACAGACTTACATTTGGGGTCAAGGATTTCAGCCCTTCAGCTAAACCTGCCCTGTCACTACAGGCCATACAACTGCCACTTTCCCCCTTAAGAGTTAAAAATAGAATGTAAAGGGGTCCTCCAAAACAGGGGTCTTAATAAGTATACACCTTCAGAGGCAACTAGGCACACCAAACATCTCCCATATCTTTACCTGGAGATAAATTACACTGGAGTCATGATCCTCACTTCTAAACAGTGGCTGAAATCCTGTTGCATTGTGCAGTAAGTTGAGACTAAAATAGGCCTACAGCAGTGGTGTCGAACTGTGGCCCTCCAGATGTTCTTGGACTTCAACTCCCAGAAGTCTTCACCACCACCTCTGCTGGCCAGGATTTCTGGGAGTTGAAGGCCAAGAACATCTGGAGGGCCACAGTTCGACACCACTGGCCTACAGTATTTGAATCAATGGAATTTACATTGGAATTGACTCATCAAATCTCCAGATTCCATAGGTCTTCTCCAGTGTGACTTAATATGCGAAGCAAGAGGATTCAATCACTGTGTTTAGGATTGCAATTGTCTTCAAGGGCTCAAGAGCTGTCACTCACTGAGTCAAAACACATGCCCAGGTGGAACATAATTTATCTGACTACACATGGTTGCTCTTAAATTCTAGATCCAAAAATAATTCAGTTTTCAGTGAAGGTCATGTTTGAACTAAGAATACAGATAATCAGTGTATTTTATTTATAAAGGTGTGAACCTTGAGAACTTTTCTATTTCAGTCCTGCCAAAACCTTAAAAAAAAACACCTCAAGTTCAAAATGCCTACCTTCAAACATTGGAGGTGTCCACAGGTGGGGGTGTCTCAAGAGTTATCCTGCTCTGGCAGGAAGAAGTAACCACTTGCTACAGACGGTGCAAATAATAATTTAGGGCCAGTTCAGAAATCCAGTCGATTTCTTACATCTGGAGAATCCTCAGCCTCATTACTGGAAACTGAAAGTGTGAACTGACCCCACTAAAAAACACAGCATCTCTAGGATGGTATCTGAATGTTTCCTTAGACCATAACAATCCATTCACACCTTCAGATTGCTGCTTCATCACAGTAGTCTATGAGAATCCAGTCTTAACAAACAGCAGTGCCATATGTCCATGGACTTCATGTGAAAAACCCAGGGCAGGAAACAACAGAAGGTTCTATGTATGGTGATTGATTCATACACCCAAATGCAGCATTGGATGCAACAATCTTCAAGTGAACAATCTGCATGCGTGAACTAAGCCTAAGGATAGATTTGAATTAAGAACTCAACTAGTGAAACCATCACCACTTTGGCACAGTGGTGGCAGGGAGGAACATTAACAGGAAGATAATTTCTGTGAATGCTCTTCTCACTCCACCCTTCAAAGGTATTCCAGGTCACCAATTCTTCAGGGTGCTTCAGAGAGTTTTCAAAAGCAAACACCATTCCAACATTATCATACTTAACAGGGCCTCCAAGCTTACACCCTGAATCATTTCATGATTTGGTGTGATGGGCACAGTAGATTTATATGTGTCCAAAATGAAGTTGAGGGAAGTTTACAGCCCAACACATTTTGGAGGGCCAGAATATGGTGGGAGGGGGGGAAGGAGTTTGACCAACATTGCTGATAGGAGAAGGAAAGGACTGGACCCTGTTAACTGTAAACAGAGTTGTACCATGGCTTCAAATTTCCTGGAACCCACACTCTTTTGGCCTCAGTGTAATGTACTATCACCCCACAATGCATTCTGTTTATACACACACACACATGATTATTAACCTGTATACATCACTACCACATTTGCAAAGATTCCTATGTAAACCTATTAAAGTTTCTGCTCCAAGGAATGTGTCACATGTTCCATGCCTGAGGTCTGGTCTCGACAGCAAGTTCTGAGGTGGCCACTGCTTAGATTAACAGGAAGAAAAAGCTACTTCAACTCTCAAGAGTCCTCAACTTTTGTGAGACAGAGATCACTATACACCTGATCTTCAGCCTCCAAGTCCACTTTGCCTGGGTGGGATCTGTGGTCCAGCAGGCCGCCAAAGGAGGCAGGTAGAGATGCAGATCCCCTCTTTGTGAAGGAGACAGCAGGGCAAACCAGATGCTACAGTTAGGGAACAACAGAGCAGGGCACAGAACACAGCATGAGGAGGATGCTGCTGGAGACTGAAAGACAGGCCACACCATAAAACCCAGGGGGGGCTGAGCTTCCCCTCTACTTTCAGATGCCACAGGATTTGCTTCTGCCCTAACAAACTACTTTTCATAGAACTTGTTTATGCAGAAGCTTCCATACCATGAAGAACATAATTCTTCACTTGGATTAGATCCAGACCATCCACCTCTACCAGTGGCGAGTCAGATGCCCCTGCACACCAAGTTAGGTGGTGTTGTATTTTTACTACACCTCAAGAATATCCCAACCAGAGTGGCCACCACAGCAGTAGTTTAAAAAAAAGCTTTCCCCATCTCTGTTAACCTATGAGGATTTCCACTGACAAGTCTCTCGAAAAGGCTTGAGGGGGGGGGGAGCCTGTCTATCCCTCCCTGGGTGTTAATGGGCTCCCGGGTCCCGGAGCAGTGAAGGCGAAGGCTCTGCTGCCCCCTCCCCGTCGGAGGAGGAGGCCTTTCTGGAGATGGGCTCCTTCGAGAGGGGCCTCCCCGCCGTGACCCCCCCCCTCCCGCCCCCCCACCCCCCGTCCGATGCACCGCGCGGCCCGAAGGCGCCTCCTGCCTTACCTGGCCCACACAGCCTGCTGAAGTGATAGGGGTTGCAGCACACGGTGGGGCCCTCGGGGAGGCCGAAGCTCCGGCACTCGCACAGGGGCTTCAGCTCGCCCGGGTGCTGGAGGTCCGGCCAGCGGAAGAGCTTGCCCAGAAGCAGGTGCGGGGGGGCGGCCTGGCCGCCGAAGCGCACCTCGGCCGCCCGCGGGAGCAGGACGCAGCCGCCGGGCATCCCGCCGCGGGACTCGACGGCTTCGAGCAGGCTGTCCAGGGCGCGCTCCTTGAGGCGCTTGAGGAGCGCGTAGGTGACGGCCTTCAGCTCCTGCTCCAGCAGCGAGAGGCGGCCGCGTCCTTCCCCGGCCGGCAGCAGCTCCCGGGCCCGGGAGGCCCCGCCGTCGGGCTCCCGCTCTTTGAAGAGGCAGCAAGTCACGGTCTTGGCGTCGTTCTCCTGCGCCCGCCACGGGCTCCCCTCGGCGGCGGGGCTCGCCTCGCCTCCTCGCTCGGCGTCCTCGTCCCGCGCGGCAGCAGTGGCGGCGGCGGCGGCCGCTTGGTCTGGCCCCTCGGGGGGCGCCGGAGGGTCGCCCTCGCCGCGCGCCATGGCGCTCTCCCAGGGGCGCGGGTCCTCCGCTTCCTCCTCCTCTTCCTCCTCCTCCTCCTCGACGGCGCCTCCGCCGGTCACCGCTCGCCTGCCAGCCGAGAGGGGCTGCTCGGGGCTCCGGCTGTCGCTGCCGCGCCGCGGCTCATGGCTCTTCCGGAGGCTGCTGCTGCGGCTGCTGCTGCCGCTCCCGCCGCTACCATCCCCTCCTCCGCCCCCTCCGCAGCCGCCGCCGCCGCCGCCGTCGGGGAGGACCCGGCTTCGCCAAAGTCGCCGCACAAGCCCTGCCCGTTTGGACCTGAACATACGCTTGGCCCGGGCGCGGAGCTGCCGGCCTCGGCTGACTCGAGGTCAGACCCTCCGAAAGGGGCGCCGCATGAAGGAGGAGGAGGCGGAGGCCCCGCGGGAGCCGCTCCTCCCGGGACGGCGGCGGAGGCGGCGGCGGCGGGGCTCGGCGCAACAGCTCGGGCTCCTCGCCCGCCCGGTCCAGCTAATCGCCCAGAAAGCGCCGCCGCGCCGCCGCATGAGGGACCGGAGGGAGGGAGGACCCACCCGCCGAGCGCTCGGCCCCACAGGCCGGCGGGGAGCCCGGCAGCAGCGCGCCGGGCAGGCGGGGGGAGATCGGCCGCCCCTTGGGCCCGACGCGGGTCGCCGAGAACCGGGCGGCGAGTCAGGCGCCGAGCGCCGCGGGATCGTCCAAGCCAGGCGCGCAAGTGCTCGAGCAGCGACGCTCCGCCGGCGCCCGCTTCGTCTTCCTCCTCCGCCGGCTCGCTCGGTTCGGCGGCGAGAAGGCAGCGGTCGGCGCCCTCGGCCGAGGCCGTCGGCCGGTTCCTCTCCGCTGGGCAGCTGGAAAAGTTACCGGACTCGCCAAGTTAGAGGCTGGGCGGCCCAGCCCAGAGCGGCCAGCGGCAGGAGAGGCAGCGGCAGCGGCCGCGGGAGGAGCAGCAGCAGCGGCAGCGGCGGCGGCGCGAGCAAGGTGGCGGCGGCGCCGCACATGGCTTGGCCGCTTGTAAATATCCCAGCGAGCGGGGACGCCCGCCGCCTCGGCCCCTGGCCGCGAAGCCCTCGGAGCGCCCCGCCGCCACGGCCGGGACGCGGGCAAGGCAAGCAGGCAGGCGGGCGGGCGGGCAGGCAGGCAGGCAGGGCTCGGTGGGGGCCGCGCGATCCTCCTCCTCGGGCAGAGCCCCCCGACTGCACGCCGGCGGCGGCTCCTCCTCCTTTCTTTCGTCCGCCCGTGTCCCCCCCCCCCGTTTCCACGCCTCGGGGCAGCCGGGATCTGCAGCGAGAGAGGCGCGGCGGCGGCGGCGGCAGGCACCGGATCGCCCTCGCTCCCCTTTTCCCCTTTCTTGCCTCTCGCTCGCTCTTTTTTTGTTCTTCTAAAACACACACACACACGCACACACGCACACGCAGGGCCCCCTCGGAGAGCGCCGGAGTCATTGGCTCCCTCCCATCATGTGCCAGTCTAGACACTTTGGCGGCGCGGAGCTGCGCTGAGGGTTGCGCAAACAAGGTCTCAAGTTTCTTCACTCTTAAAGGAAAACGCCTCCCGGCTCGCCTCGGCTCCCCCCCCCCTTACACACACACACACACACACACACACACACACACACACACACTCTCTCTCTCTCTCTCTCTCTCTCTCTCTCTCTCTCTCTCTCTCTTCCAGAGCGCGCTCGCGCGCGTGCACCCCACCTCCTGCTTCTGGCTTCGGGGCAACCCCTCTTCTCCTTCCAGTTGCCGCACAAGAACCATTAAGGGAAGGGAAAAAAAGGAGGAGGATTAAAAGGAGGACGAAGAGAAAAAGGATGGAAAGGGGACTCCTCTTTTGCCATTTGTTTCGTCCGTGCAGGAAGGCAGGAGCGCACCAAGCGGGCCGGACGAGGTGGAAAGGAGCTTCCCCGGCGATTAACCTTCCCGTAGCTTCCAACTATGAAGAAAGAAAGAGAGAGAGAATGAGAGAGGGCAACTTTTAATCAATCGAACTTAGTCCCCTGAAGTTTTCAGATTGCAATTTTAGGCATACTGTACATACGTAGCAATAAAATTCCGTGGCCATACATTCCTGGGACTCCCTATAATTCATAATGGAGAATGAAGCCTACCATTTATCAAGAGTTAATTTATTCATTATTTTAATGCCCTGCCCTTCCTATAAATGAACTTAAACCACACCTGTCCTACTCACTTTTTCCTCACAAGACCCCAGGAGGTAGATCAGGCTGAGAATGACTGGCCCAATGGCTCTCGGTGAACCCATCTCTCCAGCCCTAGTCCACCACCCAGGCCACACTGACTCCGTTTCAGTATAAGAAAATGTAAAAAAAATTTTATTGATCAGCTGATGGGTTCTGAGCTGTCCGTGATGGATCAGGAAAGAGATCTTGGCGTGCTGGTGGACAGATTGATGAAAGTGTCAACCCAATGTCCGATGGCAGTGAAGAAGGCCAATTCCATGTTAGGTATCATTAAAAAGAGGGATGTGGTGGTGCTGTGGGTTAAACCGCAGAAGCCTTTGTGCTGCAAGGTCAGAAGACCTGCAGTCGTAAGATCAAATCCAGGCAATGGAGTGAGCTCCCGTCGCTTGTCCCAGCTCCTGCCAACCTAGCAGTTCGAAAGCATGTAAAAATGCAAGTAGATAAATAAGTACCACCACGGTGGGAAGGTAACGGCATTCCATGTCTAGTCGCGCTGGCCATGTGACCACGGAAACTGTCTATGGATAAACGCTGGCTCTATGGCTTGGAAACAGGGATGAGCACCACGCCCTAGAGTCGGACACGACTGGACTAAATGTCAAGGGGAACTTCTACCTTACAATCATTACAAAGAGACTGAAAATAAAAAAGCCAACATTATAATCCATTGTACAAAATGCTGGTAAGGCCACACCTTACAGTTCTGGTGGCCACACCTCAAAAAAGATAATAGTAGAACTGGAAAACGTGCAGAAGAGAGTGACTAAAATGATGACTGGCTGGTGCACTTCCTTTATGAGGAAAGACTACAGCAGTTGGGGCTCTTTGGTCTAGAGGAAAGGCACCGTGGGGGGGGGGACAGGATTGAGATGTATAAAATTATGCAGGGGATGGATAAAGTGGATAGAGGAAAGCTCTTTTCTCTCACACACAATACCAGAACCCATGTGACATCCACTCCAATGGAGTGTCGGGAGAGTGAAAACAAACATAAGTGTTTTGTTAATCTGTGGGACTCCTTGCCACAGGATGTGGTGATGGCATCTGGCCTAGATGCCTTTAAAAGGGGATTCTACAGATTTCTGGAGGAAAAATCCATCGCAGGTGACAAGCCATGAAGAGGATTTATTATCTCCAAGCTTAGAAGGAAGGGACCTCCAAATGCCAGATGCAGGGGAAGGGGTATTAGGAGACAGGTCTCTAGTTGTCTCCTGTGCTCCCAGAGGCGTCTGGTGGGGGCTGCTGTGAGATACAGGAGGCTGGACTAGATGGGCCCCTGGCCTGATCCAGCGGGGCTCTTCTTCTGTTCTTAGGTAGTGGGGGTTGACATGCAATTTTTACCACCAATGGGCAGCACTACTGGAGTATTGGACGCTGAGCAGACTTTACAGTGTCAAGGTGGTACAAAATACCGTTGGCTGCATTGAAAGGTGTTGTTTCTGACTTGTAAAGAATGCTCCTTTTGCAGTCGCATGCACTTGAATGGGATCCTCACTCATCTGCACACCAGCATCAACCACCTCCTAGGTCTGCAAGCTGTCCCCCCAAGCCACCCCAAGCTATCAAAAACATTTCATAACAAACATCTTATAATGCCGGTCACTTTTGTTCCCACTTTACAGGAGGTGAGGCTGAGGAGCCTAACGCTGAGGGAGGCCCGGAAGGAAAAGGCAAGAAATCGGGCCTTCTCGGCGGTGGCTCCTTGCCTCTGGAACAACTTACCTCCTGATATTCGCGCGGCCCCCTCGCTGGGTATTTTCAAAAGGCAACTAAAAACACTGATGTTTCGGCAGGCCTTCTCCCCCTAGCTAATTCTTGATTCCCCTTCTTTTCTCTCTCCTAGTGTTTAGTCCTATTGTTGAAAGTTTCTTTTATGTAAAACTGCTTTTATTCATTGTTGTACCCCTTGTTGTAAGCCGCCTAGAGTAATCTTAATCGACTAGATAGGCGGGATATAAATAAATAAATAAATAAATAAATAAATAAATAAATAAATAAATAAATAAATAGATAAATAAATGGGGGGAAAGAAACCCCATACAAGTGGGGAGAGCAAGAATTGAATCCTGGACCTAAATCCACTGAGTCACACTTGCCTGGTACACCTTGAAACGTTCAGTTTTAAAGAAAGAGACAACCAAGAACGGTTCTGAGTGAAACCTCAGAAAACAACCCCCAACACATGCCTCGCTGTTGCCCACAGTAGAACACACCCTTAACGGTGTGCAAGCCTTTATGTCTCAACTTTCCCTCAAGGAGGCAAAGGATCTGCTCTGCCCTTCCAAGGACAACCCTCACAACAACTATGTGAGGTAAACTGAGAGAATGTGACTGGCCCAAAGGTATCTGGCGAGCGATATAACTAGATCGGGATTTGAAACCAGCCCAGAGAGTCTAATCACGGCACCAGGAGGTGGTGTATTAAACTCTTGCGGACATGAGCAGGGCCGGGATTTTATATCTTTATTTTCAGGAAGAGTGCCTTATTCTGTTTGTGAAAATATTGCCCCATGAGGGCCATCTCCTTGGTATGAAAGCCCATCTGGTGTTGGGCCATAAAAACAGCACAGACAATATTTGGGCCATGGAAAGAGAATGCTGAGACTGGTTCACAGAAATCCATCTTGCAAGGGAGTGAAGAAGGCCATGAGTCCAACCTTCTGCTAAGCACAGTACTCCAAATCAAAGCAGACCTGAGAAAGGGCTGTCCATTTTTTTGTTGAAGGCCTCCAGCATTGGAGCACTCGCCATCTCCGGAGGTCATTGGTTCCATTGTCATACTGCTCTAGCAGTTAAGATGTTTTTCCTGCTATTCAACCAAAGTCAGGCTTCCAAGGTTAGCAGGGAATCCGGAACTAGGTCATCCTCTTAGACCGCTCTCCCCACCCTCCCCAGCTATGGTTGCCACATTTGATATAGCCATTTCTTTTATTTATTTATTTTAAAATAAATTTATTAAACAAGCATCCGACCTAAACAGCATAAACCTAACACCACAATAAAATACACTTACATAATACACCAGTGCCACCATCACCCTCAGGACTAACATTAGTAATATTTTAAATTTCATTCGGTCCATTTTCTCTCCAAAATTTCATTGTTTCTTCCCTCTCCGAAATACATATTCCAATAATACACTCCATGTTTTCTTAAAATCATTATTTTTGATAGGCCTCTTCTTATTTTCATATCACATGTCAGTTTATCATTAATTGCCATATCCCATATTTCTCTATACCATTCCTCTAAATTGAGTTGGTTATCATTTTTCCAGTTTCTTGCAAAAATTAACCTTGCTGCTGTAATCATTATTACTATTAAGTCCTTATTTTCTTTCAGCAATTGATCCTTCTTAACCAAATTCAAACTGACGGGGACAGTTGAATATTTAAATCCAGTTATTTCCCTGCATTTTTACTAGTATATAAAGTTTTACAATATGTTTGAAATGCTTCCAATTTCTCCTTCATTTTATTACATCTTTTCCCATTCAAATCTTGTATTACTCCTATATTACTTTCATTATTTTTATAGAAGATGCTTTAGCTAATAACTTGGAGTTCCTGTTACTAAATTAAAAAAAAATCTTTTTAGATAAATTAAGTTTCTTTGTACCTTTTCCAGATTAATCCCTTCCAGTCCTTCCTCTTTGCTTGTAATTCTATTATAGCTTTCTTATGTCTAGTTCTTATAACAATTTTTTCTAATTCCTTTATATTATCTTCTAAGTCCTGTATTCTTTCCCCCCAGTTTTTAACGTATATGAGACGCTTTACATGCATACCCTTTTTCTATAGACTTCATAGTGTCCCAGATTATTTTAGGCTGACATCCTCGCTCTCTCATTCATTTCCCATGTCTCTTCCAAATCTTTTTGAAATTTTTCAATCAGGTTTTGATACTGAAAAATATTCGTATAAATTTTCCATCTTACTGCCGCCTTATAATAACTTTTAAAAATCAATTCCATATTCACTCTGGCATGATCCGATATTAGGATGACTTCAATGGCTGTATCATTTACCCTTGGCAGAAAAGGAGAGAAGAAACAGCTGAACTGCTGCCCTGCTGCCCTGAATTGTGTTATTCCTACCTATTCTCCCCCAAGTCAACAGTGAGAATTTATATTCAGGTTGGACTTTTCCTTTTTTTTCTCCCTGCTGATTCCCACATTTGCTTCTGATGTAGAGACCGCTGTCATTTCTGCTGCTGTTTTCTTCCTCAACCCCAAATGTCCATATGATGGTTGCCAGGATCTCTTCTATGTATAAGACGACCCTCAATTTTTAGTCTAAATATTTTAGACAAAAGTATAGTCTTATACACAGAAAAAATATGGTAATCTATTTAATATTGCACATTTAATTTTCCCTCCCCCAACTTGCAACTTTGATTTATCTTTCTTCATATCCATTACCGTGTTAAAATTTCCTGTTAATATCATGAAACCTTTCCTCAATTTATCCAACCTTCTCAATATATTTTAAAAAAAAAATCCTGTCTCTCATTGGGTGCATTGGGTTTACAAGGGGAATGTCTTCTCCTTTTATTTCACCTTGCAATATCAAATATCTGCCTTGAGTATCCTTTTCCATTTTTTCAATTTTAAATTCACATTTTTTATATTAATATTGCGACTCCCTAAGATTTTGAAGTCCCAAATGATTTTTCATAAATTTGAACCCATTTGCCATTTAGTTCATTAACACCCTCCTTTTTTGATGAGATTCTTGTAAGAATACAATATCCATATTACTTTTATTCAATACATTTTGTATCCTAGCCCTCTTCATGTTAGAACCCAAGCCTTTCACATTCCATGTTGAAAACCTTAAGCATTTAACCATTCTCTAGTTTATTTTTTAAAAAATTAATACTAGTCTTGATTTGTGAATGCCAACTATAGTGCTCCCCCAATTAATAAAAAAAAAAAATTTGAATTCCTATTGAATTCTTCTACTGCCCCCTTCCCCACTACCACTTTTCTTCCTCTCATCTATCAAATTCTTCTGATCTCTTCTACAGACCCCGGAGGGGGGATGTGTCTGGTCCTACTAGCCACTACCCTCTCCATGTCTCTATTATATTATATGAACCCCATTTTTCCACAAGCATATCCCTCCACCATCTTCATTTGCTCCTCCCTTTCTTCTTTTGTTAAAATTCCGGAGTCCTTTAAAAGATGCAAAGCCATTGGGACTGATGTAACCTTATGAAATTTTCCATTGTAATGCACCTTTAAGAACACTGGGTAACCCCAACTATATTTTACACTTTTTTTTTGAAGGATAGAAGTCATAACCCACATTTGTCTTCTACATACCATAGTTTCATGACAATAATCATTAAACACTTGAACTAGGTTCCCCTCAGATACCAAATTCCCTGGATTCTCTTTTAAAATTTTCATCAGTTCCTTTTTTTTTCAAGGCTTGAAAATCTAATCAGAATATGGTGAGGCTGTCCTCTGCGTCTTGAACGGACTCTATGAATTTATAATCATAAAGAGTTGTGCCTATTTTTGATGCCATCTTTTTCAGCCAGGCTGGGGCTAGTTCAGTTCCTTCTCTTTGGAGCCCAAATTCGCAATTCCTTTCAATCTAGTATTATTATGATGATTGTAATCCTGTGATAAAATCATCATCTGCTGCAAATCCATAATAGCAATTTCATTGTCCAATAATATAACAAAATTTTGTTTAATTTGAGATTGCAATCCCTCAATGTTTTCATCCATTTTAAAAAAATGAGAACAATTTTAATTCAATTTTTTATAATTCTCTTGATTGGTCTTAACGTCCTTTCCAACATCTTGTAATTCTTTCCCAATTTCTTGTAAGTCTTGACCCATACTTCCCACTTTTTAACCCATCTTTTCCATTTTTGGTCCATATTTTCCATAGCCATTTCTTTTAAAGGAATATCCAAAACTCTAGGCCTCCAGAATATGGACAGTATTCTGTCCTACAAAATATCACATTCCTCAATTCAGCTTCCCTTGATCTCCCCGTGATACACAAAACATTACCCTTGTTGTTTAAGAAACATGGATTTGCATGCCCCTAATAATAATAATAATAATAATAATAATAATAATAATAATAATAATAATAATAATAATAATAATAATAATAATAATAATAATAATAATAATAATAATAATTATTATTATTATTATTATTATTATTATTATTATTATTATTATTATTATTATTATTATTATTATTATTATATTGTCATTCTAAGTATATACACAGTATACCCATACAACGAAATTCACAAAGACCCTGCGATCGATAAAACAAAGAAAGGCAGCAGCCCTAGGCCTAGCTTGATGATTAAAATAAGGAAGGGATTGTGGGCTATCTTAAAAAACGTTAAAAGTAGTACTCTGTGTCCCACGAAAAGAAACCTAACTACATAAGGTTAAAAATAACCTCACTTGCAAATGTTGCTGTTTAAAAGCCACAGAGGGCAATTGTTTTGATTTGCGGAGTGGAATTCTTTGTTGTTAGCAGCAAGTTGTTAGCTTGCCGCACTGTTGGGGATAAATAAGAGGGCCCCCCAGCAGATAACAAGACATGGCTTTTCTACAAAAAAGTAGTCCGCACAGAACAGCTATGTCAAATGCTTGCTCCTGTTCCTGCCCCAGTGCGTGTAGGTTGGTTGAACAGATTGCCCTGTGTTTATTCCCACCTCTCCGAGTATATTAACCTTTTTTCCCATATATTCTGGATGTAACAAAACTTTGGCTGAAATCCAGCAGTGTAACACCTGTGTGATCCCCCCCCTCCTGCAGCCCCCAAAGGTTTCCCCCCATGACCAATGAGATCCCACAGGAGCCTCAGGACTTAGTCAGGTTGGAAATGTTTTATTTCTAAAAAGAAATCTATGTGGCTGATGACATCATCAACTGTACAAAAAGAGGAACTTTCAGAACAAGATTTTAGCCTTTGCATTCTTGGAGGAATCAGGAAGTCAATGAAATTGCAGTGGTACCTTGCTAGACGAAGACCTCGTAAAACGACAAATCCGCATGATGATGAGGTTTTGCAATCGCTATAGCGATTCACAAAACTGTCATTCCGATGGGGGATTTTCGCTGGATGATGATTTGGTCTGTGCTTCGTGGACCGTTTGTTTGCAAGACGACGATTTTTACAGCTGATCAGCAGCTCCGCAAAATGGCTTCCCTGTGTTTTCGGGACCCATGATTCGCAGGACAGCCATTTTAATAGCTGATCGGCGCTCGCAAAATGGCTTCCCTATGGACGATCTTTGCAGGACGACAAGGTATTTTCCCCATTGGAATGCATTAAATGGGTTTCAATGCATTCCAATGGGGAAACAGATTTCGCAAGATGATGGTTTCGCTAAACAACTATTTCTATGGAACAGATTATCATCGTCATGCGGAGCGAGTGAGAAGAGAGGGTCTGATGGCCCTTCTTGGAGACCTCTGGAGCATGGAGGGTTAAGGTGCTTCCCCTCCACTGGAGCCCGCAAGGCCGGGCCAGCCCCCCCCGGGATGTATTTAATGTGTTGGGGGTGGCATAAATTTCAGGCTCCAAAAGTGCTGGTTGGGCTCCGGCGGGCGTGTGCTCCGCCCCCAGGGCGCGGCGATCACTCCAGAGTGGAGCTGCGGTTGGTTCCTCTGGCTCAGCGCTGGCCCCGGAATGAAAGGCTTGTCGTTCCTCGCACGGATGACGGGCCGCACCACTTGGGCAACAGTTCGGCACTCTCTGTGCCTTTTTCTGGCAGCTGCTCTGAATGAATGGGAGGCGGCAGGCGCAGTGTGTACCGTCCCAGTGTGGCTTTTCTATGCCCACCAATAGTTGTGGGGCTTGCGCACCTCTTTGAGTGCAGAGCAGCGACACCCCCCCGCTCCTGTGCATGTGTAAACAGCGGAAAGTCACTGTTCATATCAGTGTGTGCAGGACCCTCCACTGAACTGGAGGAGGCCTCCCGAAAAAGACAACAAGCTTGCCTTGGATTGGGCCGCTAGTGTATGATTTAGCCCAGCCCTTAACAGCCATTTTTCTTCAGCCGTGGTTCCTGTGAAGTGAGCCATGCCTTTTAAAGAACAACAACTGCAAAAGGCTGTTTTACGGAATGTCCTAGGTCAGGATGGTCTGATATTACATTAACTTAATACAGCCAACATTTAGTGGGTTGCGTATAAAGTAACAATAACATGCTATTAAGTGGATTCTGACTTCCCAGCCACCTCATGGATTTCTGCCTTGTCGTGGCGAAGGGGCTTGAGTAACTCAGAGAAGCTATGGGCTATGCCGTGCAGGGAAACCCAAGACGGACAGGTCATAGTGGAGAGTTCCGACTAAACACAATCCACCTGGAGTAGGAATTGGCAATGCCACTCCAGTATCTTTGCCAAGAACCCCCCATGATCAGAAACAAAAGACTAAAAGATATGATGCTGGAAGATGGGCCCCTCAGGTCGAAAGGCGTCTGACACGTTACTGAGGAAGAGCGGAGGACAAGTACAAGTAGCTCCAGAGCTAATGAAGTGGTTGGGCCAAAGCCGAAAGGACACTCAGCTGTTGACGTGCCTGGAAGTGAAAGGAAAATCCAATGCTGCAAAGAAGAATACTGCATAGGAACCTGGAATGTAAGATCTATGAACGTTGGGAAGCTGGAGGTGGTCAAACAGGAGATGGCAAGAATAAACATCGACATCCTGGGCATCAGTGAACTAAAATGGACAGGAATGGGCGAATTCAGCTCAGATGATTATCATATCTACTATTGTGGGCAAGAATCCCGTAGAAGGAATGGAGTAGCCCTCATAGTCAACAAAAGCGTGGGAAAAGCTATAATGGGATATAATCTCAAAAATGATGGAATGATTTCAATATGAATCCAAGGCAGACCTTTCAACATCACAATAATCCAAGTTTATGCATCAACCACCAATGCTGAGAAGACTGAAATTGACCAATTCTATGAAGATTTACACCACCTTCTAGAACTGACACCAAAGAAAGATGTTCTTCTCATCATAGGGGATTGGAATGCCAAAGTAGGGAATCAAGAGATAAAAGGGACAACAGGTAAGTTTAGCCTTGGAGTTCAAAACAAAGCAGGGAAAAGGCTAAGAGAACAAGCTGGTCATCACAAACACTCTTTTCCAACAACACAAGAGGTGACTCTACACATGGACATCACCAGATGGGCAATACCTAAATCAGATTGATTATATTCTCTGCAGCCAAAGATGTAGAAGCTCTATACAGTCAGCAAAAACAAGACCTGGAGCTGATTGTGGCTCTGATCATCAGCTTCTCAGAGCAAAATTCAAGCTTAAAGTGAAGAGAGTAGGAAAAACCACTGGGCTACTCAGGTATAATCTAAACCAAATCCCTTATGAATACACAGTGGAAGTGAAGAACAGATTTAAGGAACTAGATTTGGCGGACAGAGTGCCTGAAGAACTATGGATAGAGGCTCATAACATTGTACAGGAGGCAGCAACAAAAACCATCCCAAAGAAAAGGAAATGCAAAAAAGCAAAGTGGCTGTCCAATGAGGCCTTAGAAATAGGAGAGAAGAGAAGGGAAACAAAATGCAAGGGAGATAGGGAAAGTTACAGAAAAATGATTGCAGACTTCCAAAGAATAGCAAGGAGAGACAAGAGAGCCTTCTTAAATGAACAATGCAAAGAAATAGAGGAAAATAATAGAAAAGGAAAAACCAGAGATCTGTTCAGGAAAATTGGAGATATTAAAGGAACATTTTGTGCAAAGATGGCCATGACAAAGGACAAAAATGGAGGGGACCTAACAGAAGCAGAAGACATCAAGAAGAGGTAGCAAGAATACACAGAGGAATTGTACCAGAAAGATTTGGATATCCCAGACAACCCAGATAATGTGGTTGCTGACCTTGAGCCAGACATCCTGGAGAGTAAAGTCAAGTGGGCCTTAGAAAGCCTGACTAACAATAAGGCCAGTGGAGGTGATGGCATTCCAGCTGAACTATTTAAAATCTTAAAATATGATGCTGTTAAGGTGCTACATTCAATATGCAGCAAGTTTGGAAAACTCAACAGTGGTCAGAGGACTGGAAAAGATCAGTCTACATACCAATACCAAAGAAGGGCAGTGCCAAAAAATGCTCCAACTACTGTACAATTGCACTCATTTCACACGCTAGCAAGGTTATGCTCAAAATCCTCCAAGGTAGGCTTCAGCAGTATGTGGACTGAGAAAGACCAGAAGTACAAGCTGGATTCCGAAGGGGCAGAGGAACTCGAGACCAAATTTCTAACATGCGCTGGATTATGGAAAAAGCCAGAGAGTTCCAGAAAAATATCTACTTCTGCTTCATTGACAACGCAAAAGCCTTTGACTGTGTGGACCACAGCAAACTATGGCAAGTCCTTAAAGAAATGGGAGTGCCAGACCACCTTATCTACCTCCTGAGAAACCTATACATGGGTCAGGAAGCAACAGTTAGAACTGGATATGGAACAACTGATTGGTTCAAAATTGGGAAAGGAGTATGACAAGGCTGTATATTGTCCCCTGGGTTATTTAACTTATATGCAGAATACATCATGCGAAAGCCTGGACTGGAGGAATCCCAAACTGGAATTAAGATTGCCGGAAGAAATAACAACTTCCGATATGCGGATGATACCACTCTGATGGCAGAAAGCGAGGAGGAATTAAAGAACCTCTTAATGAGGGTGAAAGAGGAGAGTGCAAAAACTGTCTGAAACACAACATCAAAAAAACTAAGATCATGGCCACTGGGAAATAGAAGGGGAAGATATGGAGGCAGTGACAGATTTTACTTTCTTGGGCTCCATGATCACTGCAGATCAGGACATGAGTTCAGCAAATGTGACTTATTTTAATTTAGAATGGTTGAACTCATCTTTATGTATATAATTTTGTACACTTTATTTCTTTTTGTGCTTTCTGGCGACTGACCCAAGGACTACAAAAAATAACATGTTATTCAGCAGCTTGAAAAGAGAGACCATCCAATATAGGAGTTGTAGCTTATTGTGAACTACTTCTGAGTACTGTACTCTGTACCTGGCAAACCCTAAAAAGGGTTGCCATAAACCAGAATTGACTTGACGTCACCTGAGTCTGAGTTTATTTGTACATGAACAAATAGCGCATTACCATGACTGTCCACTAGGAGGCAGATGAGTAACTCTTCTTCTTGACCGTGTTTGTTTTAAAAGAACCAGAATACACTTTATGACCAAGAATTTTGTCTGTGTGTGTCTGCACATAATTAGATCAACTGAGGATGTTTAAGATAAACAGCATTTTTTAAAAAAAACCCACAACTCTTATAAAATACCGGTATTATAATTCATAAACAAAATAAACCCATTGTCTATTGTACAATGTTTTCTTATATTAATTTGAAGCTACAGTGAGAAATCTGAAAAACAGAGAGCTAGAGTTACCCACAGCCACACCAACACACAAACAGGCAGGCCAGCACTGAGTGGATGTAAAAAGAATTAACTATTTTAAAAGTATGTTTTTGAGTTTTGTGAAGAGGTGCTTACATAGGGTCTAGGTGTCCTAACTCTGCTTTTTCCACATGATATTACAGAAGATGCTTTCATGAATGAAAATACCCAAAGAGCAAAGAGTCAGAGTTACACAGGCTACTTGGGGGGGACTATGAAAAGTTGTTTGGCATCTTTTGTTTCCAAGGTGGAGGAATTTGACTGAGCCTTTTATATTACCAGTTTTCCATAAAAACAATAGTGAAAGTGTGATCATTTTTTGCAGTATCTCTACTCATTTACAAATATAAAATTTGAGCATGGGAGAGATCATGGCTGCCTGAAGCAGCATCTCTTCCTCAGCAGGCTCTTGAAGCTCCCCAGGCAGCCGAAAAAGGCATTCCATTTTCCACAGTTATGTTCACTCTACCAAAATGTTTTTGTCTATTTCTGGGTAAGAAAGTGCTATGTGTCCAGGGGGTAGTTAGTAGCTACCAGTAATCAGTGCTTGTTTGGACAAGAATCATCAAGCCACCTAGCCATCACAGAAGCTAAACAAAAGCCTAGATAAAAGGTCACCTCCTCACTTTGCATAGCTGAAGCAATATTTAATTGTTAACGGACATTGTTTGGCACATTTACAAAACGTGCAGAAAGAGAAAAGGAGCAGCACGAATGCACCCAAGCCCTCCAAACGAATATGACAGCTATGGAACTTTTGGAGAAACCACTGCTGGTCCATGGGGTCACGAAGAGTCGGACACGACGAAACGACTAAACAAAACGAATAGGGCTTTCAAGGTAAGTGAGATATTCAAGGAGTGGTTTTACTAGTCTGGCTCCCCCACTGGGTTTCCATGGCTAAGTAGAGATTTGAATCGTGTTCTCCAAAGTCCTAGTCCATCACTATATCCACTACACCAGAGTGGCAACCTCTGGTCCAACACAAGACTACTACTTCTGGGGGATGAGCTAGAATGATTCCTGCATAGACAGAAAGGCCGCTTTGGGAAGTCTCTCCCAACAAAGTGATCGTTGGCGAGATCAGTTCTGCCTTTCTCACCCTCTGATCACGCTGTTACAGAAACGTTGATCCTTCAACCTACCGTATGTGCTAGCTTCAGAACATAAGAGCACCTTTGTGAACAGTCTACTGGATTGATCTAATCCAATAGTTTGTTCACAGTTACTAGCCAGTTGCCCCTGGGAAGCCCACCAGCAGGGCAAGACTGCAACTGTGCTTCCTCAGGTCTTGGCTTCCTCCGTAACTGATACAAAAAAAAAAGTACTACCTCTGATACCAGACGTGCCACATCTCTTCTGATTGGTAGCCATTGCTGGCTTTAACCTTCATCCCCTTCTAAAGCTGTCTCAGCTGGCATCCATCACATCTGGTGGCAATGACATTCACAGTGCAACTGTGCATAATATGCACAGTCCTGAATTTAATGTCCTGAATAATCAATAGAATTACCACCAATATCCTTTTCCAACAGATGGCTAACGTCCCAGAGTTTTTAAGATATAAAGTAGTCAGAAGGGATGTTCCAGTCCCTCCTTCCGATAGCACACTGCAGCTTGCCTAAGTGACAAGGCAAAAATCCCCACAAGAGGCCCAGGTGCTCGAGGTGATCCCAGTTGGGAGGCACAAGGAGGGTTTGAAGTCCTGGCCCCTCTGGCCCCTCCACTCAGCTGTACCAGTTCATGCAAAACCTTCCTTCCCTTGGGTCTTTTTATAGCAGCCCAGGAGATGATGGTTGGCTTGACTTTTTCATCAGGCCTCCTGAAGCCAACTACTCCCACGGTTAGTTGCTACTAGCTAAGTTCCCATTAGTGTATATATCAATACTGGGATTTTATTTTATTTTGCTTCACTGTGCATCACTTTGTTTACACTGAATTTTGGCATTCAACTACCCATACTCCCAGTTTGGCTAGATCATTTTGGAATCTTCATGAGTAGCTTTTGCTCCCAATCCCTGAATAAAGGAGTGCCAATGAGGAAACATGCTCACCCCCACATTTTTATTTTATTTTATTTAAGATATTTTTACCCCACCTTTCTCATTAAAAAGGATCTAAGGCATCTCACATCATTAAAAGGCAATATTTACCTGTACATTTTGCCTGAGGAGATTTTCTGTGCCTCACGCTTGGTAGATAGACATGTTACACACTTTCCCATACACAGCTGGATATCTGCTCTGTATTCCTCTGTGTACTAACATATTCCCACAGCTTTTAGCTGTTAAGGTAATGTAATGGAGGTAATGTGTTAAGGTATTGTGATGGAGGAAACATATTTTAGGGAGATCTTCCAACAGAGTTGGGCAGCCCCTCAGTATTTGGAGGGGCTCAATTTCACCTATATTGGCTTTATATTTGGTTTATACAGGTGTAGAATGATTGCGATACTCAGTTTAACAACACAGAAGAGAAAGATTTGTCATTTATTTAGCCGGTTGAAAACGGAAATGGAAAGCTTTGTGCATACTTTAGACTGTGAGAAAGACAAACAAGCGGGTCCTATATCAAATTAAGCCTAAACTATCTCTGGAGGCAAAAAAAGGTTAAAACTTAGGCTGTTCCACTTTGGGCATGAGATGGAAGGTTCCCTGGAAAAGGCAGTGATGCTTGAACAGGTGAAAGGCAGCAGGAAAAGAGGAAGTCAAAATATGAGATGAACTGATTCCCTATGGAAGCCACAGGCTTGAGTCTACAGGCACTGAGCAGGGCTGTTGAAGACACATCAGTTTGGAGATGACTTGATAACACATAACAGCAATAAAAAGGTAGACAAAATTCACAATAGCCTGCCTGCCAATTTTTCATCCCCCCCCCCACTCCACCCCTTGAAAACAGTTCTGGGACCCCCTCCCCTGAGCTGCTCTACATTCTTAGAAAAGAGAAAAATTAAATGGGGTTTATCTCTCTCTTTTTATATCAAATCCAAGGAACAGATGAGGCTAATGACTGAAGTTCAAGCCAGATAAAACACAGGCAGTGTCAGCAGATCCTTTCTCTCTGCGGAAGTGTTAGGGTGGAGGTGGAAAAGGGGTTTCACAGGATCAAGTTCATCATTGGAGATGCTCATGCATCCATCAAGGTAATTAGGGACACAAGCAGCTGGTGTGGAACAAAATGCCTTTTACAGGTATAAGACCTACAACCTGGTGCAGATGCAAATATCTTGGTTTCAGTGGTCCAAGCTCTAGTAAACTTCCCATCTGGGTTACTGCAGTCAGTTGTTTGTGGGGCTCTCTTTGAAGACAGTCTGGAATACTACAGTCATTGTGGGCCTGATGGGAAAAGGTTAGTGTATATGTACATTAATATCCTTTTACCACTAGGCAAAGGCCATTTCCATCTCCCAGGCTCTTTAAACATATTTTTACATATTTTTCATACCATTCAAAAATATTTATATTACTATTTTTGTGGTGGGTACAATGTGACTGGAAGAGCTCAGTGCTAGATGCAGAAAGTTCCCAGTTAAATCCTCACCATGGAAAAACCTGCCTGAAACAAGCCAAGCAGACCTTACCGGCCAGAATCCAATGGGTGGTTTACATGTGCAGAAGTTATACACCTTGGCAGACCTCACCAAAGTGGATTGCTGCCAACTCACAGGACCTCAGTCACTTCACGAGGCGTGCATTGGTCGTGTAGTTGGGTTGTGCACTTTGTCCCATGACCAGTGCCCTGTTAGTTAGCAGCAATTCACCATTGTTAGTTGCACACCCATCACCTGCGAGGTTCTGTCTAGTGTCAGTTATACAAGGCTAGGCTGGTGAACGATCTCACCAGTGCAAAGCAGCTTTCTTGATCCACACATATCTTTTGGGATCCATTGTGAGTAGAGTTGGGGAAACTTGCTTTTTTGGCTGTGTTATTCTGGCAACTGAAAGTCCAAAAAAGGCTCCCTTTTCCATCACTAGTTGTCTAAAGGTTATATGTCTGTGGATATGGAGTAATGCTATTCTCTGCTCTGATACAATTGTATTATTTGATCAAATCTGCACTCAGCTGCTATCTTTCATATTGTATCAGATTGTTGTGTTATGAAACTGTTTTAATTTAAAAGCCCTGAGGACTTTGATTATGGGGTGACTAATACAAGTCATAAATAAAAAACATATACTGTAGCTTAGTCTCCAACCCCCACCCCCAACCCTTCCCCCCCACACACACACCTCAATGAAGCTGCCACCCAAATTTGGATAACTTTACCAGTGTGTAGCTCTGTTATTCTTAACCAGCTATTTGAGGGGAGAAATCTCAACTTTGGAGACCTTGTTTAAGTAAATGATATGTTATTGTTTTGGCAAGCAAAGCATAATACTTCTTCAACACCATATAATCACCCAGCATGCAACAAGGCAGAGAAAACAATGATGATTTTATAGTCGTGTAAGAGGCCACTGTCCCCAAGTGAGTGTGAGGTGGAAGTTGTCCCTCCTTTGAGAGAAAGTGTGCCATCCATTCCCCAAGCCTCCTAAACATGCCAGGACCACCTTGTCTGGATTTTTAACCCTAGGCAAGAAAAACCACAACAATTTATAATAATGATAATAATGTCCCATCAAGTCCATTCTGACTTATGGCGATCCTTTTCAGGGTTTTCCAGAGAGAGAATTCTCAGAAGTGGTTTAATGTTCTCTTCTTCTGCGGGCGTTCCTGGGACTGTGCAGCTTGCCCAAGGCTACCCAGGCTGGCCGTACTCACAGGAAGCACATTGGGGAATCAAACTCCACAGCCGTATTACTAAACTACTGAGCTCTCCAGATAGCTGCATAATTTATAACAGTGTGCACTATTAAGAGCTTTTGAAAAAGTAATTAAGAGTACTGTCACCACTGTTTCTCCTTCCTGATAATAAGAAGGGGGAAATCATAAGGGTGACGGTTGCCAATGAAATAAAAAGGTTCAGGTTCCCTCCAAGCACTGTACCTCTCCAGAGGTAAAAAGTTAATAGGAAAGAGTTCAAAATTTACCTAACTGTCAATGAGCCCCAAAATCTAATTAGTATAAGTTTAATTGGGCAGGTTTTTTGTGGTTCAGTTGATGCTATATTCTTGCCTAAGTTTTATTTATTTATTTATTTATTTATTTATTTATTTATTTATTTATTTATTTATTTATTTATTTATTTATTTATTTATTCATTCATTCATTCATTCATTCATTCATTCATTCATTCATTCATTCATTCGATTTATATCCCGCCCATCTGGTATATTCTACCACTCTGGGCGGCTTACAGAATATCAAAACAATTAAAAAAATAAAAACATTAGCATACAACAATAACAAATAGTGCAGGAAGAAATAAATAATAAATAGCAAAGCAAACTAAATCAGTAGTTGACAGGAGGGAAAGCCCGGATGTACATCCATGTTTTCAGCTGGCATTTGAAAGTACCCAGCATAGGGGCCTCATGAATCTCCGGAGGAAGGTTGTTCCAAAGGCAAGGAGCCACTGCCGAGAAGGCCCGGCTTCGAGTCTTTTCCCTCCGGGCCTCCCTCGGCGTCAGGCTCCTTAGCCTCACTTCCTGACTCATGTGGGTGATCCGAGTAGATCTTGGTGGGAGCAGGCACTGCTCCGCCAAGTATCGAGGTCCTAAACCGTTTAGGGCCTTATAGGTAAGCATCAGAACTTTGAATTCAATGCGGAAACGGATGGGCAGCCAGTGCAGCTTGGCCAGAACAGGAAAAATATGTTGGTGTTTTCTCACTCCAGTAAGGAGTCTGGCCGCCGCATTCTACACCACTTGAAGTTTCCGCATCAGCCTCAAAGGCAGCCCTACGTTATAAGTTAGGTATATCAGACAAAACAAAACAAAATGCTGTGGTACCTTAAAGATTAACTGCTATATTTTAATGTGAGCTTTTGTGGATAAAGTCTTGAGGAAATAGACTTAATACATGAAAGCTCACATTAAAATATAACATTCTTTAAGGCATCAAAAGTTTGTCTCTTGGGTTGTTTGGTTTGGTTTGTTTTCCTTCTCCTGGTACGCTTGCACAGAAATACTGCTATTCTTTCAAAACCTATGACTTAGACGACAAAAGTAAAATCTTACTGAAAAAAAGTAAAACAACAACCAGCTTTTATTTTCTTTTTTCTTTTTCTTTTAAGAATAATTCCCTTCCCTTAAAAAACACAAGGGCAGGCAAGCAGCCTGGCCTGACTCTTTCCCCTCTCTATTAGCTGCTTTGAGCAGTACATTCTCTTGTGGCAGCTTTTGCTGAAGAGGTTGTCATCTGCTACATTGCAGAGCAGAGGCCAGCACAAGAGTGGCAGAATCTCCCTTTCCTTTATGTTTCAGTATCAAAAATTTAGATTCTTAAGTTCCTCAGGGCAGGAGACATTTGTTAAAAATGTATTTCTATGTAAAGGAATAGTTACCTTAGCAGCAAGGTAGAAAGCCAATGAATAACAATAGCAGCAAAATGCAGTGGTGCCTCGCTAATGCGATCGCTCAACGTTTTTTAGATAGGGCAAAATTCGCTTTGCGAAGATTGGTAAGCGTTTCGTTTACCGATCTTCGCAAAACGAAGCCCGACGATCAGCTGTTCAGCGGCCAAAATGGCCACCGGAAGCCCGGAAATGGCCCAAAATGGCCGCACTTAGCGTTTTCGCGCCCTCGTTAAGCGAGGGGAGGGCGCGAAAATGGCTGTTGGCCATTAAGAAGCATCGCTGAACGGTGAGTATTCGGCCCATTTGGAACGCATTAAACCATGTTTAATGCATTCCAGTGGAATTCCCTGCCCCGTTCAACGATGCTTCAGCATAGCGAAGGTTAATCCGGAACGGATTAACCTCGCTATGTGAGGCACCACTGTAATAGGGCTTTACTGGAGGTGAGTGTCTGATCAAAGCAACATTCAGCAAGGGCTTGAAAATGTGTGATTGGCATATGGGGCATCCTCCTCACCATGTGGGGAAATGCAGATATGGGAAAAGTTATTTTTGCTACCTCAACTGCCAGAATACTACCGTTAGTATGGCTACTGTCATGCTGCTTGCAGGATGATGGAAATTGTAGTAAAGAATAATAATTATGATACGTTCTATCTTCTTCTGCCCCAGTGCTTATGCTTTTCAATGGGGCCAGTTCACATATCCCACAACTCTTGATTAATACAAACGGTGAAAAACCCTGTGGTGAAACATATATGAATCAATTCTCAGAGTTTCTATCTTTAAAGCTGGCTTCTACATCCATATGGTCCTCATTCATTAACTGGAAAGCAAACTAGCTATCCTGGGTTAAAGGTTTCTAGTCAAGAGTAGCTGCTCCTATTGGAAATGATGGCCTTTTAACAGAAGGCCCAGGCATCCAAATGTGTGTGTGGGGGGGGGGGGAGTGAGATGAAATAGGGACAGTCCATGATGTCTGTATGAATGGGGAGGGGGGCTTCAACTCAAACACCCCTACTTGGCAAACTTAAGATGTCGGGAACTGTTTCAGAGATGAAGGCAGTCCCTCCTTTTCACTGCTTGAGGCAAAAGATAAGAGGACACTTGGTCCCCGACCCACACGCAAAAAAGGTGGCCAGATTGGCAAAGTGGTCTTCTTTCACCGCTGACCACGAGACACTGGCTTCCACCTTACCAGCACAATAAAGCAATTTTCGCAGAGCTAGGACAAGTTGTGTTACCACATGCCACCCATTTTTCGGGCAGAGGGGCTGAGCAGAGTACATAAGGAAAGGTCAGGAGGCTCCTCTCAGCCTTTGCATCTGAAAAGGCTGCCTTGCTTGGTCAAACTGCAGGGCTGGTCTAAGCCAGGGATGTTCTGGGGGCCATATCTGTCCTCCATAATGGAGTATGAGCCCTGGCCTGGAATTAGAGGCTCCCTCCCCAGCAAGCAATGAATAAGCACGTATGGTGAAAGGGCATCAGGCAAAAGAGGACATTCTGTCATGACATTTCTTCCCTTCCATCTTTTGGCCTACCCTTTTATTATCCCAGAGTCTCCCTGTTACAAAGTATTCAAGTTTTACTGTCTGCCTGTTGTTTGACTTTCTCTTCACATGTCAGTGCCTGTCCTTTATTTAGTCAGTAGAGCTTGTTCAAGGGATGGCGACAGGCTGGGTTAGTCACTCTGACCACGGGTCGCCAGTCACTGAGAACTGCCTGAGGTCATTTTCAAAATGTGCCGGCTCACAATGAGAGGGAATCTAGGTCCAGGAGACCTGCAGGAAACAGGACTGAGATGAGAGACACAGATAATCCTTCACAAAAGAATCTCCCCTTGTTTCTCCAGGCAAGAGTTTCTTCCAGGCCAAAGACTCTTGTTCTATTTTAAGTCTGTTTGCAAACCGAAAATGGTCATTCAATGTTCTGAATGGTTCTCAACCAGCCTATTCAAGGCAGGAGCCTAAAATCAAGGAAAGGAAAGCCCTTAATCTGACCTTGTTGGTGGAATTCTTTAAACCAACTGTTGTTGTTTTTTGTCCACTTGGCACTGAAGTAGCCTGTGATGAAGGCCCAATACAATGGAAGACTAAAAGCAGATGAAGAACAAAGTTAGGAACAAGCTCAAAGAGTTTATGTATTGTATTTGTTTAGTTATTTGTCTGTATCACCTTTCTCTCAGAACGACCCCCAAAGTAGCTCACAATGATGAAACAAAGTGAGCTCTTTTTCTTAAAAAAGAGTTAAATTCTCTTCCTGTGAGCTAGGATAGCCACTTACACACCCTTTTAAAAAAGGACAAAATGTCAATTTACATAACATTGCATATACTATTTTTTTTATCTAAACTGCTTTACAATATATTTCGGGGGAGCAGAGGAGCATGTGGCTAGGCTACCTGTCTGCATGAGGTGGCGTTTGCTATCCAGATGCTGCTAAATTTGGATCAGCAACTTCAAAGCTCGTAACCTCCCTTCTTATTCTTCTCTTTCTTTACATCAGATTTGGTCTGGAAAGTCCTTCACCATGAAAAAAAGGACTATGCTCTCTCAGCCCTTCAAATTAGAGGCCTGTCCTCTGTAAAAGAGGACATCCACCTACTATCCTAGCTGCAGCAGATTGTGTGAAGGGCCATTGCAATATGACTTCTGCACATCTCTAGTTGCAAAGCCACTCGGCTGCTGAAATCAAAGAGGCAGGTAAACTGAAAAAGGACGGCACTAAGCTGCAGTGGCTGAGTGGCCGCTGAAATACAGCTGCCTAACATTTTAGGTACAATCTGTAGAGTGCTAGGAGCTGTACAACACTCACAGAAGTGCTGTGACTTGAGAGGCATATTCTCACTCTGTGGGACAGACCCCCATACTTTGTATCCTACAGAACTGCCTAGAGGCATCATTATATTTGGCCAGTTGCCCATGACTTCAGCTGGATCAGGGCCATTGGCTTGGAGAGTGAAAATGCAACAGGCACAACCTACTTGTGCCTGTGACATACACCCTTCTCCATTTTGAATTTGCAGTGAGAGACATTCTCAAGTCACAGCAACGCTTTGGGATACTGAGGGGAAGAGAGGGGGCCCAGGTACATTCCAGGGTTTTACTGTGCACAGAGAAGCAGTTGAGCAAGTTGGAATTAAAGACCCACCCGCCCCGTGTCCCTCTAAGATCTGATGGAAAGATCACTGTAGCATGACCTTCTGCAGCCACTGACTGAAAAGCCGCTCTCTTCAAGGGCAATTTTCTGTAGCTTTCCTTTGCTGGCCCAGGTACAGGAAAAAGAATGTTAGGAACACCGGACAAATTGCCTATTGACTTCAGTCGTGGTAAGTATTTGATGCTCATTTGTGCTCCATATAAAGAAAAAACAACAACACATTATCTATGACCTTTAAACTGGAGGGGGAAAATAGCAAACCAGGGTGGCCTATCAGAAAAAGTTTAGGTCTGGATTTGACATCAGAGGTGTCAATGTATTTGCTAGGGAAATGTGCGCAATGCCCTACTTAACACTGCATCTTTGCAGAGATGGGGAAAGGTATATGTTTGTGCTAGCGCAGCAATGTTGTATTTAAAGTAACCAGTGTGGGTTGTAGACACATAGGCCATGATCTTGTTGCCTGTCTCTATGAGAGGGATGGCCTAGTAGTGGCAAATTGCCAATAATTAAAGGGTTCTTCTTTCCATTTTAGGGTGTGTGCAACTACATATCATTGTATGTGAGCAATGTGCATCCCTGAATCAAAAAGAACTCTTTAATTAACAGCAGTCTGGTGATGTCATTCGTGATATGCAACAGGATTCTGGCCACTGATGGCCAGGTGGGAATGGGCACCTTGGACTCTCTGAGTTCCCTATAGTGGCTACTTGTAGATGGTTGCCTTTAAAAAAACTTTCTCTTAAGACACTTCCTCCCTACATAATTTCTCCCTTCAAAGAAATGCTTCGTTCTTCTTTCTTTTGCAGTGGAGGGCTGGCTCCAATGGGCCACCATGTCAACTGCTGGCATCCGTGCACACATAGAAGCCATCTTTATGGGCCCTTTGTAATGTTTTATTCTGTTAGTTCTACTTGGTTCTATTAGAACCAGTTTCTCAGAACAACAAACATTTTTAACCTTACTATAAGCTTCCTGAGTGATCATTTACAACCATAAACTCTCATTGCCAGCCTATTTCACTCCGCTAACATAATTGTTACAAATTCCTACACTTTGAACTAAAATTCCTAGAATATACTAGAAAGCATGGCCAATGGTCCTTCCAGGGAACTGGCGTGTTCTAGGAACTGAACTCTAAACAAGTAATGTTTTGCACATGTCACACTGTAACTGTTGTCCAAGAAGAGAATTGTTTCCATGAAACCTTGAAGATCAGCTATTTGTGAAAATAGGCATCATACTGCCTACTTTGGTAGCAAAACAAATCTAAAGACACAGGTTTGAAGGTCTAAGCAGAAAAAGCCGTGGTGAGGACAACATTAAGCTTTAGAAGTCCTGGCAACCCTTAGTACTTCTCCACAACTTGCAAAGTGATGCTCTTTAAATTACATGATTTGGATGTGTCCATTTTAGTGCTAGTTTCTAATTTTGAGAGCCCTGCTTCATCAAGACAACCCATTCACTGAGTCTAGGACTCTGTTTCCAACAGCAAGAGCCAGTTTCCTCCATGGAAGCCAGAAGTAAGGATGGGTGAAGTCAGGAGTTTCCATTACTGATAGCCAGCTTCTTGAATTCAGATGTATATGAAGGTCTCGTACAGTTACCACAATTAACACCTATTAACAGGCCTCCGTGAGATATATTCATTGTCTATTCCTCTTCCACACTCATCGCAATTTTCCTCCAAACAATGAAGAGCCTTACAGCACTAAAATTCTGTTTTGCTCAAGCTTCCATGAACAACAGTCCAAGAAAGATTGAGTCAAATAAAAGTTGATGGTTTTCAAAGGGCCACACAAGATTTGTAATTATTTATTTACGATGATAATAATGATGAAAGAAAAACTTCCTAACTGTTAGAGCAGTACCACAGTGGAACCAGTTACCTCTGGAGTTGGTGAGTGCTCCAACACTGGAGGCGTTCAAGAAAAACCTTAGATAATCATCTTGCAGATATGCTTTGATTGTATTCCTGTATTGAGCAGAGAGTTGGGCTTGATGGCTTCAACTTCACTTTTCTATGACTCTATGAAAGGAAATTATAAATAGGTATGAATGCACGTGTGAGGAGGAACCGGCGCAAGTGGCTGAACCCGGAAGTGATCCGTCCCCTCACTTGTCCAAAACGGAAGGATTCAGCATTGACTTTACCCTGTTACCTTCAATGGTCCAAGCAATGGTGTTAGAAAGCAAAGGCAGGAAGTCAGGAAAAGAAAAAGGCGGGAAAGAGATAGTGGGAAAGGGCCAACCAATAGCAGAGGGTTTCTTGATGACAGAGGACGGGAAGGACAGTAGCAGGCTGGAAGGTATAAAGAGGGAAAAGAGAAGCTGGGGGCCAGAGACGTGGGAAAGTCCAGAGTTAGAGGTTGAAGAAGAGGACAAGAAGGTCCCACAAAGTGTCGAGGGGCCCTATGTATTCTCCTTTCCTCATAAGGGGGAGAAAAAGGACAATCCAGAGAAGAAAATTTGGAAGGGCAAGGAAGGAGGGGTTAGGCGAGTTAGACCCATTAGAATGGACCGTCTATGTATATCTGAGAGGAAAAGGTCCCTGGATGAAGGTGGTCCATCCAGACCTGATGCCAGATGGCATGGTGCATCCCAAAGGCATTTGAGCTTGACCCCCATATTGCGGGACTATATGTGCGGTCAGGAGTAATCCCATGCAGAAGCCTACTGATCAGGAGACGTCTTGAATAGCCCCCTATTAAAAGACAATTACAAGATGCCAGGAAGCCACGAGATGTGGCCAGAGACATCGTTGGTTGCTGGTCCCGTTGGACCCACTGAAGTTATTGTTCATACTACTCTGTTAAGATCTTAAACCTTTTTATAATGTTGCACAGTCTCCTGTGATAGCTTTTTTGAAAAGTGAGGAACTGCCTGTCTTGAATCCAGAACCCAATTACAGCATACTCTTTAATTTTTCTGCAAGAGACTAAGGAAACTATGAACTTGGGTACCATCCTCTTAATTTCATTGAAAGGCTACTTTCTGGCTCTGTTTAAAGCAGCATAAATCTCCATCACTTTCTCTCTGTGTTTCTCTCTCAAGAATACACAGCACTCGCTCAGTTACTTTTGCTTATAATTCTCAGAATCCCCTCAGACATCACTGTGAAAAAGTTCAGTTTAAACTGCTAAAATTAAAAGAGCATTTCAACAGCAACACAAGTTTTACTTATTTCTGAGTCGTAATGGATCTGGTACATTCTTTGTTTTAAAATAGCATTTTGTCTCACTAACAAATTTTTCCAAACAATTGCTGGCATGTTGACCACCTATTGAAACAACAACAATAACAAATAGAGGAAAATATTCTTTGCAATGGAAATAAAGGAGGATAAAAGATACAACAGAATGCAGGCAACATGCAGGAGAACAAGAGGAACCAAATTTTCCGATGTGGATTCCAGTTTCTCTACTGATGGTCAGTGGGGCTGCTTTATATCCACTAATAATCTGGAGTGAAACAACTGGGCTTGGATTAATGTTCAAATATAGCTTTAACCATTCCAAAGGAGTGATATTGGTTCACTGTTTGAGTGGTTTGCTCATGGGCTGCTGCATGTTTAGCAGTCATTCCTGAGCAGATCCCGTGTTATGCCATATTAAAACATGCACTACAGACTTCTGTTGGACCAACTTCTGCTCCTACAACTATTCAAAAGTTTCCTAGTTACACAGGTACCTTCTCAAGTATCACAGATGAGCTGCTCCTGTAGTCCCAGTACACCAGGACTAGCACTGATACGTACAATGGCATAAATTCTGTGTTACTTCTAGTAACAAACAAAGGCTCACAGAAGAGAAAGGTAATACGTACATCAATCCTAGTGGTCACTCGTACACCACAGCTAGCAATCCCAGCACCATCTATCCAGCAAACGTAACATTGCCTCATAGTCCTGATGCAGAACCAGTCAATAACAGATGGCACCAGTCATTAAACAGAGGTTGCAAGAGAACTGTGAATACCAGAACAGAATTCATAAAGACGCTGTTAAGAAGAGTTCCACCTCCTTGTTCCCACCTACCCACCCTGTCAATGGCTTCTTTGGCCCAGAGCAGTGATTTACAACCTTGGGTTCCCAGATGTTCTTGAACTAAAATTCCCAGAAGCCTTTGCCACCAGCTGTGGCGACCAGGATTTCTGGGTGTGGCAGTCCAAGAACATATGGGGACCCAAGGTTGGGTCTGGCCCAGAGGATTGGAGGCTAGAAGCTGATGGTGGCACTGGAAAATCTAGAGGGCAATTTCCTTGGCACTCTGAGCCCAGTCAGCAGCAAGAACCCTTTGGCATGAAAAGTGGCTGTGATTTCCATAGCCTTCTCAGGGCCTGGGGGGAACTTAACTTCATGGAGAGTGCATGTGGTGGGTGGGGAGAGAGAGAATCAGTGACTGCAAGGTGCTCCTGCAGGTGCTATAGCTGGCCTGGCCGACAGCGATGTGTACACTGAGCATTTAAACCAGTTTCATGTAGGCTGAATGGCGATGGATGTTAGCCAAAAAGATTCTGCTGGATATTCCTTCGAATCAAGAGCTAATAAGCTTTAAACAAAGACTGATAGCACCCGCACACATTTACATGGTGCGGATGGGCCAGGGCCATAAAACTGTTTTTAGACTACTTCTTTAAAAAACCTGGTTTCCTAGTGTAAATGTTAGCACTGTGAACTCTAAATCCAGTGCTTTGAGTTCTGACCTTTGGTGGGAGCTTAAACTCTTCCTGTGCTCCATCCCCCCCCCCATTTCTCCAATGGGATCAGGTAAATTTGGGGGATAAAGTTATCAACAGCTATTAGTCTTCAGGAGAACATGGTGCCTCCAGGTTCAAAGACAGTATATGTTTCCATTCATTAGCAACTGAGGAGCATGAGTGGGAGGATGACATTGGAGTCGTGTCTTGTGGGCTTTCTTGTGGGGAAAGAACACCAAATTAAATTGGCGTCTGCTCTGATCAGGAAGAATTACCAACTTTTGCTAACAACCATTAGATCTCACTGGCCAAATGAATGGAGGGTGGAAGGCAGATTTTATTTACATTTTCCAGTTGAAACTCGTTGGGCCTTCTGAAGCTGTTGCTACTGCCACCACCACCACCACCACAATTGCTGTATGATCACTGGTGAGTAATTGCCAGATCAAACTACCTGTTTCCAGAATGGAAAATTGATCAAGACAGTAACGAAGACAATAAAGAGTCTGGAAACCAAGCCATATAGTTCAAGGAGTCAAGTATCTTTAACTTGGACAAGAGAAGACTGAGAGGTGATATGATAGTTCCCTATAAATATTTGAAGAGCTGTCATTTAAAAGATGGAGCAAGCTTGTTTTCTGCAGTTTCAAAGGGCAGGATCTAAATGGGTGGATTTAATATAACACAGGGGATCTGACTTAAACTTTTAGGAGGAACTGGTGGTTAAGAGCTGTTTGGCAGAAACAGATTGAGGATATCTTATTTGTTGAAGGTTTTTAAAAAAGAGCTCATCTGTTATAGAGGTGCTCTAGTGTGGATTTCCTATATCAATAGGGAGTTGAATTACTCAGCCTTTGAGGTCCCTTCCAACTCTACAATTCTATGGTTCTATAAAACTCAGCCAAGAGGTTAACTCTTGAATCCAGCATAGTTCTTGAATTATTACACTTTCAATTTTTCTTACTGCATCCATATAGATGGCTACAATTTAAAAGTGGGGTGGAGGGTTTCCATTGGTATCAGTCAAAACATGTAGGGGAGCTATTCCATCTTTTCTTCCTTAACAGCAGTAAAGAGTCTGCAGAGATGACTTCCATGCCAGCTCTCCACTATGACACCTCTTTCCTGCTGGATCAGCCTCTCTTGTGTCCAGAGCTGGATCTTTTCTGTCCTCCCAAGTAGACCCTTTCTCCTGACACATATGCATGGCAGCTCAGCCGGATCCCATCCAATAAGGCAAATTTCTCCTGTGATGGGACTCTTCTTGCTATTGCAGAGTCCCATATCTTTCTCCTTTGAAGACTGTCCTCTAAGCCAGAAGTCACCATACCCTAGTGGCTGGTCTTTGACTGTAATAAAGTTTTATCTCTCTATCACCATACCCTTTCAAAATTAGTGAATGATGAGAGGTAATGAATGCACAGTATACGTCTCATGTGGAAGTATCACTGGGCAAAGGGTCATGCCTCTGGGAGAAGCCTTGTACGTGGGATGAGTCAAGGGCATTTTTAGCCAGGAAAGGGGTTCAAGTGCTTGTCTCTTTACAGGCCTTCATTCACACTTTTGTGCTAGTATCCTGCTGAAAAGAAAGGAGCTTAAGGGACCTTGGAAAGATAAGCATGCAGTCATTGCAGCTGGATTAGATTTGGAGAGGGAGGGTGGTAGCCAAATGCTTGAAGTAAGAAACTATACGCAGTATTGCCTTCCATTACTCACTACTGCCTCCACTGGACACCTGCAAGAAGCCACAGCCAGAAACCAGCAAAGACCACCAGTGATGAAGCAAGCTACATGGAAAGTGTGCAACTTTATCTGGTGCTGGCCCAGTATGATGAAGAGGGTTGGCGTCTGTCTGGTTGAGTCTGATGTCTCCCACGTAACCCCAGTGAAAGCTGCATCAGCAGAATGCAGAGGGAGAAGATAGGCCAGCTGGCTATCTAATCGCCATGCTTTTCAATGTTCACGAGGGCCTCTCTGTTAGGCCGTCCCTTTTTTTGAAACCGGGAGCCTGGGCCTCCCGGCCTGTTTCATGGGAGGGGAAAACAAACCCCTATCAACAGCCAGCCTTTCTCCAGACAGTGCTGAAAATCAAGATGGGCAGCAGGACGCTTTATTGACCAGACTGGCAGACTTCTCTGTTCTCTGGCATCTAGGCCCCTGGCTGGCTAGCCTAGACTCCCTTCTGGAGCCCCTGCGAGCGAGACATCAAGGAGACTTTGCTGAGATAAGGGCCTTCCTCTTGGCTCTCTTCTCGACCATTCCTCCTGTCTGGGCTGGAGCTTCGACACCTCATTTGCTCGCTCAGTGCTATTATTTTGCTTTCCTGAAGAAAGAGGGTTGCCTCTTAAACATGCATGTTTAAATGAACCAACAGGAATTTTGTTACAAAGCAGACCAAAGATCTCTTAACAAAGTGGCATGGATGCAGCTACTTGCTAGCTGTGGCTTCTTTCATACTTGTTTGGATGAGCACCATGTCCTCAGCTGATGCTTTTTGCATTTCCCTCTAAATGTGGAGCGCAAGACGGCTCCTTTTTGATGGACAAAGGGCTGCCTCTTGCTACCACACTCTCACCCGAGACTGGTTTAAATACTAGAATTCCTGATGTGTATGTATGTACTGAGAATTCCTGATGTGTATGACAGTAATTCCTGTTAAGTAGTCCCAATGGCTCATTAAAAGCAGTAATAGAGGGTGTTGTGATGCGAGTTGTTGTTCAGAAGGGCATCAAGTTGGGGAAGTTTGCAAGCAGGGTTATGCATGCAATAAGTGAGGGGTCTGTGGCACAGGCTGCCAGGTTGAATCCAGGTAGAGCAAGGAGAGCATCTTGCCTGAAACCCTGGAAAGACACTCTCAGCCAGTGTAAACCAGAGGCAATCCAAATGCTTGTCATGGGTTGCACATTCCTGCTGGATCACCACAGCATCTCTTCAGCAACCAAGTACCCCTCTCCAACATTTTTAAAGTTGTCTCAAAGTGGCCCATCATGCCCCCTCAAGGGTGCAGTGCAGTTGGCCTCCCCACTTCAGTTTTGGCCTGCATGGATCTTGCTACAAAACTGGAAGTCACTGGAGAGTTACTTCTGCGTCAGAATCCCACTCCATGCCTAAGACTGAGAGGACTCGATAGTCAGATTCTGCCTCACACAGGAATGACCTGAACTGGCCAGTCATGCCCCTCAAGAGGATGCTACTGGCCATGGGCGGTGGAAAGGGGGAAGGACTTTTTTAAAAATTGGGAATCTGCAGCAAAGTTGGGGTGGGTGTTAGAGAATTGATGCAGCTTTCCATGTTCATGCATGGGACAGCCCCCAGACCTCTGGAAGTTGTTATCCTGGTGCAGAGAATACTGTGCTGAGTAGATCAATAATTCCTTTCAGTACAAGACATGTTTGTTCTCTAACAAATAACTCCCTGGGCTTCTTGGATAGCAAGTTAGTAACCATAGCAGTTAGCCAGCATTTGAAATAATTCATTTTTATAACGCAAACATGCCAGACAACATCTTCTTAGTGTCACTTGTGTAAGGATCCTTAGTGCTGTGCCAGTTTGGATGCAAACATTTTTCTCTGCCTCTCAGCATACGTTGCAGTAATGACTCTGGTGGGAACTGGCTTGTACTGTATAGTTAAGGACATTTCTCTATAGTTCAGGACAGGTCTCCAGGCAGAAAGATGATTCTCAGAGTATGTGATAGTTTGACGGTTGTGTGTGAGGGTTTTTTTTAACCATCTTCACCTGTTCCCAGAGCTCACCCTTAAGCATGAAAGGGTGAGGTGGGTGGGTCTCTCTGTGTTGCTTCAGACGGTAAGAGTGACCCAAGTGCATGCACCCACCAACTCTTTCCCCAGTCCTCTCTCCTTGCTTGTTGATGTCCCGATATTGGGCCAAGCTTCTTGCTTGCCTCACCTCTGTGACATCATCAGCCCCTTCCTGTCTCAGATTCTGAGACTCTTAAGATCTCAAAAGATAAAATGCTGCTGGCTTGGTCACTCCAGAATCTCCTTGCCTCAGCATGGGAGGGATCCAGTTTAAGTAGGCACTCTGGAACTCTGTGATCAGTAATTCATAATTCTCAGTTGCCATGGGAAAAAAATTGCAATGTTAGCCTGCAGAACTGTAGTGATATGAATGGGGGTGCACGAGACAGATAGATAACCTGAGTTGCCTCCCTTTTTCTAGACCTATATGCTGATTTATACTCTTAGGCTTCCTTTCTTCTTTCTCCAAACAGGAGTTTCCTGCTCCTGCTTCTTCTCCTTAGCTAGAAAACTGTCGTCAGGAGACCCACATGGATAGAAGTAACCAGTGTGTGGGACAGATTGTATCCCAAGTTTAGAAACCTTTACCTTATTGTACCATCCAGAATGATTTATTTGTACACAACAAATACTAAGCTAGTTCTCACTTTTGCCTAATATCAATCTCTGCTCAATAGTCACAAGCTAAGTGCTGGGCATCTGGATTCTGCCAGGAAAAATACTAGATTATCTTAACAAGCAGAAATGTAATTTTACAGACTGCAGCTCATCCCACATTTTTAGTGGTCTGTAAAATTACAGAAAATAGATGATCTGGAAAAACTGGGCTTGAATACACAAGTAAAAACTCTCAGATTTACCAATAAACAACATAGCTTGTTTAAGCACGTCATAGTGGCACAATATGTACTATCCTATACAGATGAGATGACCATTCTTACAATAGTACGTATTTGTGGAAATGTATTGTCCAGGGATGTGGTGGCGCTGCAGGCTAAACTGCAGAAGCCTGTGCTACAGGGTCAGAAGACCAGCAGTCGTAAGATCGAATCTCAGCGCCCGTCGCTTGTCCCAGCTCCTGCCAACCTAGCAGTTCGAAAGCATGCAAATGCAAGTAGATAAATAGGGACTACCTCGGTGGGAAGGTAACAGCGTTCCGTGTCTAGTCGCGCTGGCCATGTGACTACGGAAAGATTGTCTTCAGACAAACGCTGGCTCTATGGCTTGAAAACGGGGATAAGCACCGCCCCCTAGCGTCGAACACGACTGGACAAAAATTGTCAAGGGGAACGTTTACCTTTACCTTTTATTGTCCAGGTTGTAGGCAAATAATAAACAGCGTTTGTTGCAATTTATCCCAGATTCCTGAGTCTAGGCATTTAATTTATTATTAAATCCAACGTGTGTGTGTGTGTGTGTGTGTGTGTGTGTGTGTGTGTGTGTGTGTGTGTGTGTGTGTGTGTGTGTGTGTGTGTGTGTGTGTGTGTGTGTGTGTGTGTGTGTGTGTGTGTGTGTGTGTGTGTGTGTGTGTGAGAGAGAGAGAGAGAGAGATTGTTTATTATGTTTCTGAATTAAGGTTAATGAATACAGCTTTAACAATAATTCTTCCAAGACTGGGAGACACACTGATAACTTTCAGCACATTTGCTGGGAATTCCAGGCAAAGATTTTGTAAACCTGAAAGACATCAAAGATGAGATGGACAGAGCCCTGTACAAGCTAAATGGACCGATATACTGGTGATCCAAGTGCTGTTTGCCTGTCTAAACATCTCACAGGTAAGCCAAGCTCCTGGCATATATTCCCTGGCTGGGAGGCCATTCACAATAAGGAATTATGTACTGTCATGTAAATTCCAATTTAGGCAACCTTCCCAGTGTTTTCTAGGTATAAAGGATAGGAATGTACCAGTCCTTTCTTCTGGTGATGCTCTGGGACCATGCAGTTTGCTCAAGGCCACTAAGGTGGTCTGGGACACAATCCCATTAGTCACACATGTTCCGAGTCATCTCACCTGGCCCAGTTCTTAGGAAGAACATTGGCCACAGCCCCACTGGCTCTTCTTTGTAGAAGTTCTGCTGCTTCAGAAAACCAGCAATGGATACTACTTTTGGGGCATCTTCGCCCACTTTTCCCCATCAGCACTTCTTCTCCAAAGGTTTGCAGCTCAGTTGGCACCTGGCTTTACTTTCCCACACACTGGTCCCTTCCCAACTGGGAGAGATGAGTGGGGGGGGGGGGAAGCAAAGTGCCGATGGAACTGTCTAGCCTCAAGAAGCATTTCTTCAAGAAAATCCTGGGATCTGTCCCTCTATGCCTGGCCTCAGGCTCACAACCACCACAAGGTCTGAGTCAAAATGAGCTTCACCTGCCCCACAACCTTTTCCAGTGAGAGAGGATGCACAATGGGTGGAGCACTGAGCTAGGTGGACTCAAAGAGCATTAACTTCACTCCCTCCTCCGTGTCTTTTCCATTAGGGAAGCTGAGGGTGGAACCAGGGCTCAACTGGGCCAAAGCCACTCGGTCTAGAGAAGTCCTGTTTGAAGACTGCACAGCAAGATCAAGCTTATTTTCAGCCCCACCCATCTTACACAACTGAGCCAAGGGGAAGAGCAAAAGCATATAGACATAAGACATAAGACATAAGAAATTTATTTGTCATTGCGCTCACAAGTGGGTGCAACGAAATGAGGTGCTCTTCCCCAAGGTAAAACTGGACAACACTACAAAAAAAAGTTAAAATATACACAACTTTCATCATCCAAATATAGATACCCCGTTTTCTCTCAGCAATTAAAATCCACCAAAAACCTATGGCCCCACATTTAAACTCAATACTGCACTTGGGTAAAAACTGTTCTTGAATCTGCTTGTCCTTGCTTTCAATACCTTGAATCTCCTTCCTGATGGTAATAGTTTAAAGAGCTGATATCCCGGATGAGAGGAGTCTTTCAGTATGTTAGATATCTTCCTCTTACATCTGTTCTTATACAATTCTTCCAAAGAGGGGAGTGAACAGCCAATGATGTTTTGGGCCGTCTTAATCACCCTTTGAATTGCCTTTTTCTCTGCCACTGTGCAGCTCGTGAACCATACACAGAGACAGTAGGATAATATGCTCTCAATCGAACTCCGATAGAAGGTGATTAACAAACTCTCAGTCAATTGTTGCTTTCTAAGAATCCTTAGAAAATACAACCGTTGTTGTGCCTTCCTGATTAACGCAGCGGTGTTTGCACTCCAAGTCAGGTCATTTGTTATGATAGTGTTGCCTAAGACAGTGGTCCCCAACCTTAGGCCTCCAGATGTTCTTGGACATCAACTCCCAGAAATCCTGGCTAGCAAAAGTGGTGGTGAAGGCTTCTGGGAGTTGTAGTCCAAGAACATCTGGAGGCCCAAGGTTGGGGACCACTGGCCTAAGGGACAGAATGGGCCATACTGGGGGGATGCACAGGCAGCATGATTTGTGCGGTGGGGCTAGCCCTGGGGAAGGGGTGCCTAGAGCAGGATTTTTCTTTAACATCTATGACTGGTAAATACTTGACTGGCAATTTCATAGGTTGAATTCCTGCCTTTTCTTTGTACAAATGCCAGTTGAGCAGTTATTCTGGCCATCTTATAAATCATGTGCAAATTCATTTACAGAGCAAAAAGGATCCCACACTGTAGGGGTCTGTCTAGAATTTAGCACAGTTTACAGTTGATGTGATGTTTTTCTGTGTTCTTCCTTTTTGGAAGAGTTTTCAGTTTTCATCAATATACATTTTTGAGGAAATATTGAGTTTACTTTCTTCTTAGATGAAAAACCCCTGATCCCCCCCCACACACCTTTCCTCACAACGTCTAGGGAGAAGAGGTGCTAATGGGATCCAAGCAAGAGAGTTCATTCCAGATGGCCAGGAGTTACACAGCCCACCAAGACGAGTGTCTTCCACAACTTTGTGCTGCCTGGATGCAATGGATTACAACCCCCATCATTCTTGAGCTGAAGCACACCAACCTTAGTCCCTTACCCTAGGCACATTAGGAAGGCAAACGTTGAAAGTAACACTATCTTCAACTGATAGTGGTTTTTCTGGGGAAAGTGTCTCCTGCTGCAAGCCAGAGGATTTATAAATTCAGACAGAAAACTGTTGGGCGTTTATGCTATTGAAGGCAACAGGGTGCAACTCAGCTTACACTGAAGGAGAGGCATGCCTTTATATGGGGGAGAGAGGAGCCTCCTCAGGCTTCCTAGATTGTCCTTTACTTCTTTCACTTACATCCACCTTCCTTCAACCTGGACTGATATTCTTAAGTTTGCTGATGCCTCTTTCCTTCTCATATTTCTGTCTTGGGTCGTCATACTTCTGACAAGGTGAGGGGTCAGCCATGGTTCTCTGTGTCTCCACCTTACCTAAAACTAAAATTCCTATTACCTTCCCTGTCTCAATGTACTTCTCTATGAAGCAACAGCTTTCTTATTTTCTTAGATGAGATTTTCTTCCCAAAGGAACAAAGCGTGCTCTGTTAACCATTCTAATTTTCAGGGGCTGAATCCACAAATTAACTTAAATGCCTACATTCTGTTAAGACACACCACATGACAAATACTGTAATGAATCACCCCCTGGGCAGTTGTTACACAGGTTACCTCCTCACACAACAGGGAGTACATCAGTGATGCCTTCTGGTGACAAACAGCTGAGGCTGTATGGACCAGTCAGTAATATCAGTCCATTTTGAAGTCTTTGACAAAATTTATATCATGAGGAGATAAGAGCTAAATAGGAAACCGATGATTGAAATTCCCAGGCTCTCTTGGATTGCAGTGAAGCATCCTGGAAGTTGTGGCTTCCCTAGGCACTTTATGGCACAAAGGCCAAGAACAATGACTGAATCTGTATGACTGGCAAAAAAAAAGTTTAAAAAAACCAAACAAAAACAGAAGACGAAAAACAATGGTGTGGGAGGAAATACAGATCATCGCATCCTAACTGCATGATCTAGCCACTCAGAGCCCATACACCAATCATCCTTCCAAAATGAAACACACATACAATGCTAAGAGTTTAATGCCACTTTGATAACATTTAATAAAATGAGTGAAAGGACAATAAAAGAAGGAGATTTCAGAATGCAAAAAAACCAATGTGAATCTCTCTCTGCTGACTACAGCTCTGAGAAATGGCTGATGGAATATCAGCTGGAAAGGGATAGATATCCTGCTGAGCCTGCCCTATCATCTCAGTGGTCAGTCTGTGAAGGAAAGAGCTTGAGTGTCGGGGATTACGTGCCATTGTCACTTGTCTTCTCCTTTGGCACCAGAAGCTCAATCTACTCTGTTATTTTTAATTTCCCTTTTCCTCAATTCAAATGACTGGCCCACTTTTACATCCGATGAATACCAAATGGAATACGAAGGAGCCACTGCAGTGTTCCTTCACTCCTGGGGTGAATAGTGGCTCTTTGTTCTGTCTTGTAGCTCCCCCAAAATTGAACACATGCCATTAATTCAGTTGATTTTTGTGCATTTGTCTAAAGACAGTGCACCTGCCTGCTCATGAGGATCTCCTGTGCCAGTCTGCAAGAGATGGAAGACAGCATTTGGGGTGGGAGGAGAGAAGTGAAAGTGAGGCCCTGGTCACACAAGGGGAAACACTTTCTACTTCTTCTGATACATTCCATACCTCTGTTGTACTGAATCGTGGTCACATGTTTTATATCCCAGGACGAACGTCCCAAGAACTTTTAGCAATTTATTTCCTCCTATTTGAATAGTTATGGCTGGCTACACCATGGTACTGGTTTATTTTCTCTATTGCTTCAAGGGGCAATTTAGCCCCTTGCTTTTATTTACTTTTATATACACACACACACACACACACATATACACACACACATATACTGTATACATGTGTGTGTGTGTATATATATATATATATATATAAATGATGGTCTAAATAGTTTTTTTTCTGCTTTGCTATGATCGGTTCCCTGCTTCGGGAACCGATTCTTCACAAAATGACAATTTTAAAACAGCTGATCGGCGGTTTCAAAATGGCCACCAGGTAAACAAAATGGCTCCCCGCTGTTTTCTGGGACGGATTCCTCGCAAGATAGGCAGCAAAAACGGCTACCCTATGGAGAATCTTCACTGGATGGTGAGTTTTGACCCCATTGGAATGCATTGAAGGGGTTTCAATGCGTTTTAATAGGGTTTTTTTGCTTTGCGATCTTTTCGCTTAACGGCAATTTTCCTGGAATGGATTATCATCGTTAAGCGAGGCACCACTGTAGTGATTTGATTGTGATATGCATTTCAGTCAGGCAAACAATTTTGCAATATCTTTGTTAGAGTAATCACTACTTTAAATTTCACAGTCATCATCTAGTCTTTGTATTGCATGCAATAAAAACAATTAGGATTGACATCTTTTTATTTATGGTTCCTTGACAACGGTGCCTTCCAGTTCTTGAGCAGCCACGACCATTGCAATGTAGATTGAACACACCTCAGGAGCCAAGCATCCAAGTTACGTTTTCAGGCAGAGTTTGGAAGTTGGCATCATTGCCAGTGGCGGGAAAATCCCTTCCAATGTATGCATACACAACAACTTGGCTCATCAGCTCTGTTGATAATCTGGTTGGTAAATTTCCATTCAGTAGCATGAGAAGAGAGTGGGTGCATTGAGTTAGCTACCTGCACAGCATTATCTGGACAAATTGGAAGAACAAGGTGTTCAGCTGTCTGCCAACTGAATAAAATATTTATGCTCTGACTTCACTGTATGAAATATACAAACGGAACTCACTTTACAACAGTAAAAAAATGCCCAAAGAAATAGCTTTGCTGCCACAACAAGCAAGCAATGTCTCTGTTTCGTACATTTCAGCCAAATAAATATTCCAAGAAGGCTGATTACTATTTCTGTAGATAATCTATTTCCCTTTTCACTGTTATGTATCCCAGTGGTTCTTAACCTTTTTGAAAGAAACGCCCCCTTGAGCCATTGAGGAAGTTATCATCGCCCCCCTCCCCGCACTGATATTTATTTATTTATTTAAGACACTTAAATCCAATGACCCCTGAAAACAAAATTCAATTCCAAGAAAATGAAATGCCCCCAAAAAGTAACATTTAATGATTTAGTTGCAAGTGAATTTTAAGACACAAAAAGAAATATAAAAAGGGCATAAATACACACTGCAGTGCAGGAACTAAAAATTTCAAGATGAAAACTCTGAAACTAAATTAAGATTGGAGGAAAACATATATTCATACACACTGTAAAAAGGCTGCAGCCATCTTCACAGGTTTGGCTTGCTCCAGCACCCCCCTACCGCCCCCCTTCTGCTCCAGCGCCCCCACGCCACCCCTTTTCGTTTTACCGCCCCCCTGAAAAATGAAATCACCCCCTGGGGGGCATTATCGCCCATGTTAAGAA
Organism: Pogona vitticeps; assembly: GCF_051106095.1. Lineage (NCBI taxonomy): Eukaryota > Metazoa > Chordata > Lepidosauria > Squamata > Agamidae > Pogona > Pogona vitticeps. Next base: position 14,679,917 of record NC_135794.1, read on the forward strand.
CCACTGATGTATCCAATCTGCTTCCTCTGCTTAACCAATGTGTTATGGGACATCTTTATTCTTTCTCTGAGGTCTACTTAAATGAGGGGTGAGCAATCCCCCTGACTATTTTTCCCCAAACTAGAACCAAATTTCCAAACATTTTTAGTTTTGGGAAACAAATTTGGAAATTGACATGACCTTGAAATAGACAACTGGTCCTAGAGTTTCTGGGCCTCAGAGTGGCCCCTGAAGTCTTGGAGGGCCAATGCTTGTCGAGGTACCCTGATTCGGAGACCAATTTCAACTGGCTTCAGGGTTCAGCGGCTTAGCACTTGAACAACACCTGAGAACTAGGACTGAAGAAAACAATTGGGGCAAAGAGCTGGTGGCCATTGTGCCCTTTCGATTAAGGTAAGATGTACAGTTCTATCATCCTGACCCATGAACAATCTTTTGCGTTTACACCCTCCGTGTCTTGGTGCAGGGCCTTTTGTCAGGAGGAACTACCAGACAGCTAGTGGTGAACCTTCCACAAACCTCAGCAGGCAACACAGGCCAGAGAGGAAATCTCCCTGTGTCATGTGTGCTGTTGGTAAAGCTACAGGAGATGAGAACTGCGCTGCTGCTGCTGCTGCTGGCGGCCACATTTTGACACTTGCCTGGACAATAAAAGGGTTCTGTGTGTTGCCCTAGGTTGTTGTATTATCTGTTCCGCTGGGTTTTACCCAGATTCTCGATTCATTTAATTGGATTCCCGTCAGGTTGATTTCCAGAATCAGCCGGTCTAGAAGCATTTCCACACCCCTCCCCACCTTTGCCTACCCTACCCCTGTATTTTAACACAGATGTCTTGTGCGATACTTGAGAGGCTTGGCTCTGTGATACCACGTATGCCTGTTCTATGCCATCAAAAGGGACCGTCCCATGATACTTTCTGATCTCTGATTCTGGCCCTGCAATCTCAGGGACTTTGAGGCAGGCAATCTGGCATTCCTAACCATAATCTCTGGAGGCTTCTGAATTGCAACGAGCCACTTTCAGACCCCCTATTTATTTATTTATTTATGCAAGGTTGGGCCCAAGAAATATGCTTAGAAATTATACTTGGCCTGTGCAACATGGGATCTTCCCAGCTGAAACAGCCTTCCGAGCATCTATTGTGGCTGGATGGATGCATGACAACTCTGTAGTGATACAGTAGCCCCCCACTGAGTTAAGGAAAACCAGAGATCCATCACAAAGCCAAAGGGGCAACTGGGCAGGGCAACGATCTGTTATACACAAATGATCAGCAGAGATAAACCATAGTCTTTTCTCTCTGCTGATCACTTGTATGTGGCAGATCACTGCCCAACACTAGTTCTGCCCAGCTGCCGATTTGGGTTTTGCTTAACCCCTGCTTTTCTTCCCTCAGTGGGGCTAACACTGGAGGACTGTCATGCAGCCAGCCAGCCAGATAAAGGGACTGCGTGACTCCAGTCACGTTCACATCATACAACCAATCATCCCTCAATCCAGTTATTTCGGCAAGGGCTGCCCCATCCCTGCTCCAATTCCTCATCTGAGCTACAGAACTGGCTCCACGTGTGTGGTTTAGGTTGATTCTTTGTGACTGGAGGTTCCTTCTTGTCGAATTGTTTCCTTGTCTCCAATAAAAATACCCTTTCTACGTGCAGAAGTTCAGCCTTGGCTTCCAAATGCAACAATTTACAGCATTTCACAAAGCTGGCAATACTGTATTCTTTCAACACGGAGATGCACACATCTTTAAAAAGTTTCTCAAGGATCACAGACTTTGCTGGAAAGGTTTCATGATGGCTGCTTTCATTTTAGTTTTTTTTAAAAATATTTTCTTTTTCTTTGCAAGAAATTTGCTCATAGCTGGAAAAGGGTGAAAGGATAGCACAGAGATCTCAGTCTAGCAAAGAGCCACTTCTGCAAAAGAGAAGTACCAGAGTCATACCACCATGAAATTCTCCTGCACAAGCTCTGGTGCAAAGAATGGGAGCTGCACAAGAACGTGATATTCAGCATCTAATAATTTAACAAGAGACCCTCCTTGCCTAGGCAGGGGGAGCTGTGCTCTATATTTGGATTTTTTTAAATGCTTCTTTGGCTGACAAAGGAAAAATGATTTGAAATAGCCCTAGGAATAGATTTTTAGAGATGTCTTCCAACTCTAATGTGGAGTTCTGGACAGAGGTGTACAGGTTTCTGTTCTTGGATTATGGTCTCTCAGCATTTTCCAGGCACCGTGTAATAAAAACACACAAACCTGCATACCTCTAGTTACAAGCTTGGTATCCAAGGTATCAGAAGACATCCTTTGATTTTAATGCCCGGTTCCATTACCATGTCGTTCCTGTGATTTATCTACAAGTCTAGGACCTGGACAGCTTCGTAATACTTTCTCTGCAACCCCAAAGCGTTGCCCAAAATAGATTTGAACTATTTATTTGCCACGAAGATGTCTCCATTGCTCCAGATGCTTCCCCCCTCCCCACTTTTTCTTCTCCTCTCTATGTGTGTTTGCTCAGTACAGCTGCCAAAAGGTTCAGCTCAGCATGCTGCTAAAAATGCAGACTTCTGAATTCCAAACTGAAGAATAATTTATGTTTGGGTGATGGAAAGTACATTCTCCCATGCCAATGGAGACAGAAAGAATATCTGCAAAAAATACGACAGGGAGAGCAAAAAACTTTGCAAGTGTTGTGACTGTGGATCTTTTGCATGCAGAGGAAGTTTGGCCCTCAGTCTTCCAGCAACTGGAACCAGCATTCGTTATTTCCTGAGAATCAGATGAGCTCATCTGAGGCACCAAACTTCCAATCCTGTGCTGGTTCTCCACCAGCAAGATGAAGTATAGTCCATGTTCTGCATGCTGTGGCTTTTTCAAGTTGCTGTGACTGAAATGCTCTAAATTATTCCAAAAGCTGTTCAGCAAAAGCCCTAACAGGCTGGTTGATGCTCTTCAACTAACAGCTCCTGGTTAATCAGTTCCACTAGCTTTTTTTTTCTTTCCTGCCAGCAAATAGTCAGTGGTTTCCTTAATGTGCCATGCTCGAGCAGTGGGACAGTGGTACACTCTAAAATTTGGGGGTTTAGCCTGACAGTCCCCAAGAGAAACACAAACATGTGAGCAGCCACTGCCTGGATCCGTACCAATAAAGTACTGTGGGCAGTTTCCATGAAGAGCTTTTGTAAAGCTAGTGGATCTTAACAGGGAGAAGTCATAACGATGTAATATTTTGGGTAAAATTCATCTCTCATCCTTGTCGTGAGGATTGCAGAGGCATCCAAAAGGAAAGAGAAACCAGGGTGGCTAAAGCAGATAATATCCTGCTAATCAAAACATCCTAATGTTCACTAAACCGCTGAAAGCCGCCTAGAGTGGTCTTAATTGACTAAATAAAATTTTTAAAAAATAAAGTCTCTGAGGATGACAGGCTTGCAGTCTCAACACTTGTGGAGAGCACCACGTTGGAAAAGTTGTTTTCTGAACAGATGCCTATTTTTGCATCCTAGCCCAGGCTGTGGCTAGAGCTGAAGTCTCTATCACCCCCATCCGGTGCCTCTACTGGTCTCCATTATATCAGCATAGGACTAAGAGGTGTAACAATTACAGTGTCAAACAGCAACTTGGGGGATCCAGATTTTCATCCCCACTGAGCAAACAAGGTCACTGGCTGATCTTGAGCTAAGAATGGCTTAGAATCATATCTAGGCATTCCTTTTCTTCAAATCACCCTTCTGTATGCTCAGGGGATTGAGGTCAGGGGACGTTGTTTATAGCCGAGGTTTGGCTCCCTGTCACTCCAATAGGATTTGCATTGGAAAAATATTCCCAAGGGGTTTTAGAACCCTGAAGGTACAACTCATCCTGAATTGGCACTAAAAAAGCAGGTGAAGAGACAGCCAACTTAGCAAACAAGAGAGGAGACGACTGCTTAGTATGCCTGACTGACGAGGAATAAAAGTGGAAACAACTGGGGAGGAAAAAAAAAAAAAAAACACACACAAAGGGGGTGGGAAATCAGAAGTCAGAATCTTAAACAGGAAAAGCCCGGCGTCAGGACTGGCTGGCGATAACAGAGAACTCCACTGAATACACAAACAAACAGAACTGAAACAGAGGCAACCTGGCAAAAGCAACTCTTTGACCGATTTAACCACTGAGAAGATCTTGGCTGTGGGTCTCAAAGCAGTGACCTAGACAATGTGGGGCTCAGCAGGCCAAAGAAAGTAATGTGTTATGGGAGGGTAGGAGAAACTGGGTTTGTACTGCTGATTCCTTTTGGTTCTCAGTGTGCCTCAACCCACAGATTCAAGAGGATTATTAGAAGCCCGTTTAATAGCAAAGCAAAAAGCAAAGCATGCTGCTTATATACCGCCCCATAGTGCTTCAAACACTCTCTGGGCAGTTTACAAGTTAATTATGCAGGCTACACATTGCCCCCCCCCCCAGCGAGCTGAGTACTCCTTTTACTGACCTTGGAAGAAGGCTGAGTCAACCTTGAGTCGGCTACCTGGGATTGAACCAGTGAGCACAGTTTTGTCTGCAGTACAGCAGTTTAACCCCTGCGCCACGAGGCTCTTGCGTTCACAGTTCAGCAGCAACCCCACTTGTCAAAGGTCAGGGCCTAAAAATGGGGTGGTGGTGTCCTCCTTATGGTATTGCATGCAACCATTACAGGGAGACTGGGACTACTTCAGTGCTACCAAAGGGCTCACAACTAACAATTGTGGTCCTCTGTTGCACACCTTGTTCCAAGTGGCACAATAAGGCTAAGGGCATGCATCCTCCGGCTCTCCCCACAACTTCCTGACTTGTTACTATACCAACTATATGCAAGCACAATGCACGCACAAACACCTTTAGGCTAAACCACTGAAGTCTGGCATCAATTAGAAATGGGAGGAGATGGTAGTCCAGATTCTGAAGCCACCTAGCACATAAAACCCAAACTTTCTGCACCAACTCCAGTGAGTTATTTCCTTGGAGGGCATCTTCTAAAGATCCTAATGGGCAGCAAGATTATAGAATCATGGAGTTGGAAGTGTCAGAAAAGGCTCCAGGACCCAGTCCAGGGCAAGAGCACAGGAACAAGGTAGAACCAGCCCCACAGCCCAAGCAGAGACCAACCAGCTGGGGTTTGGAGTCCAAACTGCAGCCAAGTAGAAGGATGATGCAAATCACGATAGGCAATCTAGGGGTCAAAGCCAGAAGGAACCATATCAAGGCACTACGTTCCAGGGATGCAAGGCAGAAACAACCCAGCAGGGAAGGAGGGCAGGAACCACCAGGCAAAGCAGGAACAATAGCACAACCAAAGACCTTTGCTGCTGAGTCAAAGGCCTGCCCTTCTATAGTCCAGACCTCAGCTTTCACAGGTGGCACTCCTGCGGATCTGGGCAACGGCTGCAGGGAAAGGGTCCTACAAAACTTAGAGCAGTTCTTCCGAAAGAGATGGGAATGATCCTGCCTGCACCAAAGTTGCAGGGCTCCAGCAAGGCCCCAGTCCTGACAGGAAGAGACCTATAAGGCCATCAAGTCCATCCCCCTGTATAACTCCCAGGAAGCACTGTGACAGCTTCCTCTCCCCCACTTTTTTTTTAAAAAATTTTAACAACAGGAAGCAAAGGTCAGAGAAAGTCAGGTAGCCTCAGCAGCCCTTCTCCAGGTGAGTGAAACGTATTACCAACTACTGTATCCTGTCCTGTTTCCTAAGCGTTGGCTTGGCTAAGTGGAATGCAAAGTCTTTTTTTTAATAGCCCTTTCCAGGTTCAGCTTTGGGTATGGTTGACCATAAGCTTAGCCTGGGTCTGTCACTCTCAACTTGGTTGCACTCAAAAGCAACAGTAACAATCCCTAGAAAGTGTTTTTTGTTTGTTTGTTTGTTTGTTTGGGTGTTTTTCTTTATCTTGGGTGGCCACCAATGCACAAAAATGTGCACAGTGCATGACCAAAAAAAAAAAAAAGCGTCACTGAAAGGCATCACTAAATTCACCATCAAAAAAGAAAGCATACATCTCATACTTATATGCATACATTTCAAAATGATTCTTATACTGTAAGTAGAGATAGCTGGACAGGTGCTGTTTTGATGGATAACTTTAAGCTCCCGTCCATCCATCTCACAGTGCTTTGTCCTGTAAGTGGTTTTGAACAGGGCAGCCCTTTAAAAAGGAGACACCAGTGGAGGATAGTTCCTTGAAGTGTCCTTTAAAGGAGGACACTTGGCCACCCTTACTTCATCTCCCATGTATGGCTTAACTCACATCTGCAGACCATCCCAATACATTTAGAAATGAAGCATCCCTCATCCGCCCTCACAGCAGGCTCACACATTTATCCTCACCAGCTTTGACACGGGCCTAATTTGCATCCATAAGTCATTAACAAACCAACAGAAAGAGGCTGAATGGTTTCTGACTGGCTAAAATTAAAATAAATACTGCACAGTCTCTCGCTCCGCTGCCCCACATCACTGAAATACCCACACTGTAATCAAAAGCATATTTTTGCAATTTTGAGGATATTATGCCAAACCAACAAAAAGCATCAAACTCCACCATCTAGTCTAGAAATACCCAGCATGTAATTTATGCCAATTCAACAAAAAAATCATCTTTTGCCCATCCCCCTTACCACATCAAAGGGCAGGTTGTTGAGAAGGCCAAATGTTGAAAGTTCAGGAAGAGGTCTTCGCTCTGTAATGCTCTGTTTTTGTTACCCGCGCCATTTCTGACAGTAGGTGAGCCTATGATTAGGAACAAAAATAGTTTTGTCTCTTTTCCAGATGAGTAACCATTTTGACAGTTGTATCAAAGATATCAACAGTTTTTAAACCAACATCCAGAGATGGGGAATGGATCAAGAAAACTTATACTTTAATGACTGCATATTGGCAAGAGTGCAGCCTATGGTCAGACTTCAAGGGAAAAATACAAGAAGGAGCTGCACAATGAAACAAACCTGTTTTTAAAACATGTTTCTTCAGCCAGAACAAGCAATGGCTTATGGTGCCTTTAACAGTAAACACAATTGTCACAGAGAAACTAAAACAACACACTAGCTGTGTGCTCGTATTCTTCCTATGGACCCCAGCTATTGGCTACCTTAATGCATCAATCTCATCAAAATTTCTAGGAATTACTTTTACACACTCAAAAACAGGACTCCACTTAAGGAGGACAGTTATGTTGTACAAACTAGGCAGCATAGTGTGTCCAACCTATTTTTGCAAGATCAGAAATTTTTGCATATGATCAGATAAAGATGTTCATGCATGCCACCATAAACATGTTAACACGTAAGATCCCACAGACCACTGTTGCCCCAGTCTGCTGCCCAGTCTATCCCTCCTCCCCCATGTATTCATTATGCATTTGTACATGTTGACTTGCTCACTTAAGTTTCAGCGGAGGCATCATATCTTTGATCATACAGGAATGCACTCAGACAGCTACTTTATCTAAATCGATGTGGTGGTAAGAATTTTGTGCACACTTCATAGCCCATCCATCTGAGCAAAGTGCAAGTTTCGAATACTAAAATAAACGGTGTCTTGGAATTTATTTTAATTTTCTTTTTTTTGCAGCTTACTTTGCTTCTGAAATGAATACGTATCAAACCATGTATTTGTAGCCAATGAGAAAAATGCAAACGAGCAAGACTCTGTGAGTAGATATTCTGGCTGAATCTTTACATAGGGAAACATACACATTTGCATTTCCATGGCCAATCCTTTCCTGGCCTGTAGAATATTTTTTTAAATTAGAAATTCAAGCATTTGGTTTTAATTTAGCCCGGTGGACATGATGGTTTATTTCCAAACATGGCATATTTTTGGTCTACGAAGGAGGCTGCCACTAGGAAGTCATTACGGACTGTGATTACAGCTTTCTGCATTAAGTAATTATGGGAAAAAAATGTGAAACATTGACTTGATTTGCAGCAGGGAATGGAGCAATCCACATGCATTTAGTTAAATAATCTCAGCATAAGTGAATAACCAAGCCTTCGCTTGGAAATAAAACAACTGTAATAGTCTTTACTTTGGGCGTAGAACCTCAAGAAATGTGCACTTTGCATATATCTCAGATTTGAAACATGTTGATCCGAAAGGTCTTCTACTAATACAGATAGTGAGAAAACGTTTCACCTCTAGATGTTTTAGACTACAACTCTCATCACGAGTGACTACCGACCATGCTGCCAATAACTTTGTGCTGATTTTTTGGGTAGTGAAGTCAAAATCATTTGGAACATCAGAGTTTTCCAACTTGGGGAACCAGGAGAGAGACAAACCACCTATTATATAACAGCAAAAGTCCAGAATTTGCCTTTCCAAAGCATCCTTGTGGTGCAAAAGGAACATTGCTGCACAGCGGTTAAACTGTAGTATTGCAGCTAAAACTCTATTCACAGTCAGTGATACCAGTGACAGCTGATAATGTGTAATGTGTAGCCTATATAAAACTTTTTATAAACTTGTAAACTGCCCAGAGAGTGCTTTAAGCACTATGGGGTGGTATATAAAGCAGCACACTTTGCTTTGAAGTCCACTCAACTTTACATGGAATTGCAACACTTGAATACTGGTACATGTAAAAGTGCTGTAAATCCCTATGTCATTTTTCTGCCAATTATAGTTTTAGATATCTTAAGTGTATATCTAAAACAGTAACATGTGAAGCAACCTAAAGACTTGTCCTGAAAGACTTGAGTTCTAGATGTAAACCTGTAATATACAGGTTTCATTTTCAAAATGCTAAGTTTCCATCTTGGGCTCTACAATTAGCAAAAGCAGAGGCAATTATGACACCTCCTTATAAGCTGTCCTAACAACAGAGCTGGTTTCTGTTTCAGCCAATACACATTCCTCAGGATGACACCATGTACTCATCCCCAAATGTCAGGGTGTAAACTACTTTACCTGTTACACTATGCTGATTAGTCACAGTAAGCGTTGTGTTGATACAGAGGCTAAAAACAACATTGGGTGTCCTTCCACCAGGCAATGCTGATAGTACAAAACCCAGCAGAAGAGATCAAACTACATATTGTTTAATATAACGGAAGTTACAATTTACACACATTAGAACAAGTATTTTAAAAACTTTTTAATCTACTAAAGCTTGAGTGGATTAATCTACAGATTGCAGATTGTAGCTAACTAAAATGAATGCAACACAGCGCCCTTAGAATTGTGGCTAATGGGCATTGTAGTGGATGGGGCACTAGATGTAACAACCAATATTGGATGAAGTCAAGGTGACAGGAAAGCCTAGAGCAGAAATGGGAATTCAGATACCCACTCACAGGCAGGCAACTAGGCAAATATGCCTGAATTCATACAGACAGACAGGCAGAGAGGCAGGAATTCCCTCATGGTGTCTCATTCCCACACTATTTATTCACCCCACACGTCAGCTGTAGAGAGGGAAAAAACAAAACTTTTTCATCTGTTGCAGTCTCTACTCATCCAAAGTGTGGTGAGGCTGAGGGTTCAGCAGGAGAGGAACATGCGTGGGGCCTTGAACCGTCATCTCTGGTAAGGAGGAAGGTAGTTGTGGTAGCCCGAACTTGAGGAGAGCCACTGCCTCATCCATCCGAAAGGATCAGCCACCATTGGGTGAGGAGGGACTAATCTGTTTACTCAGAGAATGTTGCAAATGGACCTGGAAAAAGGCTGTGAGGGCCAAAATCACTTCGGCAAAGGAAGCAAAATGGTTTGGGTTTTGGCCATGTGAAACAGGGGTTTAAGCCATGGATGGCCTTCTTCGTGGCCTTTGGTGGCTATTTACCCTGGCTGTGTGTCTTCCTTCTTCCCCTAACCTCTGGTCCCAGCAATCCCCACGGCTGCGTGCAATTTTAACAAGTAGCATATGCTGCTGTGCTGACGCATTATCCTCCTCGTTAATGGCAGATCTTAACTTCATTCCTTCCCCAAAGGTCTTTGTCCTGTCTCAGGCCTTCTGCTGTCAAAACAACTTCACCAGGAAGATAAGAGAGCTCCAGATATGAAGAGGCTCCTTCCTGCAAGCCATTGGCTATCTCCAAGAAACTCTCATCTAGGAAAAGCAACCAGACGCGTGGAATCCAGAGTGGGCCCCTTTCAGTTGCACTGCCAAAAATATTTTTGACCTCCATACATATGTGTTGTGTGTGTGAAAAGCAGCCAGCGACTTTCATGCAGGGGAAAAGCTGTGTTTTCCACGAGTAGCCGGAACTGTCACCCACTGGAGAAAGGGCAGTCATTCGGAAAACACACATTCTTTGGCCCAGTTTATCTTTACTTGTTGTTGAACCATTTCCCACTCCCCCCCCCATCCCCAGCACTCCCCATTTGACTTAGGATCTCTGGAGCCACCTCCTCCTGAATTGAATTAATCTGAGGCTTTGGACTCAGCCCAGACTTGACCCATACAAGATATACAAGAGGAAATAAGATTATGAAGGGATGTGATTCTTTTGGTTAATTCTCCCTTTTTCACTTACTAAGCTCTTCCTTTGAGAAAAGTCATATTCAGCCCAGAACTGGAAACTGGCAGTAACTTTTTTCTTTCCCAATGTGAGATGAGAGGTGGTTAGAGGCTGTGAAGTGGAAAAAATGGTATGTGTGCAGAAGCTCTTGGTTTTAGCAGAGTTTAGAAGTAACTAGTAAGAGATAACTCCCTGTTTGCAACTACTTTCTTCTTCCAATAACTGAAATACAGCTACATTACATCATGAATGTAATTTGACAAGTGATAATAATCTCATTCTATTTGCAGTGTAACTTTAATTTTTTAAGTTACTTTTCCAAGTATCAACTGTGTGGTCTCACAGAGGAAGGAGAAGCCTGTGGTTCAGATGTTGTGGCCCATGGTCTGTTGTGGGTGTTGAGATGATACAAGATTGGTAGGAGAGGTAGGTGTTTCGTAGCACCGACCAACAGCCTGTAGCATTCGGATGGCTTTTTAAAAAAGTAACTGAAAAGGCACGTCTTTCAGAAATGTGAACTTAAAACAATTTGGTTTTTAAAACTGCACTTACAAAGGCAAAACAACAACAAAAAACCATTTGCTTCTAAAAATCATTTGCCAAGCTCTGGGTATCAGCGTTCTAAGGAAGAACACAGGAAACCACTTTCAGGTTCAGATTGCTTCATTTATTATCTTCGTGGTGCCACCTCAGCCGGTTGCCTCTTTATCTGGTTGTATGTTTGCCATGCCCATGAGCAGGCTGCCATTCCTTTTTAAAATTAATATTAATTCATACTTACCTCAGGGGTGGGCACAAGCTGTCACCAAGGTTGTTCCTGAGGCCCAAAACCCCCATGGACCCCTCCATGTTGCTGTCCCAAGGTGGGGGGGGGACTTTTCTCAGAGCCCCCCCCCCGCTAAGAGCAGTGGTCGTTCCCATGGGGAGGTTGCAAACACCCTCAGTACTGAAAATCCAATAATCAAAATTATAAGTAGATGTCTGGTTACTTCCAGTTTAGATTTTTTTTTCAGAGTTGGGCATTTTTGTTATTTCTGGCCCGCTACATCCCCACACAGAGAATGAACATTCACACCTGGGACCCTGATTTAACCATTCATTTACATTATTGCAGTTATCCTTAAAACAGTCCTCGGACCATATCTAGTGCATGTTATTTAACATATTTCAGATGGGAGCGGAGGCTAAATTAATATTTGTTTGTCTAAGTCCATCTGCTAAGAACACCTAAGCTAAAAACAAATTAGCAGGTCTTAGCCAAGGCATTTTGGTGCCTTCAAGTGGCACCACCACCCACTGCAAAAGTATCCAAGGCCAGTTAAGTTATTTTGACATTGAAGTGGAAAATCCCACATGCATCTCTCCTCTTCTCTCGCCATAGAGACTTGATGGTGAATTAAAATTACTTTCAACTTGCTGCCTTTCATAATATTGTCAATTAGCTGCTATAAGATGACTGACTCTCTCTAAAGTATATGGCCAGCATTGGCCAGGGGCTTCTGGTTTATATGGGATCAGATCAAGGTTACCACGTAAGGCAGATATGATAGCACTTTTCAAATACAGTGGTGCCTCGCTTAACGAGCGCACCGTTTAACAAAGAATCCGTATAGCGATCCCTTTTTGGGGATCGCTATACGGATCAGCCCCAATCGCCGCACTCGCTTTGCGACGATTGGGGTGTCCGGCGGCCATTTTGGAGCCGCCGAACAGCTGATCGGCGGCTCCAAAATGGCCGCCGGATGCGAAAACATCGCTGGAGGGGTAAGTTTCGAAGCTTATTGGAACGCATTAAACTAAGTTTAATGCGTTCCAATAGGCTTTCCTTACCCGCACAGCGATGTTTTCGTATAGCGAAGGTTAATCCGGAATGGATTAACCTCGCTATACGGGGCACCACTGTACTTGAAATGTAATCATACAGAGGAGAGGCAGGATCTGTTCTCAATCATGGCAGAGTGCAGGGCACATAATAATAGTCTTGAGCTATAGGAAGCCCAATTTATTAGGAAAAACTTCTTAACTGATTGAGCAGTACGACAATGGAACCAATTACCTTGAGAGGTGGTGAGTGCTCCAACACTGCAAGGCATTCAAGAGAAATTTAGACAACCATCTGTCAGATCTGCTTTAATTTGGATTCCTGCATTGAGTAGAGGGTTGGACTTGATGTCCTTATAGGCACCTTCCAATTCCACTGTTCTGTGATTCTATAGTGGTCGGCTTCCAGGCATTCTAACTCTTTGAATATAATGAAAACCACCATCAGAACTTTGAAAGTTACCTTTTAAAGTCATACGTTCCCATGATTCATTGTATTGCTTGACAGTGATCAGTTGCTGTTACTCATTACACTGTTGTAGCAGTTCTTAACCTGTGATCTGTGGACCCCGGGGGAAGGGTTGCAATGTCCTCACAAGGGCCTGTGAAGGCTTGAAGAAATGTTATGATCTTCTGCAGTTAAAACAGAAAGAAAGAAAGAAAGAAAGAAAGAAAGAAAGAAAGAAAGAAAGAAAGAAAGAAAGAAAGAAAGAAAGAAAGAAAGAAAAGGAACCATAGAACAAAATCTTAAATTTACTTTCTTGTTTGTGTAAAACTTGGCTTTCTTAATCGATTGCCTGAATTAAAAACAAACAAAAGTAAAAATAAGTTATGGAAATAACTGTTTGATAGCAAATAACTGATATTTCTGCACATGATGAGTGGCTTAAAGAAACCACGTGACATTTCTTGCTACTGCACAGGGAGAAGAGAGAGTTGGAGTCAGTCAGTGTCAGTGTGAGTAAGTGTTGGGATGGATTTCGTGATTGTGTCATATTAATGAATTTATGTACTTGTAATTTCAGTTTCTACAGCAAGAATTAAAGACAATTTATTTTAAATTTGTATGGAATCAAATAAATAATTTCCAATAAAATATTATAATAGGAGTGTGTGTATTAAGATATTAACTTATTTCTCCCTTCTCTCCAAATTCATGAGAAACTTTAAATAAATATTTTATGTACTTTCAGGTTTTAAATCTTGGGTTAAGTCTTGGTAGTGCAGAGCAACAAAAGGTATTTAATGGGGGGGCCATTAAAGGTTAAGAACCACTACACTACCGAAAACAACCCATTTAATGACTTATTTTGCTTCTGTTTACTATTTGATACGTTCCTTTTAAAATAATGAAAAAGAACTGCATAAATTTTGAAAATTTCTATAATTCTAAAATGCCTCAAAAGTGACTAGAATATGCCACCCGTTCTCCTGCAATAAGGGGCAAGTCCAAAACCTGGAAATATCCCTGTTTGGGGGCTGCAACTCCCAGAACCCCAGCCAGTATGCCCGTTTGGGATTCTAAGAGTTGCAATCTGAAAAAGTAACTTTTCCATGTTCTGGAAGACAGTGAAATTAAACTTCTGTGGGCCAAAGCATTATGTCAGCTTCAGAGCTTAGAAATGTTAGGAGGCTGGAAGATGCTTGCATATGCTCAAAACTACTGCCTATGTTCTTAGATGGGGATTCTGCACTAAAAACCACTGGAGCAGAACTCAGCCGTTCTGAAGCTTCTTTTGGGCTTTGGGCCAAATGGATCCTTTTTTCCCTCCTGCTGCGAGGGTCTGGGGGCGTTTGGGAGGCCCCACTTGTTCTTGGTGACTTTCCCTCTCGGCGGTTCTTTGTTGAGGCCAGGCTGGCTGTCCCTTTCCCATGCCAGGGAGAGATTTGCCTGGTGCCAGCGAGCTCTTTGTCCCAGAGCGCAATTGATACAGCTTCCCCCCCCCCCAGATAAACACAAGGCTTGTTTTAACTATGTCTGTTGATAAGTCTCAGCAAGACTTGATAATGTGGCCAGTCGGATGTTGTCAGGACGAAGGAGTCAGACATGCTGGCAGCAGCCTTTTCCCTTTCAAAGCACATATGTTTAGAAAAGAGAAGGGGCCGAGGCTGGAGGCGGCAAAGCACCAGTGGAGACTATCAGAAGCATCAGACACCCAGCGGAATGTTCTTGCCGGGCCTTGTGAGCGCAGGCAGTGAGTGGGTCCCTCCCAGGAAAGGGAAGATTCCCACAAACATTGTCACAGGCCCCAACGAAAGCATTTGTAAGCCCATAAGAAAATATATGAGTGACACCGGGAATGATATGCAGTTCGTGAAGGCTTATATGCCGAATGAAAATGTTCCTCTTTCGGGTGCCACAAGACTCTTCGTTGGTTTTGCTACAACACAATATCACAGCTACTTCCCTGGGAATATTTGGAACATGTTGGATCTCACTGAATGGAATGGAATAGAAACTCTTCAACCTCATGAAGAATTATGGAAATGTCACATTGGAAAAGGCACCAAGGGTCATCTTATCTGAACCACACACACCCCGCCAATGCAGAAATTCATAAGTGTGTTCATACAGTGGTTTTCTGGAGCAATGATTCTCCAACTTTTGCGTCTTACATCCACCCATAACTTTTTCAAAGAACTGGGATCCCACCATGATAAGCTGACTTTTGCCGAAAAGGACAGGCATATGTTTATAAAGTAAAGTAAAGGTAAAGGTTCCCCTTGATAATTTGTCCAGTTGTGTCCGACTCTAGGCGGCGGTGCTCATCTCCGTTTCCAACCCACGGAGCTAGCGTTTTGTCCGCAGACAATCCTCCGTGGTGACATGTCCAGCGTGACTGGACACGGAACGCCATTTACCTTCCCACCGCAGTGGTACCTATTTATCTACTCGCATTTTTGCATTTTGCATGCTTTTGAACCGCTAGGTTGGCGGGAGCTGGGAAAAGCGACAGGAGTTCACTCCATCACGTGGATTCGATCTTACGACCGCAGGTCTTCTGACCTTGCAGCACAGAGACTTCAGCAGTTTAATCTGCAGCACCACCACGTCCCTTTTATTCTGTTCGTCATCTTCAGTAAGTTAGTGGGCAGAGAGAAAGGGCAGTTAGGAGAAACACCAAGTGGCTGTTAGCATACCAAAATATCATAGATGGATAATCCATGGAATGTGGAGTCAATAGAAGATGGCACATTACAGTTGCAGGAACATGTGGGGATTAAGGGAGGGTGAATTAGAAATGGCTTCAGTTGTTTCTCTGTACTACTGGTAATATGTGAACCACCAGCTAACAAGCACTACTATGGCTGTCCAGATCATATGCATCTATGTGGCTGTTCAACCCATACATTCTTTCTGTTATAACTGGTTGGTTTTCCAAATTCTCATCACCCAGTATGATGTAGCTTTGAGAGTTATAGACTGAGATTTGGGAGATTTAGTTTCTAATTCCCACTGAGCAATGAAACTGATAGGCCTGTCACTTTCTGTTAATCTGCCCTACCTCGTAGAGTTTTAGTGCGGATAAGTGGGGAGGAGAAGACCATATCTACATCACTGAACTCGTTGGAGGGAAGGTATAAATGCAACTAATAGCAGAGCTAAATATAACCGTGGTGCCACCAGTGGTGCCTGCCACAGCAAGGTCTCCCAGTATTAACTTTATGGGCTCCAGGTTGTAGAGATAATCAGTAACAGCCTTTATTTCTATAGGTGGGGCTCGTCAGCCTTGGGAGGCAGCCCATCTAGGAGGAGGAAAACTCCGATTTCAAACCTCCACTGCCTTGCGGCTACATCCACTGATGGAAAAGGCTTCAGGAGTTAACCTCGAGGCAAAATCCGGAGCTGGAGTCCTGGAGGCAGTTCGTGTCATTCTGCCAACTCCTGCGACGTCGCTGGAACCAGTTGTAGTGGCTCTTGCCTTTCCATTGGACTATTTCAGCAACGTGGAGAGGGGGGATTTGCTGCTTGGGTAACAGCCTATCCTCCATGCTATCTTACCCAGGCTTCATGCTCTGGAGAGGACACTTTCCAAATCCTCCATACAGAGCACATTACCATAGTCTCTGGAGACTGAAGGATGCCTATGATGATGGAAAGACAGAGACAGAATCAGTGGCTCTAACTCTTTCTTTGAGCTTTTGGGGTGGGGGTGAGGTATATGCACTAACCCCATCCCCTGGGGATTCCCTTTCGAGAGGGGCCCCTGTTAATATCACAGGAGGCACTGAGAATCCTGGCTTTGAAAAACAGGAGAGAGATGAGTTGGAGGAGTGCTAGCTCTGGCTGGTGCCCTGGGTGGTGGTACTGGGGTCTGGTGTTTTGTTCCTCTTCCTCTGCCTCTTGTGCTGGTGTTTTCCTTACCAGCCCCCTAGCTGAGTTGGAGTGGATGCCCTGCTCCTGTTGGATGGCACAGGTGCCAAGGCCACAAGAGAGGTTCTGAGGGCTCCATCTGTCCTGGCACAGGGGCTGCTCATCCAGGGCCCCTTCCTCTGCTTGAAGGGTGGGATTTGGGGACCACAGTTTCCCACCTCTCCTGAAATGCAAAACTGAGGGTCCCAAGCCTCAAGAGACTCTCCCCACATCTCCCCTTCCTCTGAGGTATCAACAACTTTGTCCATTTTTTTGGAGGATGTTCCTGAGTCCTCTTGTTCCTCCTCCTTTATTCCAGCCCTCGCCTGTTCCTCCTCCTTCTGCAGGTACCTGTCATTAGCCAGATTCTTTCTGGACAGCTGTTGTCCCTCCCCCTTGCCTGCCAGGGGTCTGGGAGCCAACCTCTTTAGTGCGCTCTCCCAAGATAGTGTGTTGAGGGCTGACCGCCTACCTAGGATACCAGCAATGACCCCCTTACAAGCCAACAGACAGAAATGCAACTAAGAAACAAAGAAACAGAATATAACAACATATATACTGTACATGTTTCTCTGCCCTTGATTACTATACATAGAAATAGCATGGAATTTACAGCATGGCATTTACAATGCTCAGTTGGAGTCTCAGTCACACAGCATGGCATTTATGATGCTCCATCAAAATTGACTTGCACGTCTTGAAAGGTTTTGAACTAACGGTATTGACAATGGACCCTCACTTGTATTTTTCTACAGAAGCAAGTCACGCACATCACGTAAAAAACCCAAAACTTTCCTCTCTCCTCCTGAAAACCCCACCACCACCAAGAATAAAGTGAGAAAAAGCTAAATATGACAAACAGGAACGGTGCATGGATAGACACCATGTTGGATTCCAAGCCAGAGGAAACTGTCAGTCACTCCTAATGAGACGGAAACTTCTCCTGGCATTGGGTACTCTTTCGCTAAAATGATCTTTTATAGAGTGGCAAGGAAGAGACCATATTATAACGGGCATCTGAAAATAAAGGCATCCTCATACCAAGAGGCACCTCTTCTGCTTCTTTTGCTTCCCAAACTCTTTTTTTAGGGTAATAAACAGATCATATGTCGAAGATGTGGTCAGCAGCAGTACTGGAATTATGAAATTTAAAACCCTGTGAACTACAGTGTGGAAACCAAGTACAGGGGCCAGACAGCACTTGACACTGGAGGCAACAAAGAAAAGGGGGAGCCTGCTTTCCCTGGAACAACAGGTGGAAGTAAGCAAAACAAGCTCGCCTAAAGCAAAGGACAGACTCAGAAATAGGTTTGGTGACAAGCAGCAGAATTCGTGGACTGACTTCCCTGAAAAGCACTGTGTTTAAGGCGATGACAGGAAACACACTGGTTAAGGATGTTACGTTTCTGTTGGGAGCCCATTTACACAGGTGAGAAGTTACATAATGTTGCAAACCTCTCAAAGTTAGCATAGAGCTTGGAATCGTTCAGATAGTTATGAGGATCTAATTCACTGATCTTAAAGTGCTACCGAATTGTATTTGTTAGTTAATTCACAAAATCGTTAATCTTTGTCACTTAGAATTGATGAAAATGATAAGAAGTCAACACACTGGAAAGGGTAACATAGCAGTGTTTGGCCTTTTAACTTCCAAAATAATACATTTTAAATTCACTGCTGTACAAAAATATTATTTGCTAGCTCGTGTGTGTGTGTGTGTGTGTGTGCATACATATGTATACACACACGTATATACATATACATACAGATAGATATAGATATGCTTTGTCTACAGGGCACCTCCTTGCCCAAATTCCCTCTCCCTTCACTGTGCCACCATAGCCGCACCCAAAAGAACAGGAGACTCAGGTGGAGTGAAAGGTGCCACTGCCACCACCACCACAGCCACTACTACAGCCACAACTTTTAAATCCAGCAGCCATCTTGGGTGTCAGTGTTCCCAGCATGTACCCCAAAGAGCTGACATCAGCCTTCCAAAAGTGGAGGCAGAGGAGCAGAGAGAAACCAGCAAGAGGGGTTCTTTCAGAGGGGATAGTTGTAATGGGAAGAGCCTCGTGGCACAGTAGTTAAACCACTGTACTGTAGCCAAAACTGTGCTCACGACCTGGGGTTCAATCCCAGGTAGAGGCTCAAGGTTGACACAGTTTGGAAAAGGTTTGGGGGCCACTGATTTGGATGAAACCCTCTCCCTGCTCTCCCTGCTCTGTCCTCCAGGAGGACGTCGGTGGGAGTGCAATTTTAATCAAGATAATATTAGAAAAGGAAAAGGCAGGGCCCGTAAAGGATATTCTTTGGACAACAAGCGGCAGCATTTCCCAGGCAGCAGAGTCACTGCCCAGGCTGGCTGGGAAATGTTGGAATTTGTGTTCAAGAAAGCAATGTTTCCAACCTTTGTGGAGAGGTTAAGCATCCTCTTTCCCTGCACTGTGGTTCTCATTCAAACCAGGGCTTTCCATGTCTCTCTCAATTTTTAAAAAGCCAACAAAACAAACAGACAAAACAACTCTGATACGATGTGCAGCAGTGCATCCATTAGGCCTATTTGCCCTAATTCACCGCCTGAAATCCTGTTGCTCATCATAGTGAATTGCAGCTACAGTAGACCCATTGAATCAGTAAGGATTTGATAAGTAAACTCCTTCACAAGCTCCATTGATAAAATGGGCCTGCTCTAGTTGTGACCCTCTGTAGTGGCAAAAAGCACAGAGCTTAATAAACATGGTATCTATTTCCCTGGAAGTAGTATAGGATAGAAGTTAGGGGGTGAATTAGGAGCCATTTGTTCCTTGAAAAACAGGACTCTTCTAACGAATAACTACGGAAAAAACAAAAACATTGTTAGCCCAAAAACTAAAATGAAAGATGTTACCTCTTTTAAATTTCCAAAATGCAGTTGGATTCAGTGCCAAAGCTAATACACTTCTGTTTTACACACATAGTCAAGTACATATTCAAAAAATAGTATTGTCCTTTTTGAAAAATGGATGCTAAAGGGATGGAACTAAGAACCATGTTTGTAACCAGTCAGACTTAACAGCAATTACTTGAAAAGATATTATGATCTTTTCCAGTAACACAGTAGCCGTTAAGTTCGACTGATTGCAAACATGGTTCTGAGCAAACACCTTCTTCTGATAAGGACTCGAGGCAGCTCACAATATTAAAAACAAACAATATAAAAATTGGAAGGGGAAGCAAAAAGAAAAGACAAAAAAATCAAAAACAAAACAAAACAGCAGCCTATCTCCTAATCAGTGAGTTACTGAGAAAAAGCCTGTCTAAATAATTATTCTCCATATTTCATTTAAACTCTCTTTGGCATCCTTGAATCAATCAAAAACTGCTAGAACCTTCAGACATGTGCCTTTAACCACCCACTACCCAACAGAGTTCTGGATAGCATCCTTTTTTGAAATGGTCACCGCCTATCTTCTAGTCATCCGCAGAGTCCTAAGTTGTAAACACCTGAAGTAATTCTTTCCATAAGCTGAGCCATGGCAGAGTTCTTTTTCATCATACACACAAATCTTTAGAAGTGTCTTTATGTAACTTGTAAACATGTGAGCCAGTGCGGTGTTACGGCTTTAATTGCAGAGCAAGAAAAAACATCATTAGCCCAGAGTGGGGTGAGGGAGCTAAACTGTGACTAAAACCAGGGCACTATGTGTGAATTGGTCTGTCTGTTTGCTAGATTTGAATGGAAGGATGTTAATGCACTCTATGCAAACTCAGAAATGGTGTCTAATCTGCAAATTATCATAGCCACTTCAACTGTAAGGGAAGTTACATCTGAATATAATTATTGGAATAAAAGCAATATTCTGTACCTGTCTAGTGCTGACCCCAAATTGTTGCAAAACTGCTGGTATTATTGTACGGGGAAAGAGATCACATTTGATCCACTTGTCAATGAAATCTCATTCCTGGCAATCACATGACATAGAGGGAAATGTGCTTTTGAACTGCAACTCCCAGAAACCCCAGTCAGGACAGCTGGTGGTGAAGGCTTCTGGGAGTTGCAGTCCAAAACTCCTGAGTAAGTCAAGGTTAAGAACCAGTACTCTAGCCAATCTCAATCTGTGCCCAAACTGGACCTTTTTGCAGACCAGGCTGAACCAATTCCCTGGTAGAGGGAAATACCGCTATAAGGAAAATTACTGTTAAAGCAATCCTTCCTGGTGCTATCAGGTGTTTGCCTTTGCTCTCACTTGACTGCACCCTGTGCTCTAAAATACATCCATATAATGACGGTCAGTCTTGCTAATGCTGTGAAAACAATTTGCCGAAGGCCACAAGAGTGAAACTGTACTTTACAGCTTAAAAGAAGGAATTTGTTACGTGCTTGAAAAGGCAGAGTTTTTCATACCTGCCATAGTTTGCAAATAGCTTTGTGATTCGGCACAGGAAGATAAGCACATCATGTTGATTTGTCAGAGGAAGTTAAGCACAGGTTTAGTTTGCAAATAGATTACTCAGGCCTCTGAACTCATTTTGCAGGACTAGAATTCAACTGAATTACTAGTAATTTACACAAAAGCCAACTTTTGGTTACATTATGCTCTCTTCACCTCAGCAGCCTTCTTTAGGCAAGTAGAGTTGTTGCTACTATTAAGGAGTTATTTGCTGAGTTACAGAGCCTGAAGTAACCAGTTACAAATAATGAACTGGTCTTTTAGGCCAGATGGGTGGGGTATAAATCAAATAAATAAATAAATTTGTCATATGTTCATTTCCCTAACAGCTCAGTAATAATTAAGTTACATTTTGCTTGCAACTTAGTAAGTGATGACTTCATTCCTTCTACAGTGTATCCACAACTTTTAAAAAAATGCTTTCAGAGTTATAGGCCTTACTAAAGGATGAAAGAGAAATATTCCATGGCTCTAGCAGCAGTGCTTGCTTTCTTGCTGTTTGACACAGGAGTAGAAAAACTACACTCCATTTTTGCAGCTACCCTCAACCTCTGATTCTAGCAGTCCTTTCCAGCTCCTTCTGCCATGCCTCTTCACCACCCTACTCTTTCAAAAACTTCCAATGAAGGCTGATTTTGTGTAGAGGAATAGTTGCCATTTTGAGCTGCAGTGGTTCTTCCGCAAGAGGCTGGCAGGTACTGTCAGCGAGGAGGAGGAGAGGGTGGAGTGTGTAGTAGATAGCAGAAATGGGAAGAGATGGGAAGGGTAGTGGTCAACCTCTTTCAATTTGTCACTCCAGGAATCCTTCTGCCTCAGAAAGCTAACTCATATGGCTGATGATAAAGACAACAAATCAGTAATGAATGTGGTCTAAAATGAAGATCAAGAAAACAAAGTTCAAGTTGATCAAGTTAAAAACAAGCAACTCAAAAATGCCTTAAAGATATACAGTGATGCATTGCAAGATGAAATTAATTTATTCTGCGAGTCGTGTCGTATTGCGAAAATTTCGTCTTGTGAAGCATGGCCATAGAAAAATTCATCTTGCGAGTCACCCCCAAAAAATCACAAAAAGCTTTTGTCTTGCGAGTTTTTCGTTGCGTGGCATTCATCTTGCAAGGCATCACTGTACATGAAAGTGTGGAAATATTGGCAAAAAATGTATCTTGGAAGTTGACTGAAACAGTGGGATCACAAGTCAGTATAATGCTGGCTTAGAGCTGCTGGCTCAAGGAAAAAGCATGAAAACTGGAACAATTTAAAGCTGACTTTGCGAATGTGCACTGCAGAGTGCTATGTATTCTGACTTCTACTGTATGACATGCACGTTTACACAGCCAAATATATTTATTTATTTAAAATATTTCTATCCCATTTTCTCCCCAAAAGGACCCAAGGTGGCTTACATCATTAAAACAGTATTTAAAAGCTAAAAACAGTAGGTATACAAATATTTTTTTTTAAAAAATTAAACATGTTATATTAAAATGGTAACTAAGTTTAATATTAGAACACATTTGAAACAACAGAGCAAAACAATCCATTTAAAATCTCTGTTGGACCACCAAGACCACTGCCAAGCTCCCCTCCTCCCAAGATCATTGGGAAATCAGCTGTTTTTGCCATCCATTCTTTGAAGAACATGAGGGACACCCTGTCCAACAAGGTTTCCCTTCACTTAACTTGGCTTTCAGAGACATTAGGCTATTTGGGACATTTTGTCGATTGGCAGCAAAGGCTTGCTGCCATCTTCAGATAATTGGGAAATTGCTGTTTTTGACACCAAGTCTTTGAAAAATCTGGGAGACACCCTGACTAAAAAGAGAACAAGACATAGCCCAAAGAATCATCACATCCTCTCCACCAAGTATAACATACAATTAAAAATCATTTATATATGTTGCAAAAATATAAATGAAAATGTGGCATTGTAATATTCTGAAATACTTCTATAATTGTAAGGCACCTACCTAACCCATCTTAGTACAAAAGTAAAGCAATTAAAAAAGCAAGGTGGAAGGCAACAACAGCTAATGTTCTATTACAAGACATTACAGTGGTGCCTCGCAAGACGAATGTAATTTGTTCCACGGTTAATGTTGTCTTGTGAAAAATTCGTCTTGCGAAACGCATTTTCCCATAGAAATGCACTGAAATCTAATTAACGTGTTCCTATGGGCAAAAAAAAAAAAATCAGAACAAAGTCACATTTGGTTTACAAAGGGTATATTAAGTGCTCTGTAAAGCCATACATATTGTGCAGATGATTTAAAAAATTTTAATCAAAAACTTTAACTTTTTAAACATCATAGAAAAACATTTAAAAATCAGCAAACATGAGGCAGGAACAAAAAAAAAATTGAAAATATTCGTCTTGCGAAGCACGACCATAGGAACATTTGTCTTGCAAGTCATCAACCCCCATTGCCAAACCCATTTGTCTTGCAAGTTTTTTGTCCTGCGAGGCATTTGTCTTGCAAGGCACCACTGCAATTGAAATGAGGCAGGGAGTGCTGACCAGCTGCAACATACTCACAAGGATATGTTTACCTGATGGGACACACTCAAAACAGCACACAAGGTGGCTCAGCGAAATACTAGGCTCCATATGAGTAGATTACACATTGGCAAAAACTGAAACAATGCAGAACAAAAATATATATCCTACCACCTGACAGCAAAGTGGAAAACCTGGAAAGTAGATCTTTTATCATGCTTTGGCGCAGTTGGCACCTGTTTCAGCCTTGAGTGGCCACTAAGTGTCAGTATCATGGATACAAAGAAAGTTGAAAAAATGCTCAGGTTGGACAGGTGTGTGTCCAGCTGTGCAACCAGCAACTCATTAATGAGTGGCAATTGCCACCAAGATTTATGTAATTTCTCTTACACAAGTATAAAAGAGCATTAATATCCTAGTCATTATTTCCAGGGACGTGGTGGCGCTGCGGGCTAAACTGCAGAAGCCTGTGCTGCAGGGTTAGAAGACCATCAGTCGTAAGATCGAATCCACACGACGGAGTGAGCGCCCGTCGCTTGTCCCAGCTCCCGCCAACCTAGCGGTTCGAAAGCATGCAAATGCAAGTAGATAAATAGGGACCACCTCAGTGGGAAGGTAACAGTGTTCCGTGTCTAAGTCGCACTGGCCATGTGACCACAGAAGATTGTCTTCGGACAAAACGCTGGCTCTATGGCTTGGAAACGGGGATGAGCACTGCCCCCTAGAGTCGAACACGACTAGACAAAAATTGTCAAGGGGAACCTTTACCTTTACCTTTACCATTATTTCCAAGCTCTCATTAATCCTCACTCATTATCAGAGGGAGAAGAAACACAGAAAAGGCATGGAGGAGAAATGTCAATGGTCAGAAAGCAAACCGAACCACTGATGCATAGTCGCCTTATTTTGTGGATGGCTCTAGTCAAGCCGTCTCTCAGTCAAGTCATTCAGTCGAACAACCTTGAATGGCCGTGCAAGTTGCAATTTGTTTATAAGTTAATGTCTGTAATGAATCATGCAAGGAAGTGCTCACCGCATGGAGACAAAAGTCTGGAGCTGCTAAATCAAAAGGGAAATGTACTACGCATTTGCCTCGCCCGTTGGCACAGAGTGGCTTTTAGGATTTGGTGGTGTTTTTTAATTCATTTGTGCTTACTCCAGCTGTTTGTTTTTGTCCAGTTTTATTTTTGAAATCTGGGCACAGTATCTGATTCTAAATAAACAGGATTTTCTATACCACCATCTCGACTATTCAGAGGAAGAATAACTGCCCGGTTTTCCTTTGAGAAGATGTCTCTTTTTTATTCTGAAAAAAACCTTTCCAGGAAGAACAAAGTAAAAATACACAATCCAATGGGGATGGGGGGGGGAATTTCATATAACAATTGTTTAAGAACAGAAAATATGAGAGGATTTTCTCCTGTTTACATGGAAGAATCAACATTCATTTCTTTTCTGTTGTTGTGACGTGCCGTCAAGTCATCTCCGACTTACGGTGACCCTATGAATGAGTAAACTCCAAAATGTCCTGCCCTCGACAGCCCTGCTCAGCCTTGGAAACTGAAGCCTCTGGTTTCTTTAGGAAGTCAATCCATCTTGTTTCTGGTCTTCCTCTTTTCCTACTGCCTTCAACTTTCCCAGCATTATTGTCTTTTACAGAGAATCCTCCCTTCTCATGATGTGCCCAAATCAGGACAGCCTCAGTTTCAACATTTTTGCCTCCAGAGATAGTTTGGGTTTGATTTGCTCCAGAAAGACTTTCTGGCAGTCCAGGGTATCCACAAACCACTTCTCCATCACCACATTTCAAATAAATCATTATTTTCCTGTGAACATTCTTATCTGTACAGCTTTCACAGCCATACATGATGACTGGAAATACAAGTATGTAGACGATTATTACATTTGTTAGTTAGTTAGTTAGTTAGTAGTTAGTTATATTTCTATACCACATCATCTAGTGGCATTGTCACTACCCTTGGTGATTTCCAACACTAAAATAAACAAAAAGAACACAACCATGCCACATCCAACCCAGAAATACATGAATAAAAATATTAAAGAAGAACAATACACCTAAATAGCCAAGATGGCTGCAAGAGGCAAGATACAAACTCCAAATTATATTGGACAACATTAAAATTAAGTGACAAACAGTTATAGAGGGAGGGTATCATGAAATGTCTTTCTGAAAAGCAGTGTTTTGTATGCTTCCTGAATATTAGGAAGGAAAGGGCCTAATGCCTCTCCACACATCCCACAAAAATGGGTGGCCACCACAAAGAAGGTTGGTTCCTAGATGTAGACTTCCTCGTTTGGGGTGCATCAAAACCTGAGAATAGGAAATTGATCATAGGGAGAGGCATTCCAATAGTTAGCAAGATCCCAAGCCATTCAGGGCTTTATAGGTCAACATTAATATTTTAAATTTGGCATGGAAGCAAACAGCAGTCAATGCAGGTGAGCCAGGACTGCAGAAATATGGTTGTCTCTTGAAGTCCTTGAGATCAGCCTGGCCACTACATTTTGTACTTGCTACAGCTTCTGTACTGCCTTCAAGGACAGCTCAACGTAGAGAACACTGCAGTAGTCAATCCTGGAGATTACCACTGCGCGAACTACTGTCAACAGGGACTTCCGCAGGATGGAAAAAGGTAGACCTGACCACAGCCCATATCTGTTTCTCCACTGAGAGGGCCAGGTCCAGAACCACACCCAAGTTATGAACTGCTCTTTGATGGGGAGTGTCTAGAGCAAGCTGAAGTCCCCCCAAAACAGTCAGGGTCCCCAACTAACAACAAGATTTCTGTTTTGTCAGGATTCAACCTCAGCTTGTTCATCCTCATCCAGTCCATAAGTGATGCCAGGCAGTGCTCTAGGGTCTGTACAGCTTTCACTGCTGAAGATACAAAGGAGAGGTAGAGTTGCATATTGATGTCAATGCGCTCCAGATCCCCGGATCATCTCCCCCTAGGTCCTCATACAGATCTTAAACAGCATTGGGGAAATGATCAACCCCTGTGGGACTCTGCATTGTAGAACCCATGCAAACAAAACAGCCTTCCCAAGCTGTACCATATGGAGTCGGCCTTTGAGGAAGGACAATAGCCCGCCCACCCCCGTTCACCAGCCTCGCAAACCAGCCCAGCTAATAATCTTTTCTGGTTCCTTCACTGCTGCCCTTCTGAATTTCAGTCTTCCGATTTCTTGGCTGCAATCTCCCTTCGGATTGATTGCTGAACCAAGGCATACAAAACCTTTATTTCAGTTCCTTTTCTGTCAGTTGAGTAGCTCTTCTCTAATCATGATTTTTGTTTTCTTAATGTTCAACTTCAGTCTTGGTTTGGCACTTTCTTCTTTCATTTTCACTAAAAATCTTTTCACGTCACTGCTGCTGCCTGCCAGTAAGATAGAGTCATCTGCTTATCTTAAATGTTTCTTCCACTAATTTTCTCTCTTTCTTCATCGTCTTTCTGTATGATATGTTCTGAATACAGATTGAACAGAGCAGGAGATATAATGCACCCTGGTATGACACCTTTGCCTATACGCAGGGGTGGGCAAAATGCAGCCCTCCAGATGTTGCTGAACTGCAACTCCCATAATTCCTAGCCCACACAGCCAATAGTGAGGAGATTTGGGCCTAGCCCACACAGTGAGGAATGTAGATTTGCAGTTCAGGAAAATCTGGAGGGCCACACTTTGCCCAGGTTTGGGCCTTATAGGAAATCATTCTGTCTCTCCATATTCTTTCCTAACAGTAGCTCCTTGTCCACAATACAAATTATACATCAGGACAATCAGGTGCTGAGGTACACCCATTTATTTCAGAATAACCCATAGTTTCTCATCCAGCTAATATCAAACTTTGGCCATGGCCATAAATACAGTACGAAAGAAATATAGGCTGAATCAGGAGTGTATAAATTCCATAATTAACTTTATAAGGTGATGTGGCCTCCTCCAAATGTGCCAGATCCCCTCAGGGGCCATATGTCCCTCGTTGAGAATGATTGATACACAGTCAAAAGCTCTGCTGTAGTCTAAAAAGCACAGACTGATCCTATTCTGAAACTCTTTAGTAAGCTCCAGTAGACAGCAGATACTTGCAATATGATATTGAGTGTCTCTTCCTTTTTGGAATCCAGCTTGAACATCAAGTATTTCTCACTCCATGTAGGGTAAATGCCCTTGTTGCAACACCTTGAGCATCACATTGCTTGCATGGGAAATTGAAGCAATTGTCCTATAGTTACGGCATTCCTTGGCATCTCCTTTTTTGGAGAATGTACACTGGATTTATACTGGAATGTATATGGAATGTTTCCATTCTGTGAGTCATTGTTTTGTTTTCCATATTTGTAGGCATATTCTTGTTAGGATTTTGACATATTCAGTTTTTTGTGGCTTTAAATAGTTCAATCAGTATTCCATCTACCCCTGGTGATTTATCTCTTCCTAGTGCATTCACAGCAGTTTTCATTTCACTCTAGAACTATAGATTCTTCTTCATAGGATTCCTTTTCAAGAGTGTCTAGCATTTTTGTCTCTTCTGTACAGGTCTTCAGTATATTCCACCTTCTCTTTATTTTATCCTGGTGATATCGTATGCTTCAGTGTTGGTCATTCAGCATTCCTAATCTAGGCTTAAATTTTCCTTTGATATCTTGATCTTGTGGAAGAGATATCTTGTTTTTCCCCTCTCATTATTCTATATTTCTTTGCACTGGTTGCTGTCGTAGTTTACTTTGTATCTATGTGACAGTCACCGAAAAATTGCATTCAGAGTTCTGACCCTATTTCTGTTACCTTCTCATCCGTCCATTACCATTGTAAGTGTTTCTTCTGTCATCCATCCAAGTTCTTATTTTCTTTTTACCAGAGGAATTATCTTTTTCCATTCTTCCCTAGTAATATTTCTGGTTTCAATCCACAGTCAATCTGGTTCACGGTCAATCGAGTTTAGTAATACAAACTTGTATCTTTAGGTTGTGTACTTTCAATTAATCAGAAATACTGTTTGAATTATATTTTGGCACTACAATTCTTTTAGTGTTCTTTTTCAGCTTTAGTCTAATTTTGGATAGTAACCATTTCTGAGCAGAATCACAATCTGCTCCTGGTCTTGTTTTGCTTGAGAGAATACAGTGTTTCCATCTCTTGCTTCCAATTACATAGTCCATTTGGTTTCTATATTAACCATCTAGTGATGTCCACTTGCACAGCCATCTGTTTGGTTGTTTGAAGAATGTATTTGCAATGAACAGATTGTTGGCTTCGCAAAATTCTGTGAGATATTTTTCTGATTCACTTCTGTCCCCTAGATTACATTTTCCAGCAACATTTCTGCTTTGTTCTCTGCTTTTTGTATTCCAGTCACCTATGATTATAAGCACGTTTTATTTTGGTGTATGATTAATTTCCTCTTGGATGTTTGTGTGCAAGGTTTCAGTTTAATTTTCTTCAACATAACTGTAGCTGGAGCATAGAATTGAATGGCTGTTATGTTGATATGTTTTCCATGGAGTCTGACTGATCTTATTTGGTCAGATCTTGCATTTAGCCCCAACTGTCTGTACTACATCTTGCCTTAGTATTAGAACCATTCAGTTTCTTCTGATTTTGTCATTTCCAGAGCAGAACACTTTGCAGTTGTCTGACTGAAAATGTCCCATTCCAGTCTACTTAAATTCACTGACGCCAAGCACTATTTATACATTCTATTTCTTGCTTTACCATTTCTAATTTACCTTGATTCGCATGTCTCACATTCCATGTCCCAATCGTATGTGTTGTATAGCTACAGATTTTCCTTTCACTTCTGTGTACATCAGCTTTAATCTTGTGTCATTAGCAACAGAGCTATCCATACTTGTCCTTTGCTTTTCCCCAATAACTGAGTGCATTCCCACCTGGCAGTCTCATCTTCCAACACCATATCTTGTCTCATTTTGTACTGTTCCATCATAGATTTAGTTTGACTGACATTGCAGTTGCCTCCTCTGCCAGTCTCACTTTCAGCTACAGATTCTGGGTACAGCCCTATTCGTAAGACATGTCAGCTGAGCAACTACAATGATCTCCCTTACCTCACTCCCTCAAGTTGTATTTGAAGTACAACACTTGATTTTCCCAGACAGCACGGCAAACTGAGTAGTGAGATTTTTTTATTCCACCACACCTGGACAGAATCACGGTGGGGAAAACTGGATTACAGAATAAGATGGAAAACTATGATACAGTATTAGCATCTATCTTCTCACGCAACAATGGGCTCAAATTAAAGCACGCCAGATCTTGATTGAATATCACGAAAAACATCTTAACTGTTACAGCAGTGTGACAGTGGAACCAGTTACCTCGGGAGTTGGTGAGTGCTCCAACACTGGAGGAATTCAAGAAGAACTTAGATAATCATCTGGCAGATATGCTTTGACTGAACAGGGGGTTGGACTTGATGGCCTTGTAGTTCCCTTCCAACTTCACTTTTCTATGATTCTATGATCCTCAGAAGCCCTGTACAGACTCTATGTTGAGATATTCAGTCAAACCCAAGTATGCAGCAGTAGCAGCCCTTTTCTAAGCCGCCCAGAGGCCTTTGGGTAGTGTGGGCATAGTAATTATTAATTAATTAATTAATTAATTAATTAATTAATAATAATAATAATAATAATAATAATAATAATAATAATAATAATAATAATAATAATAATAATAATAATAATAATAATAATAATAAACAGGATGCAAGGACAAAGCACTCATGCAGGTCAGCGAAAGAAGGAGGGGACTACACTAGTGCTGCAGGGGACTTAAATCCCCTCTACCACAGTAAGGCAAAACTTTGCACGGGGTAAATCAATCATATTGGCTGAAATGGTCCTTTCTCCCTCAACAATTCATAGTTTGCAACACTGTCACTCAGGGAGGAGAGATGGGAGTCCATCTTGTATGGAAACAAGCTTTCTATTGATGACTATCAACTGCTCCAGTCCAGGCAAAATAATCCCTTGAGTTGATACGGCGTGATTTGTAGCCCTTCTGTTTGAGCCACTCCAGGCAACTCAAGAAGCAGCGAGAGAGGCAGGGCTGCAGCAAAACTAGTTACAGTTTGAATCCTATCCTCCCCAAAGAGTAATCTAAGCTGCCAACAGGGGGAACAAATTTAAACTACTGTTTATAGACATTTACGAAGAACTGAAATGATGTAAGCCACCCTTGGGTCCTTTTAAAGGAGAAAGTAAAAATATGTTAAATAAATATGTATTTTAAAATATTTTAAATGAATGTATGTATGAACGAATGAATGAATTGGCCCTGGCATCTTGCTAAGCAATCGTTAAGGAAGCTAAGGAACTATGGTTAGGTTAACCACCCAGGATAGTACTGTATGCACTATTGACTTGCCTCCAGAGACCACAGATAGAAAAAGACAATAAACAACATGTTAGAAGCAATCATTTTCCTAACGGGGGAATGTTAACTTTTTGGACTACAATTTCCAGAATGCACCATATACTGCTAACTAGCTATGCTTGCTGGAAAATTCATGGAATTGTATTCCAAACAGGTAACTTTCCATCCCTGGATTTTCCTATAGAAATAAACATTTAGTCCAGTAGTTCCCAAACATGGGGACCCATATGTTCTCAGACTATACGTGCCAGAAATCCTGGCCTGCACAGCTAGTGGTGAAGATTTCTGGGAGTTTTAGTTCAAGAACATCCCAAGGTTGGGAACCACTGATTTAGACAATTTGTTTTGCTTCTAAAGTATGGTCCAGCACAACCATGGTACACACACACAGGCAAACACACACAAAATAAGAGGCTGCCCAATAGCACTTACTGTATAACTGCAATATAGAAATGCTGTATGTTCTCCCACAGAAATTAGAATTTACTGTAATGCTAACTTTAGCAATGACTATACACGGATGTTTCTATAGTAATCACTCACAGGATAACTTATTTTCCTTCGGGTTTCCTCCAGAACTATTATTACCTGCCTGATGCTACATCGCTCAAACTATTTCAAGACCACCCATCCGCTACAAGTCACAGCACTGTCCCAAAAGGACCATAAACCCGCTGGAAGCTAATCGTGGACAACAGAAGATGGATTGAGTGCTCACGTAGTGCCCTCTGCTGTAATCTCAAAGCATGGAAGACTTGAAGGAGATGGAGAAAACAGAATGGGGAAGATGGGCCATTCACTGAATATAACATAATGTTTTTGCATAGTTCTCTCTCTCTCTCTCTCTCTCTCTCTCTCTCAACTCTTAACCAGAAAATTCCAAACAACAGAGAATTTATATTTTCCTCTTGTTCAGACATGACTATTACAGTGGACCCTCTACTTACGGAATTAATCCGTATTGGAATGGTGGCTGCAAGTCGAAAAGTCTGTAGGTCGAATCTCCATTGACCTACAATGCATTGAAAACCAATTAATCCCATAACCGGCGATTTTTATTCTATTTTTGTTCCATTTTGGGTTTTTTCTGGTCTGTAAGTCGATTCTCTGGCTGCAAGTCGAATCTAAATTTTGCAGCCAGAGAAGTCTGTAACTCGAAAAGTCTGTAAGTCGAGCCGTCTGTAAGTCGAGGGTCCACTGTAGTAGAGTATTAGAGTTGTCAGGTCATTAGCATACTATTCTTTTATATTTGCAGGCTAAAACCTGAGACCGGGAAATATACAATTGTGATCTTGGGGATGTTAAGGCTCACAGGAAACAGAAATGTTCCTGGGCCAGCAATAGACTATAGAAATGGGCATGAGATGGATGTGCCCAGATCTTAGATATTATCAGGTTATATGACAAGTCAGACCAAGGGGGGAGGCTATTTTTCTTTGTGCAGTTGGTAGCAAAATATGTCCAACAGCAACAGTGGGTGCCGCTAGTCCTGCTAGGGGTCCCTCCCTGCCTTGCTTCAGATGGCACAATAGACTTAATGCACTCATCATCCATCTCCCCATGTTCCCCCTCCACTCCTGACTTCAAGGTATGTCTATGCTGTAAAACATGCAACACACAAACACCTGGAGTCATCTAGGAACGGGTAGGGATGTGTTCAGGCCTTAAGGCTTGCTTCAGATGGCACAAGCAAAACTTCAAAATTTCCTTGTTCAGTGTCGCTTGTCCTGGGATAATCTTCCTGTCTGGAGGACTATGGAAGCTCATTTTCCTAAGACAGCCTGGCAGGTGGAGAGAAGTTGCATTCTTTGCCTGTATCATGCTCCTCCTGATCAGAAACAAGGGCGCCTGATGCCTACAGTTTGCAATGAGAAGACACCTGCCATTAGGATTTCTGTGGCTTTTGGACAATGTGTTTAAAACAGAGCTTGGAAGGCTACTTCTCAGAACTAGTCATTTACAGTTGGAATCCCAAGGCAAATAATAATAATAATAGTTACTACAGTGGACCCTCAACTTATAGACGGCTCGACTTACAGACTTTTCGAGTTACAGACTTCTCTGGCTGCAAAATTTAGATTCGACTTGCAGCCGGAGAATCGACTTACAGACCAGAAAAAACCCAAAATGGAACAAAAATAGAATAAAAACTGCCGGTTATGGGATTAATCGGTTTTCAATGCATTTTAGGTCAATGGAGATTCGACCTACAGACTTTTCGACTTGCAGCCACCATTCCAATACGGATTAATTCCTTAAGTAGAGGGTCCACTGTATTAGAGCAAGCTTTTGAAGTCATGGATTCCAGTGTAAATTACTAGTTTTAGATCAGTAGTTGTGTTTTTTTTTCTAGAAGTAGAGTTGCTTTGTGGCATACTGTATTTGCATTGTGGTTTTTATTTCTCCTCAGCCTTAGTGCATGGTAAGAGCATCACTCAGGGTCAAGCGACACATTACAAGGGATGTGTACTCCTGTGATTAACTCATTTCCCCTCCCACAATGGAATTGCCTCAGAATAACATGCCTCAGCAAACTTGCAAGTTAATCCATGTTTATCTTCCAATGAACAATCATAAAATAAAACATGTTAAATGCTCCTCCAAACTTTTAGCCTGCAGAACCCAGACCAGCATACACAAGAGATACATTAGATATGGCATGGCTCTCATTTTAAAAAGAGGATATTGCAATTTATCCAAACATGACAGAATTAAAAAATATCGTTATGTGAGGGCAACTGCCAGAATATAATAGCTTGAACAGTACACAGTATTTCTAAATCTTTTCCAGCTGGCATTGATATGAGTCCTTAAATATTTGCTCTTTCTTCAAGTTGCTTTTGGGGCTGCGGTTCTAAAAGCCTCCTGACCCTCACAATGAAATTTGCTCCGCGCTGTCTTGGGTGGCGCCTCTCCCTTTAGCCAGCAGCAAGGCGGGCATGTTACAATCAGTTTAGGTCTCTTAATCTTGCAGCCCCCAGAAGCCCTTGCACAACAAGGCAATGTAATCATTTAGACTGATTTAACCTCTGGGAGTGCATTCATATGGAACCACGTTGGCTTGAGCAAGTGCATTCACTCTTGTTTGATTTCAGAGAGCGTTGCAGGAAAGTTCCTTTTTTTTAAAGTACTGCTCCCAGATACTGAGTCATCATCCAAGAAAGCAATTTCCTCAAACTCTGTTTAGCAGGGTTTCAAATAGAAGTAGAAAGGTGGCAGGGCTCACCGGGCCATTACCAGTTACCAAATTATAGAGGGCAATCTTCTGTCTGCAGGTCATTAAAGGGGCAGGGCTTCAAAGGGCTGTCCCTGGAAGCCTTCCTTCCGGAGATTAACAGAGACAGGGAAAAGGTTGGCAAACAAGTTAATGGAACATTAGCTGATGCTGCCTCTTTGAGTGCTACCGCTATCACAGGTAACAGAGAGGAAGCAGGGAGACCAGTGAAAAGTAATTGCAAAGTACATCAGCTTTCTTAAAGGCAGTCCCACCCAATAACTACACACCCCAATCAGTGGGATAATCAAACAAGGGCAGTATCTTTTGTTTAAGGATTTCAGGCAGATGGATGTCCATCCGGCATGCTTTCGTTGTGTATTTCCTACATTCATAAGGCTCTTAGTGTACCTTCCAACTTTTATGATCTAGTCAGCTATGGCTTGGGTCTTCCGAAATGTGTATGAGAAACTGAAATTAATATTTACCTTTATGTAAATTCCAAATCAAAAAGGGACCACTCTTGTTCAGCTGTGTTAGCTGTGCAACATAGAATTCATACCTCCATATCAGGTAAAACCCAAAGGAAAAATATATTTTAAAAATGAAAAGGAAAAAAAAAACCTTGTGGCACCTTATAAAATATATTTTAATCCAAAGAAACAAAACAAAAAGAAAAAAGAAAAAAACTGGCATTTAAAGGTTAACTATTATATTTTAATGTATGTACACTTTGTCAGACATATGGAAACAGAATGAAATTTTGGATGAAATATCAGTTTCATAAGCAGAATATTCTAAATATTCATTGGCTACATGCAGTAATTAGGCCTAGGTTTGTTTTAGGATTCAGTTGTAAAAATTCCTCCAGGAGACAGAAAAAAGACCCCAGGTCTGAGCAAAGATGAACAGGGATTGGGTGGAGAGAGGTGTGTGAGAGAGGTTTGAAGACTTGGGACTCAGTTAGAAGGAGGGGAAAGAATATATAAAGCTAAATATAAGAGTGAAGGAAGATACATGTGTTAATGTAGGGAATAAAATTATATTTTAATGTGAGCTTTCGTGAATAGGTCCACTTCTTCAGACATATCTAGTGAAATATAGTAAAATATAGACTTCACAAGTAAAACATTCATGCTGGATTTGAGGGTCAGTGGTGTATAGTTACTTCCCACTTGGTGTTCACTTCTCTGGTTTGTTAACATTCCCATAAGAGACAGAGAATAGAACACAAGGCAAGAGCAAAACAAGAAGAAAGAGGTTGTTTGTGGTACTGTAATGGCCGACTGTTAGCACTAATATGATTAACGGTGACAACAGAGAAACAATGTGTGTTACTACAGAGAATATTAATAGTTTTACCTTTGAGCCTTGTACTAAAATTTGCATCAGGTAGTTGTGAAGGAAAATAACAGCAGAGAACAGCATTTCATTTTTGAGATCACATACATAGGAGCACCATGAGTCTGAGATGATCTGATAGTGTACAACAACAATAACAATAACAAAACAAAGAATGTCTGGGTACACTTAAATGTTCTGAAACAGGTTTCTGTGTATGGCCATTCCTGATGTCCGATTCATGTCCATTAATTCTTTTGCACAGAGATGTTCCTGTTTTTCTATTGAGTGCAGAGGGGCATTGCTGACAAAATATGGCACAGATCTCTGTGCACTTTATCGATCAGGACCATTTTGTCCAACATACATTCATGATGCATTGATTAGATGGGTTTTGTTTTTTATTTATTTTTTAAAAATATTTTTCTATTTTATTATATTTTTAAAATTTCCATATACTACTGTAAAAGCAAAACACTTTTCAATAAAATTCTAACAGCAACCAAACAAAACCAACCATCGCTAGCAAGGGCAGGATCTAAATAGCCTCTGCAGGCCAGTCACTGTTCATGGAATTGCTTGTTCCAGTCAGAGAAGACCTACTGAATAAAAGGATGCTGGAACTGAGAGAAATTATGTGATCCCTGTAACCAGCTTCAGTTAACAATCTGGCTGTAGCATTTTGGACCCAATGAAGTTTCTGAACACTTTCCAAAAATTGCCCCATGTAAAACACTATGTTACACTAAATGTCACACTAATATAACTAAGATGTAAAGAAGGCATTTTTAACACCATGGCCAGACCAGACATCTCTAGGAATGGGCACAGCTGGCACATTACTTTTCTCTAAGCCACTACTGAAAGCTGAACATCCAGGCTCAGAGATGAATCCAGAACCATAGCCAAGCTGTACAACTGTGTTTTCGTGGGAAGTGTATCCCTATTCCTTGATCCTTTCGATTGACCAGGCGCACCTCTATTTTGTCTGAATTAAGTTTCAATGTATTCACTCTCATCCAATCTATTTCTGACACTGATCTAAAACCAAAACAGCTTTCTCAGATTTGGATGGACCGGAGAGATAAAGTTGGGTGTCATCTGCATACTGATGTCACTGAACCCCCAAACTCAAAATAACCTCTCCTAGTGATTTTATGCAGACATTAAATAACATAGGAGACAAAAGATGAGCAGAGTCTCATGACAGTTAGACACACACTGGCAACATCCCGCATAGATTACTGCAATGTGGGGCTGCCTTTGAAAACGGTCCAACGACTGCAGAATCGAGTGCAGAAAACGGTCCAACGACTGCAGAATCGAGCTGCGCGGCTGGTGAGTGGTGGGGCCGCTAGGGAACATATCAAGCCAATTCTGTATAAGTTACATTGGCTACCAGTTGCTGCCCTGGTCCAATTCAAAGTGCTTGTTTTGACCTATAAAGCCCTAAATGGCTTGGGCTCTGGATACCTGAAGGACGGCCTCCTTCCATATGAACCTACTGGGCAGTTAAGATCTAGCCAGGGGGCCCTTTTGAAAGAGCCGTCCCTCAAGGAGGTAAGAGGGATGGCTTGTAGACAAAGGGCCTTCTCGGCAGCTGCCCCCAGACTATGGAACACCCTCCCAACTGAGATTCATCTGGCGCCGACGTTGATGACATTCAGCGCCAGGTCAAACCCTTCCTGTTCCAGAAGGCTTTTAATTGAAATAATATCAGCTGTGGGTCCGATGGCAATTTTTAGAGTATATATTTTAATTGCATTTTATTGTTTTGTCTTTTTATTGTATTTTAAATTTTGTAAACCGCCCAGAGACCTGGGCGGCATATAAGTTAAATAAAATAAAATAAAATAAGTAAACAAACAAACAAACAAACAAACAAATAAAATAGAACCCTGAGGGACACCATAAGTCAATCGCCGGGGTGTCAAATAGGAGTCCCTCAGCACCACTTTCTGTGTTGTCCCCTCCAGAAGGACTGGAGTCACTGTAAAACAATGCTTCCAATCCCATCCCAGAGAGACAGCCCAGAAGTATACCATGGTTAATGGTATCAAAAGCCACGGAGAGCTCCAGCAGAACCAACAGGGACTCACTCCCTCTGTCCAGTTCCAAGTGTAGGACATCCCTCAATGTGGCCAAAGCAGTCTCCTGCCCATATCCAGGCCTCAAGTCAGACGGAAATGGATCTAGTTTATCTGTCTTATCCAGGAACCCCTGGAACTGAGAAGCCACAACCTGCTCCAGCACCCTGCACAAGAATGGAACATTAGAGATTCTCTGGTAATTATCCAGTAACATGGGATTCAAGGAAGGCGGCTTCATCAGTGTTCTTATAATTGCCTCCTTTAAGTATGCAGGGATCCTACCCTGCCTCAAAGAGACATTCATGATTCATCCTACCCATTTATCCAATCCCTCTCTAGCAGTTTTTATAAGCCAGGAAGGGCAACGGTTCAGCAGACATGTAGTAGCCTTCACTTTTCCAAGGGTCCTGTCCACATAATCAGGCTGCAAAAACTGAAACTTATCCATTAACACTGGACAAGCAAGGCCCATCGTTATATTCATAGAACCTGTATCAACTACAGCATCCAATTCAGAGCAGACCTGATTGATTTTGCCTGCGAAGTGTTGTGCAAATTCTTCACAATGGGTTCACAGTGTGGTCTCCACTCTCCTCCTGTAGGCCAACATATCAAAGGCCGTTGACCACTCAAAAGAGCTCCACCGAACAACTCTGTGCAGACACAATAGTGGCAGAGAAGAATGATTTCTCTGCTGCCATCACTGCCATCCAGTGTGCCCTAGCCTGTGTTTAGTCAGATTCACCCTGAGTTTTCCACCATCATTGCTTTAGTCTCCATCCCACTTGTTTCATCATCAACAGCTCCCTGATAAACTGGGGGAGCGTGTTGATTCTACTTTGTGGAAGGGGATGCTTAGGAGTGATCATGCCCCTGGCCATTTTCCCATTCCAGAGGTCAAAAAGAGCTTCAACAGAATCACATGCAAAGGTCACAGGAAATTCTCCAAAATCAGGAAAACATTTTAATCCATCAGCCTTCTGGAGCAGACCATCTTAATTGATTCCCCAACTCTGCAGAGACTCTGAGTGAGTCTGAATCCCACCAGATAATGATCTGTCCA
This sequence comes from Pogona vitticeps, assembly GCF_051106095.1. NCBI lineage: Eukaryota > Metazoa > Chordata > Lepidosauria > Squamata > Agamidae > Pogona > Pogona vitticeps. Next base: position 14,718,617 of record NC_135794.1, read on the forward strand.
TTACAATGGAACTGCAGAAAATTCCTCTGTACTCAGATCACCAACATCTAGCCCAGTACAGAAGAACAAGTCTAAAGTGCGTCCTGCAGCATTGGTGGGGGCAGATGCCATTTGAGGCAGACTCAAAGTTGTCATGAAATCTTGAGACACTCCTGACAAACCTGTCTCAGCATAGATGCTGAAATCCCCCAGCATAGCAAGGGAAGACCAGCTCGGCTAACTCAGGAAGGACGACTATTGAGTAATGGGGTTGGCAGTAAACCTTCAGAATCCCTATTCTTTCCCAGACTCTGACTTCCAGATACACACATCTGGGGCAAGAGGTAGAACATCAGAAGGCCACTGCAACTGTACCTCACTGTTGTCCAAGCCTTGTCTGCTGCTGCATAGAAAACCTTGGTGGACAAAGCTGAGTGAGATTAACACCTCCAGCCTCAAGCAAATGTGCACTCATGCAGGATCAAGTCCTGGATGGCTGCTGTTTTCTCATATACCAACCTGGTATTTAGTAGCAATACTTTCAACACAGGAGGGCTGACGCCAAAGCTAAGTTATTTAAATTTGGGACAGCTTAGGAGCAACCAATAAAAGGGATGTGGTGGCGCTGTGGGTTAAACCGCAGAAGCCTCTGTGCTGCAAGGTCGGAAGACCAGTCGTTGTAAGATCAAATCCACGCGATGGAGCTCCTGTCGCTTGTCCCAGCTCCCGTCAACCTAGCGGTTTGAAAGCATGTAAAATGCAAGTAGATAAATAGGTACCACCTCAGTGGGAAGGTAACGGCGTTCCGTGTCTAGTCGCGCTAGCCACATGACTACAGAAACTGTCTACGGACAAACGCTGGCTCAATGGCTTGGAGACAGGGACGAGCACCGCCCCCTAGAGTCGAACACAACTGGATTAAATGTCAAGGGGAACCTTTACCTTATCTAGGGGCAACCAATACCCTCTGCCTTCATCTCTTAAATAATGCTGTACCTTAGCTGCTGTCCCCTATATATATATCTCCTCCTGCTCTGTACAGTTCAGGTGGCTGCTCACTATTATCTCCTTCTCATAAAAGCACATCCCTCCACAAGCAAAGATGCTGAGTTAAAAATTACTCCTCAGATGCGTAGAAAAGAGCTGGTAGTGACTGGCAACAATATGAGTGCAGAAATAAGATGAGTGAGAGAATGATTTAGGGAAGGTACTATGCGCAGTGGAAGGAGGAATACAAAAGGTGAATTGCAGCAAGAGTCATCCTGAAAGTTCTGCTGAAAGCTTGGCACCAGCAGCTCTCAATATGTGATCTCCCCTCAAGCACAAAGTAAGGTAGCTCAATACCTATAAATCCAAGAATTACAGTAGCACTGTTGGGAGTAAATATACTGACACACATAAATGATAATTCTATTAGAGAACATAAGAAGACCCCTTCTGGATCAGGCCAAGGGCCCATCTAGTCCAGCTTCTTGCATCTCACCGTGGCCCCACCAGATGCCTCTGGGAGCATAGGAGACAACGAGATACCTGTCTCCTGATCCCACTCCCCTGCATCTGGCATTTGGTGGTACCTTCCTTTTAAGGCTGGAGATTATACATCCCCATCCTGGCCTGTAACCTGTGATGGCCTTTTGCTCCAGGAATCTGTCCAATCCCCTTTTCAAGGCATCTAGGTCAGATGCCATCACTGCATCCTGTGGCCAGGAGTTCCACAGACTAAAAATACTTTTGTCTGTTCTCACACTCCCAATTTGAGTGGATGTCCCTTCATGCCCCAGTTCCTTAATAACCCTTGGTACCATCCAGGCTTATAGATCTTCAATTTATCGATTAGGAATAAAACATCCTCTCTTTTAACCTGTATCTAATTTAGTCAGGAGGGGCCATTAGTCAGGAGGGGCCATTCCGGCAGTGGAATCTACCCAAGGTCTTCTGTCATAAAGACAGATGCGAAGAACTCATTTAATTCCTCTGCAGTCTCCAAGTCCCCCTTTCCCTCCCTCACCATCCGGAGGGCCAGCCGCTTCTCTGGCAGGTTTCCTGCTTCTAACATATTTAAAGAAGCTTTTATTATTCCCCTTTATATTACTGGCCATATGTTCCTCAAAGTCTTTCTTTGCCTTCCATATCATCTTCTTACATTACTTTTGCCAGGGTTTGTGTTCCTTTTTATTTTCCTCCTTGGGGGAGGATTTCCATTTATGGAAGGACCCCTCCCAGCCCTTTAAAACCTCTCTAACTCCGCTCGGTTAACCATGCAGGCACCTTCTTGGACTTAGTTGAGCCCTTCTTTTTTCGTGATATGCACTTCCACTGGGCCTCTACGACTGTTGTTTTAAACAGGCTCCATGCGCTCTGGAGAGATTGGATTCTTTTTACCTTCTCTTTCAACTTCTTTCTAATGTCTTTCCTCATTTGAGGGAAGTCCAGCCTTCAGAAATCAAAGGTTTTTGTGTCAGATTTGCTCGACATTCTCCCCGCAACATGCATGGCGAAAGATATCGCAGCACGGTCACCATTTCATTATTGGCTGAGGGACATTCACGTCCCTTACCAGGTCCTGAGTACCACACAATATTAAATCCAGAGTCCCCTGTCCTCTGGTGGGCTCCATGACAGATTGGTCCAAGGCCCAGTCATTCAGCATGTCAAGAAACCCAGTCTCTCTTTCTTGACCCAAGCATGCATTGACCCAGTCGATGTGAGGATAACTAAAGTCTCCCATGATTACAATCCTGTCCCTCTTGGGCACCTCCCTGGTTTGTCTTCTCATTTCAAGATCACCCTCTAGTTTTTTTTATCTGGAGGATGATAGCGCACCCCCACTATCATATTTCTCCTTGGACCTGGTAGTTTAACCCACAGTGATTCTATGATGGAGTCAGACTATCTCCATTCTGCTGGATTCTACCCCTTCTTTGACATAGATGGACATTCATTGCTTGAATACATCATAATAATTCCATTAATCCACTTGTAAGGAGACAAGGGAATTGAGCAGAACAGATTCTTACCAGGTGTTATGAAAACTCAACATCTGAACAAGACTTTGGTTCTTTGCATTCCACTGGTGGTCGATGCACTACTGGTTGAGGACTACTGTTATGAAACTGTACCCCGGGGGGGGGGCAACTACACCATTAAGGGACATGCATATTCTTGATTTTAGAATATTTTCCTTCCAGGTATGCAGATCTTTCAGAATTACAACCTGAGAGGTCAGACATGCAAATGAAGCCCTGACACTACTTACAAACCAAAACAAAAATGCAGATGTAGGCAAGGCTGTGTTAGAATTAATTAAAAAAATGGGGGGGGGGGCTCTTAAGAAAGCTCTGCTTCTAATGACATATTGGACAAAACCCTGTTGTGAAACTTTGCACCAGCTTAACCTGGATAAGGTGCTGGAAGCATGTAATTTAAAGCAGTTAAAAACTTCCTATTCTCCTCCTTTCTGGTTCTAAGGTTTCCTAGGGCTCCCTTTTGCCCTGGAGAAGCCTTCGGGAGCCCCGGACGTATGGGTGGGAGAGACTTTAATAGGAAAAATTAGCTGCCGGATCCTCAAGACGAGTACAGTCACTTGAACAGCACTTAGGATGAAAATGTGAAGCATTTTAAACAGACTGTATATCCATTGGGACAGATATAGCAAAGGGTTAAGAGGCAGCAAATGGACAGAGGCCAAAGGTTTGTGTTATGATCCTTGTGATCAGTAAGCTCTCTCATATGATCTCCCACAAACTGCGTCAGACCATCAAGAGGATCAGACTTGCCTGCAGCTATAACAACCTTGTTATCAGCCCTCCAGTCCCCACAATTCCTGTCATTGCTTCATATCCTCTGATAAATGTAGCACTTCAATTAATAAAACATTATTAGGAGAGACAGATCCATTGCACTCCACTATTTCATGTTCTCTTTAGAAATCAAGACAAACAGTGCTTTTCATTAAGTGCTGAAGTCAGCTTAACCAAATGTCATCCCCGCACAAGGTCCACAGGAAAACGTTTGAAGCATTTCAGGTTTTCATTCTACCAAGAGATTGGCATGGCTCCCCAGTAAAGGGCTGGATGGGCAAAAGGTTGGATGGCTTACCAATGGATTTTGAACCTGGCAGGAATCTCTGCACATTCCCTGCAACCACCAAAAGTGGGAGGACTGATCCAAGACAGCATGGTTTACAGAAAAACAATCTTCTGTTTAGAGGTACTATTTGAAAGTCTATCCAGGTCTGGTTCAAAAATAAAGAACCCTAATGAGCAAAGATAGCAGGGGCCATGAAGTTGCTCATCTGTAGCTAACACTTGTGTAGCAAAGTGAGCAAGTGCACAGGTTACCTGTCACTGTCTTCTCCACTACAGTGACATACAGTACAGTATTTCTAGATAAATGATAATAATAATGTATATATTTGCATATATAGCTATACATTAACATTTGTAGCATTTATGCAAATCAGCATATCTTGCCTTCTTTTCAGATGCTGTATTCTGCTTTTTTTTTGGGGGGGGGGGTCCATAACTGGCTACCTGATCCCAAGAATCTGCACTGCTTTCAAGGCAAGTATAAGTTGGAAGCCACTTGTTCTGTATATTGGAGAAGAGCGAAGATTAAGTATGAATAGCACAGTCACTAATGAAACAGTTGGATTTAACTAAAGAGATGTCTTTCTCCTGATGGATGAAGGAAAGTCCTATACTGCATAATGCTGGAACATAGAATAGGGAGGTATGAATCAAGGTAAGCAAAGAATCATGAAAGAAATGGAATATTGTAATACTCGCACTAAAATGGTCTGGAATAAGACATTTTCAGCCCAAAGACTACAAAGGACAGAATATGGAGAAAAATCATGTTTAGTCGCCAATTAGGTATTTTATATACCTTATCTGTTCAATCTATAAACCAAACATATCATGTGAAAAAATGGATCAGATTCACTTGTAGGAATGAAAACAGGTGAAAGAAATACCAATAACGTAACATATGCAGCTAATTCATGTGATTGGCAGAAAACAGAGAGGGATTCTAGTAGTTGCAATTCAAAAAAGTAATAATTCTAATGGTTGTTGATGCTGATCCCACAGCTACAAATAATCAACTATCCCACACACAACACCAGAACACAGACAGAGTTCTAACTCTAGTCCTCTGAAGATGCCAGCCACAGAGACTGGCAAAACATTAGGAAGAAAAACCTCCAGAACACGCCTGAAAAATCTACAACAACCATCAGATCCCAGCTGTGAAAGCCTTCAAGAATACTATACATTAATAATTCTAAATTCTGGTCATGTAACTGATATGATTTAGTTAAAAACAAAACATTATGCTAGCTCAGTGGTTTAAATCAGAATATGCAAGCAAAACTTCATTTTGTTCCAAAGTATCAGGCACTTAGAAGCAGTTGTAAAGCATGGAACTGGTAGGCAGAGAAATATTAGTTATATCCTTCACAAACAAAATATTGTGTGCAGCCTTCTAACAAAAGTTTCTGTAAGATTATCACAATAATTGGTATACAGTGGCGCCTCACTTGACGACATTAATTTGTTACAGCAAAATCGCTGTAGAGCAAAAACGTCGTCAAACAAATTAAAAAACCCATTGAAACGCATTAAGAATAGGTTAATGCGTTCCAATGGGCGAAATACCTAATCGCCCAGCGAAGAGCCTCCATACGGCGGCCATTTTCGGGTGCCTGTCTTGCGAAAAATGCCTCCTAAAAACAGCGGGGAGCCATTTTGAGCAGCCGGCAGCCATTTTGAAAACCTGGCGATCAGCTGTTTTGATCGTAGTAATGCGAAGAATCGGTTCCCGAAGAATCGGTATTGCTGGGAAGAGAAAAAAGCCCATTAAAACATTGTTTTGCGATCGCAAAAACATCATCGTGAAGCGGATTCATCGTTATACAGGGTAATCGTTAAGTGGGGCACGACTGTAATCTTACCTAGTTCAACTAGGTAACACTGGCAAAGATAGGGAAAGTTACTTTTCTGGACTACATAAAAGTACAAGACTAGAACTCACAGGAATATTCAAGCTAGTATGACCTTCGATGGTTCTATGCCTTCTGTTTGATTAGCTCCTAGAATGCAATCCTCTTTTTGAAAATGTTCTCCAGTTATGCAAATCAGGGTCTTCTTTTAATCATATGTGATGCATGCCCCTTTCTAAGATCTGCTGGCTTTAAACATGGGCTTTGGAGCCAGGACCATCCTGGAATCCTGAAGGGAAACACTTCTGCCTTTTTTTTCTATCCACAATCCCTGACAATATTTAACACTGGCTTGTTTGCCTAACACACACACAACCCAAAAGCAGGCTGTGTCAGAGATCAGTACAAAATAGCAATGATTATTTTTTTAAAACTTTTCTTAATATTCTTCATTGATTTGCATCACAAATGCCATAGAAAACTTTTAACATACTGCTATTAGATTTAGCACAGATTCTATATACAGTACACATTAAATAAGCAGATTTAAATCAATGCAAGCAATGCAATGGGTAGATATTTTCTACTGCTTTATCTTTACAGAAAATATCAAAAGTTCCAGTTCTCAAACATGCATTGATTTTTTAAAAATTAAATTCCCCCACAATTAATGGTAAGGATTCTTATGTGCATCACAATGTGAGGGAAAGTAGAAATGCATGATGTGAGGCATGATGTGAGTGGAGAGTTCAACCAGCAAACGCCAAGAAAGACTTGCCAGATTTATATATTGGCATTTCACAATCTTTTACAGCACCAGGCAGCACTTGAAAGCAGCAAATCCCATTATGTAAACAGAGCATGTGGAATAAGACACTCGGAAAGGTGCCACTTCATCAACATTCTTTACATGGCAACCATCAGCGGGGAGTTTAAGAAGGTTTTGGAAAGGTTCTTGACAATTCAGCTTGAGTGTTTGTGTAATGCTCGACCACATGCAGGTTTGCTGCATCCAAAAATACAAAGCAATCTCTCTCACACACCTCAATTGCCAAAGCAAAACAATCTCAATGACTGGAAAAATGTGCAGAATATTTAGCAACCTTTCCCCCCTCTTGCCTTTTAAATGTCAGTCTTAAATCTCAAGTTTTTAATGCTGATACTTTGGTTGGCTGGCTGCTGGTTCCTAGCTGTTCATTGATTTTTGTATGTTATAGCTTTTTAATTTTTGATAGCTGCTTTTGATTCCTTGATATATCTTTGGACTGAAGACTGGGATACACTGCAACAGAATTATAAATAACTACGCTTCAAAAGGAACGATCAGGGCCTTCACTGGACAAGCTCCTGATTCCATATCTAGGAACAGGGCATGCAAGTACAGTGTTCTCTAACCCTATTTGGGTGTTCTATAATCAAGTGCTGTGAACATACTTAGAGGGGAGGGTCTAGCCCCACTCCCTTCACCATCTCGCTCTTCAGTTTCCACCTAGGGTCTTTAGGAAATGAAAGGACCTTTTTCTGTGTGGCATCCATTGCAGTAGCCAGAGCTGTTAGGTAAATTCAGGGGAAAAACTGGATATTCATAGATACAGAGAAACGCATAGACAGGTAAGCAAGAATTCATGCATGTCAACAGCAGAAAGAAAACATAAATAGGACCCTGCCATCCACAAGAATGGGCTTGCTTTGGTGACCTGAGCCAGAGGTAAGGTTAATTTGTACTTGAAAAGACGAGCACTTGAAAAAAATAATAATTTTGGACCACAACTTCCAAAGTCCTGCCAGAGATACTCTCGGAGTTGTCACCCAAAAGGTGACTTTTCAAATAAGAACATCCTGGGGTTGCCACTGCTCCGTGCTCCTCCTCCACTCAGTGTCCAAGCATCTGGAAACCTTGGCGCTTCCCTTTCCTTGCTGGGCACCTCTTTGTTGCGCCCGGGGTGGTGCCGTTTTTGGCGACAAGAGCACCAGCACTCGTCACCTGAAGACAGGCCTCAGAGGGAAGACCTGTGTGATGAAATCATTTCTGCATCCCCACACTTGCTCCCCAAATGAATCTCAAACACCCCCCCAAAAGAAAAAAACATTTGCAAAAGCTGGGCACCAAAGTGTGAGGAACCACCTGAAAGAAGGCCTCCCTCAGCAGCCTCACTGAGGAGGGACAACTGAGGAAACTCCAGAAACGGGGAAACTTTTTGAGACTCCAACAGCCAGAACCCACCCGTCATCTTGTGCTCCACCTTGGCACAACCCCTTCTTGACTTTGTCCTTCGTGAAAAAGTTCACCCGAACTGGTTTGACTCGCTCGGTTGGAAAGGGCACCTCCTGCCGCGCCACAACTGTATCTGTGCCTCATTCCCCGCATGTGGCCTCCCTTTCGTGGGCCTGCTCGTAAACTTCAGAAGAGAGGGCCAAGGTGACCAGCGGAAGGAGAACCTGAGCAGCTGCCCTGCCTCAGCTTGGATTTGCTTTGCTTTTCTCCAAGCCACACTCTTCCGCCATCATGGCTGTCATGAGAGGCCATGTTGATCTTGCGCTGAGCCCTCAAACAGTTCCTTGTCCAACCAGGCCCCAGTTAACGCGGGGAGATCCTCCTGTCCTCTCCGGGGGGGGGGTGGCCCGCTGGCCCCTGCGATGTGTTTTTCTTTGTACCCCTTCGTCCGCCTCTCCTGCCCTCTCCCGCCAACCGTCTCCTCCCCACCACAACCCCTTTGAGGAAGTCTGTTTGAAGGAGACAGCCACGGGCCCAAAAGGCGGGAGCAGCTCAGCAGCCGGGCAGTGGGGCAGCTGCACCCTCACATTCCCTGCATGTCGGGCACCTCCCTCTCACGAACTCTCTCATGAACGGCCTTTGGCCCAAGACTTTCGTGGCTCAGTGGGGCCGTGGGTCTCTCAGCCACGGGGCCACACGGGTTTCTCCGCTCAGGAGCCTGATGACATTATCAACTGCAGCCTTGGTTTGTTTATTAAAAGATTTCTAAAGAGTCTTCCATGGCCTAAATCGCCACTGTTGCAGGACCCACAACTACGATTTGCAGAGACCCCTATCCCACTCCACTCCAAAGGTTTCCCCAGAACCAAAGAGATCCTAAAGGAGGCAAGGAAACCTGCGGGGGTGGATAGGAAACCATTTGCTAGCAAAATACAGCTGCAGCTGATGACATGGTATAACCGCTTACTAGATTTCAGCTTAAATTTAGAGGCATGTTTCTCATTTGCTTACTCAACAGAGATGTGGTGGAGCTGGAGCTTACAGATTCAAAGCCTTGGGACAGAGTAGCAGGGACCATGGCATTATTTGACACCCGGCCAAAGCTTCCCTGCTCCCACTGAATTTAGCAGCAGCAGGTGGGAAAGAAATGAATTTTCCCACACACAGTTGCAAGCCTGTTGTAATGCAAAGCGCTTGAAGGCAGTTTGGTCTTGAATGGCAGTTAAGAGTCATTCGCTATACAACTAAACCATTGAATTTTATGTGGCAGGGGATTGTCATGATGGGTATCCATGCCTCCAGTTGACCACTACCCCATAATCATGCCTGGGCAGGGGGAATAAGATTATTATAAATGGTGAGTGTCCAAAGTTACTACTTTTCCTTCATCATCATCATCATCATCATCATCATCATCATCATCATCATCATCATCATCATCATCATCATCATCATCATCATCATCATCGTTTGTTTGTTTGTTTGTTTGTTTGTTTATACCCCTTGTGCCATCAAGTTGGTTCTGACTCACGGTGATCCTTTCCAGGGTTTTCTATGTATAAATATTCAGAAATAGTTAACCATTCCTTTTTTCCCCGGGGGTGCCCTGGGGCTGTACAGCTTGCAAAGTTTACACAGGCTGGGTTTTCTTCCGGGAAGCACATTCATGAGAATTGGACTAACATGCAAAAATATCAACAGCAGGTAAGGCCAAGAGAAAAGCCTGGTCACCCTTGCAGGTGGGCATGGAGACCGAGGAAGAAAATATTGTCAGGAATTGCCATCAGAATGCTCCATCCCAGTTAGGGCACATCCAGATGATGAAAGATAGAGCAGTTTGATTCACGCTTAAAAGGTTCTTATCTTTAGTGTGATCTATTTTATCTCTCCTTGTCACACTGCCTTTTTTTCCTCCCATGAGAAGGGTCCAGATAGATATTTGGATTACTCCAATTTGTTCCCCTTTTGAGTAATGACTCAAGTTCCCCTTGAGTTCCCCTTCCTACCCCCTTCCTTGCCTTTTCCTGTGGCCATCATTCCTCTTTCTTTCTTTTTAAAAAATAAAGTGACATAGCAAAACAGCAATGCATTTGCCAAGTATTCTACACATAATACTGCCAGTGAATCTCATTTAGTTAGAACAGAGGTGTATCAATAGGAGAGTATCTATCTATCTATCTATCTATCTATCTATCTATCTATCTATCTATCTATCTATCTATCTATCTATCTATCTATCTATCTATCTATCTATCTATCTATCTATCTATCTATCTATCTATCTATCTATCTATCTATCTATCTATCTATCTATCTAGTAGATGATAATAGAGGAGTTCTGTGACATTCCTTTCAATGTCACGGCCTGCCAAATACATCACATAGATAACACCATGCACACGGCTCTATTTTGGTGCAAACTGACCATCTCCATGGGTTGTAGAACAGGATAATTAGGAGCACTCCAAATTGCGCACACACAAAAATGTCAACCTTGCACTGTGCCAAAAAGGAGCAGGGCAGCTCTAAAAGGGATCACTCTAAGTCCAAACACATGTGGAAGCCATAATTAGATTTTAACCAAACAGCACCAAAAGCGATCCAAATAACAAGCTATATACCTGTCTGCATGTGCTCTCAGACTACATCTGGGAACCACAGCAGTTCAGCATTGCCTACAGAGCAGGCTTCCGTACCTTTTCACCCATCAGAATTTTTGGACTGAAAGTCCTGTCGTCTTCAGCCAGCTTGGCCAATGTGAAAATGGTAAACAAAATCAGACTCTTTTCATTTTCTCCTCCAGAAATGCAATGTTTGGAATCCAAATAGGATGCAAAAGCCATATTTAGGCTCCGTTTGGACTGCCAATAGTCACGCTTTCAAGAAAATTGTTTTCTTTGCCTTTTCTCCAGCAATTACGTAGTGGAATTACTGTTTGTATTTTAAATTCTGCAATCAGAGTTTGACTTGATGAAAAGTACTAATGAAGCAGTTAATGCTTGCAGCCCTTAAATACAATGAATGAATGATTCTGAGCATCTGCTGCTGGTCATCCTGCCTTCTCCCCAAACATAATTCCTTTAAACACAGCATATAAAGTGGCTTTGTTTTCCATTAGGAGCTGAAAATGTATATAAAGCTATTCTCTCCATCAACCTAACTCCCGTGTCTTATCTTTACACTCTAACCCAACAGCCCTGGGGGAGGCATGTCCCTTTGAAATGTGACCCGTAGGAGGGCTGTTAAGAGTTGGCAAAGGCACTTTTAGCCCCTGAGCAGCTAAGCAAGACTCTGAACTGACTGGCTGTTGGGGTGGTATGCTGAGCAGGGAAGGAACCAGGCCAGTCTGTGTGTGCAGGGGGATTGTATGTCCTGATGCCTGAGAGCTACCCGCTAACATTCCACTGGTGTCAAGTGGGCAAGACAAAGAGGCATCCAGCACATACAGAAAGAAGTCTCACTTCACATTTTGTTACCTGGACACAGATTTTGTGTAAGGCAAGGGTTAAAAGTAGGAGCGGTTCAGTTACTTTGTGATCATGGAGTTGGAAGGGACCTATAAGGCCATCAAGCCCAAACCGCTGCTGAAGTCAGGAATCCAAATCATAGTATATCTGGCTATAATGCAACATCAAAAGGCTTAACTTTAACAGCCTGCAAGTTATTATTGAACTCAGGGAGCCAGCCTTTATAAACTACTGTAGTTTAAAGACAATGTGAGAACAGGATCTGAAATATATAGACACAAAAGAAAAACAGAAATCAGCATGGCTCCATGAAATGCTTGCATTTATTTCAGCCAAAGTTAGGGAAACGACTATTAAACAGGGGGTGAATCATCCCGGTAGCATTAGTTTATGTTACCCTTAATTCCATAAATGAGTTATGAGAAACACAACCACAACATGGAATGTTCTACCACATGTTATTCAATAGTAGCTAATCCTGAGCTGATGTGAGTACCAATACTAATAACTTTATATTCTGCACCAGCAGCTCTGTTGAACTTTTTATACACCATAAAAATTTAGTTACCCACCTCCTACTAGCCACCAGACAAGAAAGTGATGATGAATAGAAGCACTGACAAACCTGGAGTGCTGGTAAAACTGGATCTGGAACCTGACATTGTCAGAAAGCTAATGCAAAAGATGTGTAATGCAAGATATCACATAAAGACAAACAGTGCAGATTTAACATCTTACCTATTTATCATTCCACAGCTATAAACAACTATATTAGAAGATGAAATCAAGCTCCTATGGAAATGCATGGAAAACCTGTAAGATGAATTCAAACAACCATCTCTGTCCCTTGACTCACCTACACTGAACTTCGATTGTTAAGCCACTAAAAACACATAGAATCTCAATACAGAGATGATAACACAAATGTTGTTTAATTTTTTCACTTGATTTACAAGTTAAGTACACCATGATGTTCTGTTATCCTGATCAGTATTTAGGACTAGACTGTAGGCTGTATGGATTTTTATACTTTACTTTTGTAATAATAATTTTTAAAATGCACAACTGTTCTTAATCCAATCTAATCCTTTGGACTCTCTCCAAAGTTTCTTAATGAGTTCTGACCCCAACTTCGCTTGGATCATAGAATCATAGAATCAGAATAGTGAAGTTGGAAGGTGTCTATAAGGCCATCAAATCTAACCCCCTACTCAATGGAGGAATACAAATCAAAGGATATCTGCCAGGTGGTTGTCTAAGTTTCTCTTGAATGTCTCCACTGTTGGAGCACTCACCACCTCTCAAGGTCATTGGTTCCACTGTTGTACTGCTCTAACAGTTAGGAAGGTTTTTCCTGATATTCAACCAAAATCTAGCTTCCTTTAACTTGAGCCCATTGTTGTGTGTCCTGCTCTTTGGGATGATCAAGAACAGATCCTGTCCCTCCTCTGTATGACAGCCTTTTAAGTATTTGAAAAGTGTTCAAATAGGAGTCTTTTCTTCTCATGAGATGGCCAAAGTATTGGAGTCTCAGCTTCAGGATCTGTCCTTCCAGTGAGCACTCAGGGTTGATTTCCTTCGGAATGGATAGGTTTGTTCTCCTTGCAGTCCAGGGCTCAAGAGTTTCCTCCAGCACCACAATTCAAAAGCATCAATTCTTCAAGTGAGTTACTTGGTGCTGTATACTAGTCCTTGACTTCCTAAGAAGTTAATCTAATGCCTTAACCCTTGGAATTCATGCCCTGCTGCAATTAATACCAGACTGCCTCTCTTTCTTATAATGCACAGTTCACCTAAGGCCTTTGACATATTTACAACATTACCTTTAGTGCTCAAAAGTTTGGATGGCTCAATTCCTGGCATACATTTCCCTGACAGGCATTAAGATGAGCTATGTAAGAGGCCATCTGCAACCCCTTTTAAGATAAGATGTGGTTCATTACAAGAAGGCATGCCTTAGCTACATGAAATGTCTCCTAGGTAATAAGTTCTTAATCTGTGGTCCCGGGGTGGGGGGAGCTGCGATGTCCTCACAGGGGGTCTGTGAAGGCTTGGATAAAGGTTACGATATTTTGCAGTTAAAACTGAATGAATGAATGAATGAATGAATGAATGAATGAATGAATGAATGAATGAATGAATGAATGAAGATGAAACGTAAAACAAAATTTCCTTTGTTTTTGTGTAAAAAGTGGATTTTCTAACCTAGCATCTCCATTAAAAACAAACAAAAATAAAAATTGGTTATGAAAATAACTGTTTGATAGCAAATAACTGTTTGATATTTTTGCACACAATCAGAACATCCAAGCGAATGATGCTGAATGGCTGAGAGACAGCACCTGACATTACTTCCTACTGGGCAGACAGTCAGAAGCCACAGGAAGAATAGAGTCAGAGTGAGTCAGTGTCAGTGTGAGTTCAGTCTGACTGTTCTTCGATTTCTCCTAATAAAACCACTTGGTTATTGTCTGGTACAGTGACTTTTGATATTATCACAGCAAATTTCATAACAATACATTTTGGCTGAGCCTCAGAATAGATCACTGGCTGAATGTGAAATGTAAAAGAACTGATGACATTGAAAGCAAAATGAAGCTTCTTTCAGTCATCTTAAAAAGTGTTGCCATTATAACAAGGGATATCTGTTGATGAGATGCTTCATGAGAAACTTTAAATAAATATTTGATGCACTTTGGGGTTTTAAGTCTTGGTGGTCCATGGCAACAAAATATATTTAAAGGGGGTCCATTGTAAAGAAAAGGTTAAGGTCCTGGGTCATTTACACCACTGGTTCTTAACCTTGGGTTACTCAGGAGTTTTGGACTCCAACTCCCAGAAGCCTTCACCACTAGCTGTACTGACTGGGGTTTCTGGGAGTTGCAGTTCAAAAGCATCTGAGTAACAAAGGTTAAGAACCACTGATTTACACAACTGTTACAATTCTTAACCTAGGTATATTGGGTTTCCTTGATATAAGAGATAGCCAGGTTTCTAGGCCAGGTCATATGAGAATCCTAATAATAAATCTTAATTCTTTTGGGTAGCAAGTATGGGCTTACACATGACTTGTGGTCACACACACTATACATTCAAGTGTGTGGCTGCCAACTAAATCCCATTCACTTTTTCTCTCTTTATCCATTCTTGTCAACTGGCCCGTTCTGTCGGAAGGTGAAGTCTCCGCTTTACCCATGGCTGCATCCTTTCTTCCCAGGCTTCCCTTGCGGTCTGTGGGTAGTAGTCTGAGGTATGCAGAAGCAGTGAGGACCCAGTCATAGGAGCATGCCTGGGAGATTTTTCTCTGTTTGAACAAGATTTGCTCGGTGTTGTTTGTTTACGCCTTGTGCTCATGCCTTCCAGCCAGATCCTGGTGAGTGATATGCTAGGGTGTAGGTGCTTATCAATCAACACATAATAAAGTGGGCGTAGTGTCATGTTCAGTCTCACTTTTTATATTTCTGTTTTATACTCAGCTTAAAACAAAGTGCAGTTTAAATACAGTCTACCAACACCCAGAACTGGTATTTTTCTGTTTAGAATTTGGTGCATAAATTGAATGTTACACGGATTCACAATTGTTCCAATTAGTCCACCACCTTCCGGTGTCCTGAAAGAAATGCAGCAATTATTATAGAGAGATACGCTGCCTTGGAAAGTTATTATTTTTTAAAGACTTTCATTCCCATTACTTGTTACAGTCTTTGAAAAACAGCCCATTTGTTGCAACATGTTAAAATGTCAAATGTGCAACTGATTCACCGAAATCTTGCAGCTTAATTTACTGTTGTAAGGCTGACAACATCATCAGCTGTGGCTTTTCTGAAAATTAAAAATTTCTGATTACCCCTCCCCTGAAGGTCCTGAAGCTTCCCTGGGTGGCATACGAGGGAGATGTCTTTACTTGCCAAAAATCACCAGCACTAGTAAAATCAGTTGGGCTGCCAGGGACTATACCAAATTGCTTTTGGGGAGTGGGTTTTGCTTGTGGACCACCAGCCAGACCTTTGAACAACAAATAATTTCTCAACTAAGCCACAGGAAGGATCAGGTTCGAGTTGGCCCAGGGAAGGCCCAGAGGTGACGGTGGGGTTATTACTTGTTCAGACCCCAGAATCCACAGATAGTGTGACAGGAACTGGTGGATTCTGGGAGCTGTGGTCCAAAAAAGTAAAGGTCTGCAAACTCTAGTATAAATCATGTAAGGATCAAATCTACAGATGGGATATTTGTATTCATATACTATTTATTTATTTATTTATTTATTTATTTATTTATTTATTTATTTATTTATTTATTTATTTATTTATTTATTTATTCATTCATTCATTCATTCATTCATTCATTCATTCATTCATTCATTCATTCTATTTATACCCCGCCTATCTGGTCATTGCGACCACTCTAGGTGGCTTATAACATACAAACATGACAAATATATAAAAAAGATTATAACACAAATTAAATAATTCTGCAAGATGGGAAACATACAAGTAACTCAATTAGAGGGAAGAGGGGAAAGAGTCAGGAATTAACTGGGGGGGGGGGGGGAGGCAAGCTTAAACATCCACATTTCTAACTGACTTTTAAAAGTACCCAGCGAGGGAGCCGAGCGAATCACTGGAGGTAGATTATTCCAGAGGTGAGGAGCCACCGCCGAGAAGGCCCGGTTTCTTGTTTTTTCCTTCTGGGCCTCCCTCGGCGTCAGGCTCCTCAGCCTCACCTCCTGACTTGCACGAGTGACACAGGTAGAACTAGGTGGGAGTAAGCGTTCCGCCAAGTATCGAGGTCCTAAACTGTTTAGGGCTTTATACGTAAGCATCAAAACTTTAAAGTTGACACGGAACCAAATGGGCAGCCAATGCAGCACGGCCAGAATAGGAGAAATATGATGGTATTTTCTCGCTCCGCTAAGGAGTCTGGCTGGCGCATTCTGCACCACTTGGAGTTTCCGCGTCAACTTCAAAGGTAGCCCCACGTAGAGCACATTATAGTGGTCTAATCTCAAGATTATGAGCGCATGAACCAAGGTAGTGAGTGCCCCCACATTGAGATAGGGCTGCAGCCGGGCTATCCGCCAAAGATGGAAAAAGGCGGTGCGGACCACCAACGCCACCTGAGTCTCCATGGTGAGCATTGGGTCCAGATGGATCCCCAGGCTGTGAACCCACTCTTTGAGGCAAGGGTCACCCCCCCCAAATGAGAGGGAATCACCCAAACCGCCAATAGTGGGGGCACTCACCCTCAGAACCTCCGTCTTGTCTGGGTTCAGCCTCAGCCCATTTTACTGCATCAATTGCAGTACAGCCCCAGGCAGCGCTGGAGGTACAAAACAGCATCACCTGCAGCGGGAGGAAAGGAGATGTAGAGCTGTGTGTCGTCAGCATACTGATGACACGACGCTCCACACCCCCTGATGACCTCACCCAGTGGCCTCATATAAATGTTGAATAGCATTGGGGAGATAATCGACCCCTGTGGGACCCCACAATTAAGACTCCACGGGGCTGAGATACTGTTCCCCAGCTGTACTCTCTGGGGACGGTCCCCCAAGTAGGAATGGAGCCAAGCAAGAGCCAGGCCACCAATTCCCAACTCGGAGAGCCTCCCCAGGAGGATAGCATGGTTGACGATATCAAAGGCCACTGAGATTTCGAGAAGGACCAACAGAGATATTTGACCCCTGTCAGCCTCCCTCAATAGGTCATCATTCAGTACGACCAATGCCATTTCTGTACCATGGCGTGGCCTGAAGCCTGACTGAAATGGATCCAGGGCATACTAATATGAATATCCTGGGCGGAGGTGGCTGGGATCCTCAGTCCTGCCTCCTTGAACTGACCTGTCCACTTACGGGTCACCACACAGCATGCCCGCCAGGCATTCTGCTCGTGGGGCCAATCTCTGACAAAGTCCAGCTGCCACTTCTCCTCCTTTCTGCTCTTCTGGCCACTCCAGCCAGGGCGCAGGATGACGCGTCTCCCCACTCAGCTGTTGAGCAGCCAGAAGAGGAGGAAGGTGGACTTCAGCTGGGCTTCCTGGGGATTAGCCCAATGAGCAGGATGCCAACCCCACGTGCTGATCGGCAACCCATAAGTGGATGGGTTGGTTTGGAGAGGTGGGACTGGGGATCCCACCTGGCCCCAAGATATTTGTATTCATTTACAAATATGACTATCCCATCTCTAATTAAATCCTAAAGAAATAAGCAAGTGCAGGGAGCAGGCACCCAGGCAGTGCCCTCTTGGTACAAACAAGAACATAAGAAGTGCCCTGCTAGGTCAGAACAAAGACCTACCTAGCCTACAACAAGAATAAACTTCTGTTCACACACTGTGGCCAATCAGTTGCCCCCCAAGTTCTACAAGGAAGACATGAGTACAACCTGCACTCTCTGTACCACTTTCCTCAGCAACTGATATACAAAGTTATGCTTCTTCTGATACCGGAGTAGATCTACCATCCTGACCAGTAGCCATCGATGATCTTGCCCTCTAGGACTTTATCTAATTCTCTTCTAAAGAATTCTACACAAATTGGCAGCCGTCACTACATCTTGTGGCAATGAACCTCACAGTTTAACCATGTGGTCTATGAGAAAGCATTTCTTTTTCTCTGTCCAGATCTTCCACCATTCTGACTGATCCACAAGCGAGGATCCAGCTCTGCAGAGAGAACACTGTGCAGTCTGAAAAGAAAGAAAGAAAAAGAAAAGAAAAATGCCTTTGTAGGTCAGACAGGCCAGTGCTGTTGGCACCCTCAAAACACAATGAGCTGGATACAGAATTTTGCTGGTGGTACAGGAAGTAGAGGTTGCAGCCCTAATTCAGGAATCTATCTTTGATATCTGATACCGTCGTTAGTAGGGCCAACTGATGACATACCGTATATATCCACCTTGAAGACTTATGAGCAATTTTGTGCCTTGGTGTTCTAGATTAATAAAGCAGTGCTGACAGCTGGACAGCTTCAGTTTTCTGGACTGAAAGATGGATGGAATTCCTTTTTCACTGATAATGTGACATTTCCTTCAGAAAGTGATTTTCCAGAAATCAAGATGAAATAGTGGGCCTCTCTGCTAGATACACACAATCTCTCTTTATAAGATACTTGTTTAGGCACTTTATCTCCAACTTTTATGACGATGTTGGGATTCTCCATTTTAAAGGACTATAAGATTCAAGTTTAAGCTTTCCCCCAACCATCACCATTTGCAAGCCCATTCATGCCCATGAATATGGCTTCTTGTTCTGGTTCTTTCGGAACACAACTCCTGGACTTTGCATTCTGCGGGAAGTAATTTGAATTCAAGGAGTAGATTCAGGAACTATTCTCTCACCCTTTATTGCTCCAGGGAGAGATCTGAGCATCATGCATTTCCAGACAAAGGGCTCCCTTCAACAGCAGTTAGAAAAAGACTGTGCAGTTATTCCATCGTGTTCTCCTTAACAGATTTTCTGCAGCACTATGTGCTGCCATTCTGTTATGGTTTTGCTATCCAAATTTCTAGGTTATCCAGCCATTATGCAGTTTTATTTATCTGACGATGTAGAAACCACAATAACAGCCCTCTTCCCATGGAGGGCCCTGTTGTGTAAACAATACTTTCAAGAGAATAAGCAAGGTTCTGTGTTGCTGTGACCCTCTACTGAGCCAATAAATTATGTCCATGGTAATAAATCGCCCAAGAAAGAACACTCTTGTTCCATTAGAAGAAAGAAGCTCAACTCTGACCCCAAAAGGAGTAATCATATTACAGAATTAATAAAACAAACTCCATCTGATCTGTTATTTTGTTTCCAAAAGAACATGTGCTCTCAGCCGTTCGGGGAGGGGAGGGAAGGAGTCACGACTTCTTAGCTAACAGCATAAGGAAAAATGCATAAAATGCACCACTACAGCTGACAAGGAAAGCCAGGAAAAAGATTTATAGGGTAAACTCATAATTCTTTCAAGTCACATTCCTTCTGCCTGCAGTCCTTCTCTGCTTGCTGCAAGAGTGCCCGTTTCTCATGGTGTAAGATAAAGTTTAAGATTACTTTTAATTACAGAGGGTGTGGGAGAATGTTTTCATCAGAGACAAATATGTCTCAAGCTCCTGAAACATGTTGATTTAAGAAGTTCACAGTAAAGACACAAACAAAACAGTTGAGTTGTACTTAGGCATCAGTGCAACAGTGCAAATCCATTTTGCTTCAGATTTCTTAAAGGCGCATGATCTCTTGCCTCAGTATAATGGGACTCAAAGGAATGTTTGTAGAACAGAAATTATTCTGACTTTAATTCCTATAAGCATGCTATTACAAAGGCAGGAAGACCTGATTTGCTTCAAAGTTTTTTGAACTGGTCCCTGCTGGTTTGCTCTGCTGAAGTAACTGTAATCACTCATACTAATACAATTAATTATCCTATACCACACTTCCCAATCAGTTCAATTTCCACCGGGAACACAGCCTCATCCTCTTAATACTTGCCTTCTCCCCCACACCTTCCCTTCATCCCCCCCCCCTTTTTATGAGGGTGGGGGAATGACATAGTGCTTATCTGATACAGCACTAAATTTGACAAGCATAAAAATAGATTTTTTGTTTGGAGGAAGCAACAGGTGCCCACTTGAAGGTAAGAATCCTGCTGTAACACCACACTTAAAACCTAGGAAGACTCATATAGGGAAATCTGGTATTTCAGATAGTTTGGGCCCAAGTTTATTTAGGACTTTGCAAAACTTTGAATTGTGCTGCAAATGAACCAGCAGCCAGTGGAACTGCTATAACAGGGAAATTAATGGCTCCCTGTAACTAGCCTCAGTTAATAGTTTGGCTACAGCATTTTCAACCTGTTAAACTTTCTGAACACTTTCAAAGGCAGCCCCATGTACAGTGCATTACAATAATCCAAGCAGGATATAACTAAGGTATGCATCACCGTGGGATCCATAAAAAAATGGCAAACAGGCAAGCCTTTTCTGCCACCCTGTAATTATCTCCCTTGATCTGCATGCTTCCTGTGGCCCATCTGTGCCTCCATGACTGCTTTGTGGCTCTTGGAGCCCTCCAGAACAGTCCTGCGCGTAATTTTTTTTTTTTTAAAAAAATTCACCAGAAAGATTTCAGGAATTGTGTTTTTCAACTAAAATGGGATACAGTCCCTATCCCCAGTTTCCTCCTCCAGCCAGCAAAATTAACAAGTAAAACAAAACAGTTTTAAAATTCTGAGAAGTAAGTTAGCTATTTTAACACACACACAAACAAGTGAGATGTTTCAATTGCCAGTCTCTGTACTGTGTTAATTTTTCCTTTTTTTTAACCTCGGCATCCCCTTGCAGATGTCACTGATTGCAATGTCACTGATGGAGACATTTCTTTGTTCTATTATTACTATGTCCGGTGTGTTATGTTCAAGTTGTCTATCAGTTTGTATCTGGAAATCTTACAAGATCTTGACTTCCTCATTTTCTGACAACTTCTCTGCCTAATGTTCCCACAGGTTTTTGGAGACTAGCAAGTTATATTTTTTGGATAATGACCAGTGCACTAATTTTGCCACTCCACCATGTCCAGTTTTGTAATCTGTTTGTGCAATCTTTGGACATTTGCAGATGAGGTGTGACACAGTTTCATCTTTTTCTTGGCAGAGTCAACATTTGCTGGTAGCACCAATTACTTGGATCTTAGCTTCCACCATGTTGGAGTGCTTGTTCTTGTGGAGCAAAAATCAAGCCTTCAGTTTCTTTCTTAAGGGTTCCTAGTTTTGGCCATCTCCATGTTGAATTATGATCATGTGTTCCATTAGTATTTCTTGGGTGTTGTCTATATAGTGGTTTATTTTCCCAATTGTTTAATTTATTTTCAATTCATTGTTTCTAATATTGAACCTTTGTTTCTATTGTTTTCAAAATATTCTCCATTTTAACTGCCTTAAGCAATTTTTCTCTACTTGTACTAATATAATCATTTAGGCTTCTTTTTTCCTCCTTTATTACCTACTGTATTTGCAGTAATCTACGGCCTCTAGTTTTCCATGGTATATATAATCTGTCCACATCATTTTTGGATGTAGTGCATGATGCATGTTCATACATTTCTGTGTTTTTTGATCCAATTCTTCTAATTCATTTTGGGTCCAATCTATTATTCCAGCTGGGTATTTAATTACTGGAACTGTGTTTATGTCTTTGATTGTATTTCCAACACTTAATTTTGATTTTAAGATTTTCTGCAGTCTTTTGACTTTAAATGCCTGTTAATGAAAAAGGGGTGGACTCTAGAGAACTTGTAGCTGTTCTCCTTTATACTTCTAATCTACTGCATAGCAAAAAGGAATTTTACCAGAAATTCAGAACTTTGCAACAGCTATAAAGCAGCTCTAACTTGGTGACAACTACAGCCATGGTTTTTAATTACATAGAGCTTTTTCTAAGCATGCAGAAATCACTACAGTACCTTGTTTTTGGAAGGCTTTGTTTTCTGCCAAATAGATAAAGCAAAAAAGCTGTATCTGTGTGCTGCTTGTATACTTGAAGTACTTTCTGAGCAGTTTCATTATACAGGCTACACATTACCCCTCCACCAGCAAGCTGGGTACTCAGTTTACCAACCTTGGAAGGATGAAAGGCTGAGTCAACCTCAAGCCAATTGCTAGAATCTGCTGGGATCGAACACTGACTGTGAGCGGAGTTTTGAGTACAATAATCACTGTGCTGATAGAAAGCAGACCCTACAAGTTTGATATTGGAAATAGTGACACTAAATTCTGAAGCTGACTTCTGCAAGTACACACTACCATTGTCAGGTTGCCTTATGGCACTCCTGAAGGTCAAGTTCAGCTACGTGTTAGGGTGAAGATTTAGGTACTGGAAAATCAAGTCTTTTTACAGTGTACTGTACTCAAAAGATGTGCTTATCTTTGCCCACCCACCAACCAAATGAAGACCACATCTCTGTGAGAAAGCTGCCATTTCCCATGATTTATGGCAATATTTTTTTCCTTCTGCTGGCAAGGCTCTTGGAAACTTGTAGCATATTTTGCCTAAAAGAGAAGCAATTTCAAGCTTTTTCTTCATGGGGGTGGGGGGAGCCAAGAAATGGTTTGGCAGTTTCGGTGTGGTTTGTGTGTTCAAAATAGCATTTTCAAAAGAATGCATCTGAATGAACCAGAAAATAAGAGGTACCGTTAAAATTTGATTATCTTAAAACTAGATTGACAAAGTGTGAGCTTTATGAACTTAAGGAGGAGAGAAACAGAACTTGGAAGAAATATGTTGCAAGCAATGAAATTTATCTGCAAGAAAATGATTTTGAGTGGATTTCCTGCATTAGCAGAGGATGATCCTTAGGATTCCTTCTAGCTCTACAATTCTATCATTCAAAGAATGCTTGGAGGTTTTATTTGGCAAAAGTGCTGGGAATTTTCTGCTAATTCTCTGATCCCTGCTCTCCTCAGCCCCTTTACTTCATTCCTTGAGGGCAAGGAGTGATATTAAGCTAGTGTAGCTAGTATTATGTAGATCTGTCCCATGAAACAATGCCTCAAAGTATTTGTGTTTCTCTTGAGGTGAACTTACTATGTAGAAAGTGCCAACTGGCATCTTTCCAGATACTTACCATGCAAAGCCCTTTAAATTGTGCTTGGCTAGGGTACCGCTTTTAAAGAGGTTGTCTAGTTATGAATAATCAGAAGATGGTGGAGAATTTATCATATCTCTTGGCAGCCAGCCCTAGAGATTTATTACCCATGTATGATTAATTATGCACTCTTTTTATGTCTATTTTACATTTTTAGAGGTTTCACTTCCAGTCCTAGTTGCCCACACATCTCCTTAGAACAGACACATGACTGTCAATCAGGTGTAAATACCAGCGAAAATCTTTTAAAGACCTAGTTTATAAGGGAATGGTTTTTCTGCTGGAGTGCAGGGCTGTGATAGATCAGGCAGGCTGAGTAAGTGTTTAGGGTAAATGTACATACTCCAAACCTGTACCTGTTTTATTTCAAGTTTGCTATCACTGTTTTCCCTAAAGAACCTTGGAATCTGCAATTCTAGAATTATGAAGGGTACTGTATATGAAACAGATGATGGTGATGATAAATTGCAGAGGGATGAACTCATTCTTCCTGAAGACTGGATTGCAATTCTATAATCCCTCTCGATCTGGTGCGAAGAGAGATCTGGACAGAGTTTTGAATGAGATACCGGATCAAGTGCTGATCATAACACAAGTTCCCTCAATGTTCCCCTTACCTTGATTTGATGTGCTGCTGCTTCATGGGTTCCTGGACATGTCTCTCTCCTCCCTAAACCTTTGCCTTGCATTTAGTGCCACTTTGGAGGATGTGGAAGAAACCTCCCTGAAGAATGTGAGGACTGTGAATTCATTTGGACATCCCCTGAGCAAGAACAGTGTCCTGTTAGTTGACCCTTCTTCTCTGGAAACACCACTGGATTGCTTCTGACGCACACAAAAAATGCCACTTTATACTGGGGAGGAATTTAGCGCTATGTTGCTTTTTAGCCTTAGTGCTAATGTAGCAACCAACTAACAAACACTTCAATTGTGCATCCATACCTTTCTACCCTTTTAATTTTGCATGCTGTGGGAATGTCAGTGGTGGCAAAGAGCATCTCCCTCTTGTTGGGAAGCAATTGCAGGCAGGATGCCTTGCAGTCTAATCTTCTCTTCCGTCCTCCTGCCTTCTCACAAACTCCCTGCCATCCATGCCCGTATGTCACCAAGGCGCTAATCCTGCTAAATCCAAGTGTTGCTTAGCATTTTCAGCATTTAGAAGGAAATGCTCCATCGAGAAGGTCCAAAATCACATTTTTAAACTACAGTGGTGCCTCGCTTGACGAGGATAATCCGTTCCAGCAAAATCACTGTAGAACAAAATCATCAAGTGAAAGTAAAAATCCCATTGAAATGCATTGAAAACCGGTTCGATGCGTTCCAATGGGCATAATACCTCAGCGTCCAGCGAAGATCCTCCATAGGGCGGCCATTTTCAGTGCCTGTAAAGCGAGGAATCCATCCTAAAACACAGCGGGGAGCCATTTTACACAGTGGGTGGCCATTTTGAAAGCCCGTCAATCAGCTGTTTTGATCATCATTGAGTGAAGAATTGGTTCCCAAAGCAGGGAACTGATCAGAGTGAAGTGATTTTTCCCTATTAAAACATTGTTTTGTGATCGCAAAAGCGATAGCAAAAACGTCATCGTTAAGCGATCTCCTCGTCTAACGAGGTAATCGTCAAGCGGGGCACCACTGTAATCTATCCAGAAAGAACAATGCTAAACAACAGTTGGGTGAAGCAAATCCTGTTTAAAGAATTTGCAGGCATTTTAATGGGTCCCCCCCCTCAACTGTTACATTGTCCATTAAGATTTTCCTTTTCCTGAAAAAGTAACAAAAAAGTAATGGAAACTCACCACCACCCCATCTGGTTGCTTTAAAATGTTACATGAATAACCGTTACTAATTAATGGGGGAGCACTCTGCAAAGAGTTACATAACATATTACTTTTTAAAAGCAACTTTCCAAGCTATGAATTGCAATGAATTAACCATACTTTTTTTTTCCAGGGATAGGGCAAGGGGAACATGTCAATGCACTTTTTCCTACTCACGCTCCATTTCACATCAACAACAGTTCCCGTCTCACCTTCCACTCTTCCTCATCTGCAAAATAAAATTTAAACAAAACATTATTTTGTAAGTTCCAGTGCCACCATTCCTCCTTATGTATGTCTTCAGCTGTTTTGTTTCTCGTAACAGGTCATCAGTGCAGTCTCCTTCTTGCTTCATAATTCCAAGTGAATCAGCCAGATCAAAGCCTCAACTGATATTACAATCAAGCATATTTCATGCCAACAAATTTGACTTTCTTCATTGTAATTTCTATAATGGCTCAGCCAGAAGCTCCAAGTGTTGAGTGCTTTTCAGCCCTGGCACCAGATTCTGAGCTCTCATTAGCTCCTGCATCAATGTTTGTGCAACCTGGAGATAATAATGACTTGGAATTAACATCGGCTGGCATTGCTCCAGTTTGAACACTGTGTGATGAGCTGTGGACGCACCCACACAGTGACAATACAAACTACAGTGCGCATTTTGAGGAATGTTCTGAACCTTGGTTCTGCTGTTCCACCACAAATCCTTTAGTCATGTCCAGTCATTCTGCAGCTATGAGTTAATTTGGAGTGATCTGTAATCATTGCTAGAAAATGGCAGAAGTTTCCCCCTAGTGGTTAAAAAAAGATATCGGAACTTTAAAGAAATGTGAGTGCTTTTAAAATAAAAGCTGTTTTTTTATGTAGAAATTAGCCTGACAGCAGAATTTGGAAAGTTAAATTGGCAGGGGGGGGGGGAGAGAGAACTTGTTCCAAAGCCCTCCAAAGTCATACATTCCCATTTCTCAAAAGCTGCCAGAATGTTTTTGACTACTTAAAAAAACCTGTACCCCCCCCCCCATTGAGCAGCATTGGCCAGGTATAAAAGGAGAGAGAACCTCTGTAAATTTTAACAGTTAAGCAATGGAGGAAATTTGAGTTGATGTACTCATTCTTTTTGCAACTGGCCACCCGATCCAAAAGCTCTTCTGTAGTCAGATGTGAGGGCAATCTGGCTGCGATATCTGTCGCCCCATTGATCGGCAGGGTTGATTCGGCTGATCTGGCTGGCTAGGCAGGTGTCCCCTCCCTCCCTCCCCTTCCCACCGCACTCAGTGGAAGAGGACGACCCCAGATAGAAGGAGTGTACTGTTCTTCGGTCAAGGGTATATGATAGCTGCGCTCCCCTATTAGAACCTCCAAACCAGCTTTTCTGTAGTGAGGTGTCTGACGTATTGGCAGCTTAATCTGTTTAGCCCACTCTGTTCCTAGCACAGAATTACATTCTGTTTCATATCTGTGACTTTAAGAAAATATTGGGAAAGATATGCATTTGGGCACAGCAATATCCAGAACTTGGTAGGAACTAATAAGAAATAACTAGCTACTTATACTTATTTGTTCACCAATTACAAAGGTAAAACTTAACTACTGTACATTATGACAGTAACTTAAATGGGACAACTT
Source organism: Pogona vitticeps (assembly GCF_051106095.1). Lineage (NCBI taxonomy): Eukaryota > Metazoa > Chordata > Lepidosauria > Squamata > Agamidae > Pogona > Pogona vitticeps. Next base: position 14,745,289 of record NC_135794.1, read on the forward strand.
CATTCCTTTGGCAGCATTAACTGGAACATAAAAACGTGACTTTCCATCCTGACTATTTGGGACAACAGCTACCTTTGACACGGAGTGGAACCAACTGTAGGGTCTCACTTGTAACCAAGGCCACCTTCCCTCCCTCCCCACCCATCCCATCCCTGTACTCTATTCAGAGTTGGGCTGATTAATTTTGCAAGCCTCGTAATCACCAGAAGGCCCAACCACATACTTAATATTTGAAACACAGCCGTAACGGAAGTCCGGTTCAGCAAAGCCCAGGTAATGTGATCATGGACTTCAATGGCCCAGAAAGAGATGCTTCAGGTGATCAAAAGATAAAGATGCTAGGGCAGCTTTTGTGTGCCAAAAGTTAAGCATTCCAGAGGTGAGACATTTTCAGATTCTTAAAGTATTATTGCTTAAAAAGCCTTCTATTAGTGCAAGGAAGAATTCTGAACCATGATCTCTTTCCTTCTATACATTAATTGCTATGTTTGTTTGTTCAACTTATATGCCACCCACACTACCCAAAGGTCTCTGGGCGGCTTACAACATTATATTTATAATTTATAAGTTATCACTTATATTTTATTGACATTCTTAAACGTGTGAAAAAATTAACAGCAGGTCCAGAGGGCACCATAAAAAGCTTTTGCAAATTCATCCCATCCCTGAAGATAGTATTTGTTTAAAAATCTGCAGTGGAGGCAAGACACAAGATTACTTTTACATTTGATAGTTTCCCATAGCAAGCACATTTCCGTATTCCTGAAATTGTTTTGTTTCCTGCCACCAGCTGGGGTGTGAGTGGAACAGAGCCTTTTCAACAGTAGTCAACTGTATGACAGTCAAATGGCTGTCATACAAGTGTCAGAAAATTACATAAAAATCAGAACTTGGAAATCAAGCCCTGTGACATGGTGGTTAAACTGCAATAATGCAGCCAAGCCTCTGCTTGCTACCTGAGTTCTATCCAGACAGGTTTAAGTAGCCAGCTCAAGATTGACTCCGTCTTCCATCCTTCCAAGATTGCTGGGGTGCAAAGTGTTCCTTGCATAATTATTTTGCAAACTGCTCAGAGAGTGCTCTAGCACTATAGGGTGATCTACAAGTCAAAACAATGAATGAATGGGGTTTTTTTGGATGACAGCTTGCAAAATCACCCAGCAAGCATGACCAATAGGTATGCTAGTTGAGGGGATTCTGAGAATTTTGGTCCAAAAAGCTGTTTCCCAGTCCTGTTACGCTGATCCCCCCACCCCGGTTTGTCCCCAATAGGCTCTGGTATCGTTGTGAATTCTGTGATAGGCAGTAGTACAACAAAATAAATACTGTATATTATTGACCTAATGCTGGTATGAAAGGTACTTGCTTCTGCTGTGCTGCCCATACAATAACATTTGAAGCATAGGTGCACTGCATCGCTCCTTAAGGAGCTCCTGCATCCTTCACACTGTTCAGTGAAAACACTGACTTTGCTATATGCATTGTTTCCATGTTTTGAGGGGAATTGCAGAAAGGGATTTATTTTTATTTTTATTTTTTTGCTACCTAGGTACAGTAAAGCTGTGTGTTTAGTTGGCCTCAAGGCAGAACTTAGATGGGGCTGGACAGGGACTTTGATAGGCCAAAGAATAGCAGGCCCCTCTTCTGAGTGCCCACTGGGGTCCCCCCCAGCCTTTGAGGGGACAGGCTTCTCCGGATGACCACAGGTGTGATGGCTGCTCTGTTACAAAGCAGTCAGCTGAGAAGGAAGATAAGGAGATGTCAAGAGACAGAAGATGCTTCTGCCAAAATGACACTGTACATGAATTTGCTAATTATGCCATTAGACTGCAGTGGACAGCTGCTAAACCTACAGCTGTTAAAGAGGAATTACTATTTTAAAAACTTGCAGCAGGATAAAAATAGAAAATGTGCACTGATTGTTTCAGAAAGATCCCTAACACAGTTCACAGAAGCCTCTGTTACTGGCTTCACTATACCCAATATGCCACCAGGGTACCTACATCCCATAACAATACCTACTTGTCTAAATCAATTAAATGCCTGCCTGAAGATAATGTTGCAGTTTTTAATCTTTGTTTAAATTCCCTCAACTGCATAGCAGATATGAATTCTCAGAAAGAATTGATAGACAGAGGGAATGCTGTAGACATAGTATATCTTGACTTCAGCAAAGCTTTTGACAAAGTGCCCCATTATATTCTGATTAGTATGCTAACCAGGTGTGGGCTCAATACACAGTCAGGTGGATACATAGTTTGCTACAGAATCATACTCAGAGGGAGTTGGCCTTCTATTTCTTTTTCCATGGTGAATTGTATATTTGGGTGGATGCTGTTAAGATGGTTTAGAAATTCTTCCAGTTTTTCTTCACCGTGGTTCCAAATTGCGAAGGTGTCATCCATGTATCTTCATCTTAAAGAAGCTACTCCAGGCCATCTCTGTTCTGGTTTTAATTGCATTGCTACAATCCCACTATTAAAGCAACTAAATCTTAAAGTACTTACATCTGTCAACATGCCCCACACTTTCATTTTAGATTTTGAAGTAGGCTGCTTGTTTTACCTAGATTAACATGAATGTGGTATTCTTAATGTTCATTATTAAACTGTATTCATTACTTACCTCACTGACTTTACCGAATAAACTCTGCAGACCTCCTAGGTAATACTGTTATCACTTACATATCAGATGTTGTTCGTAACCTTTCCATTGACCATGATGCTGGCTGAAATCCTCTTCTGTATTTTGCATTGGCAGAGTGTGACAAAGTCACTCGCAGCAGCAGATTTCTCCTTGCATCAAGGCCTTGCTTCAATTCCAGGTTGCAGAGGACTCATGTGCAATGAGAAGAAGCCGAAGTAATGAAAAATTGAAACAAGCACTCTTTAATCAGCAGCAATCCGCCATTGCTGAGGACATCCCTTCCCCTAAGCCACTGCAAGTTATATATTAATGTTTTGCCCATTGTATTTTGAGCCAGCTAGTGCTTCACTCAAGATGTTAGCAGAGCATAAACTGAAAATCTGTTATGAAAGTAATACATCCTTATTGTAATCCTCTTCATATCTCTATGTCCTCTGATCTTCAACTTTAGCTGCAACAGTTGTTGTGGGTTTTTCGGGCTCTTTGGCCATGTTCTGAAGGTTGTTCTTTCTAATGTTTCGCCAGTCTCTGTGGCCGGCATCTGTGCTCTGTGCATCCTCTGAAGATGCTGGCCACAGAGACTGGCAAAATGTCAGGAAGAACAACCTTCAGAACACAGCCAAAGAGCCCAAAAAGCCCACGACAACCATTAGATCCCAACCGTGAAAGCCTTCGTGAATACATTTAGCTGCAACATTTTGTTGCCAGTGCAGCTTCCCAATTCTATAAATATCTCTTGAAATTCAAGACCTTTGTTTACAACTCCATCAGTTTGTCATGTTAGCCTTTGTCAAATGCTTTCTTGCAGTCAGCAGAACAAGTCTACATCACCACGTTCATGGCAAGGTGCCTCTCCCTGAGTATATGTATACTGAACAGTGCTTCTCTGATTCCCAATACTCCTCTAACTCCAGACCACATATTCTGCTCTTTCTTTGTGCTTCTTGTACAGTTTCCCATATATAAACTTAAGGGAAACCTGATGCAAATGATTATCATTAAGACTGTCATTCTGCAGTTGCTATAAACTTTGTGGTTTTCCTTTTGGAGTAATGGAATAAAGGCCAGTCTCAGGCAGATTTCAGAAATGATTCCTGTTCTGTCGGGAAACCCAGAGCAGCTTTATAAAGATGAAAGCCATAATATACAACCCAAAATTAAAACTGTCTTTGAGAATGTACCCTGTAAAATGCTATATATTCTTGGTTGTTGTAATATATGCCATGGAATCATGGGCTCTATCATAGGCTTCCTATAGAAAAGGTACCGTATTTTTCGCACCATAAGACGCACTTTTTCCCCACAAAACAGGGGGGTGGAAAGTCCCCTTATGGAGCGAAGAAAACAGATTATATTTTCCTGTTTTCTTCTCCTAAAAAATTGGTGCGTCTTATGGAAAGGTGCGTCTTATGAAGCGAAAAATACGGTAAATGGATTTGAACTGGGAGGTTTTTAAACAGAGGTTGGATGGCACTGGCCCCTAAGGACGCTGTAGATTTCTTGTATCAGGAGGGAGTAAAATAGCAGGTCTTTCCGGCCACTTTCAGCTCTACAGTTCTGTGTTTCTATGCCTCTGCGAAATACGGTTTTATCACAGGATGTTAAGTATTTCTTGGATCAAGGGATGAAGTACTAAAGTGAATGAATAAGGAGCAAGAAATCGTAAGATTCAAAAATTCAAAAAGCTTGCCTGCTGTGAAATGAAAACTACATATTGTTACTGTTGATCATTCAAGATGAAATCAGTGGCAAAAGGAGTACAGGAAGGGGAATAACGTTGTCTTTAAAAAGCTTAGAGGATTATATGGAACCATTGTTTTGAGCTACCACAATCCAAAGTCAGAATAGCAACAATGCTGTCCAGCTCCGAAGAGGAGGAGAACAAAAGGAAGGAACATCGTGAGGAAAATGTATGCCATTCTCTTACCAATCCTAATTTTTTTTAAAGTAATGGAATAAAACTTTGTAGCAGGCAGCACAAGTAACATAATAAACTACTTATTTCAACATTATAAAAAGTGGTAACAGCTGATTACTTTTCTAACATTATAAAATAATTTGTTACTTTAAAAAAATGCATTACTTTTTACCAGCTTCTTTCTATGCTCTGGGTTTATGAATTCTCCCAGTGCCCTGGTCAGGCTGAATCGAGAAGTGCAATTAGACGTATACTCCTATTTCTTGCTCCTCCTCCTGGTGTTGGTGTGTCCCTTCTGTCTCACTATCACATGCCCATTCAGAGGCCGAAAGCTGGTGCACAAATACATGCACAACGTCGATCAAATCATTTTTAAAAAACAGTAACAAGTTCTGTCTTCACAGAACTCTTGATCAGATAGAATCCTTTGGGCACACTAATGATGCAGGACTAGCTTTATTGGCAGGAATAATATTTCCCTTTAAAAATTCAGTTTTGTTGAATATGCCATCCAACCCACAAGAGGTGAGTCCTGAATGAATTTTGAACAAGTTGCAGATGACTCGCAAAATGGAAAGCCGTAATAATTTATTTCATGATTCCATACATGCCTGATCCTTCTTGATGACTACAGCTCATTTGTCCAGACGGCAGGCACAAGGAAAGCTTGTTTGTCGGCATCTATGTCCGTGCACAGCATTCCTGGACCTCTTTTGATGAGGGATGTTCTTTTTTCCTTTTTCCTGAAAATGTGATGCCTGCTTCTTAACTTTGGGTGAAGTTGAACCTAAGGGCAACATTTTATTTCTTGAGATGGATAAACGACTGGGCAGGGAAGATCATCTGCCTTTTCTGCACAACTAGCTGGAGTGGTGGCTTTATTACAATTCATGAGTAATGAGCATGTAATTCCTACAGGGCCTGCCCAAGTGAGGCAAGGCTGCCAGGGAAGAAGCTCTTTGAAGAAAACCAGACTTGAGTGTAATTTAATGGAGTAGTAACTTTGCATTCTTTGAGCATTAAATAACCAGGAGAAATGATCATAAATTGATCAACTCAGAGGATGCATATTTCTCTCCTCCCTGTTTAAACCCTTTATGGTTCTAATGCTGCTTACACAGTAACCAGAATAAGATCCCAGGGAATGACTGAGTACAGAAAAAGCCCAGGAGTTTACACAATCCTAATTGTTAGGCTGCACATCAAGCAAGCAAGAAGAGAGGGACTCACTTTCTCGCACACTGGCTGCACTTTATATTGTACAGTGAGCCCCGGGGGGTGGGGGTGGGATTGCATTCTGTCCAACTATTGAAAGATTTTCAGAGATGGTTGTAGGCAGTAGCCCTCAGACATGGCCACACACTGTGGAAGAGAGTGTGAGCTACAAAAACCCTATAGATCACAGCTAGGTAATTTTTTATAGTGCCTGATTATGTGAACAGGAACATTTTACATCTTCTGTAGTCTGAAAATCAGTTCACCCTATTTTTGTGATTGGACTCTGAGAAGCACAAGCCTTGTTTGAAAGCCGCAGAATGCATATCTGAATCACATATCTGGAACACTAACATACTTCACCTTCTAAGGGTGAGCTGTCTGACCAGTAACTGACTGAGGGCGTGACTACACTAGAAAGCCAAACTGGGGCAATTCAGTTTTGCTGTGATTTGATTCACAGCATGTATTACACTTGAAATCACAGTCAGTGCTCACATAGAGGCTGCGGATTGATTCAGGAATTCACTGTTCATACTGGATGTGATGCAATTTGCATTCCAGCCCACAGTCCCCATTGCTTTCCTTCATTCCTCTGATCCCACCTCTGCTGATCTTTCCTTCTTCTAGTCTCACCTCAGCTGATTTGACAAGGAACTAATAGGAGCATAAATACAGTATAAGAAATAATTATAACAAGGACCCAGGAACAAGGTGAAACGGTGATCTAGAACTAATCTCATATACATAAGATTAATTTCTTGTAATTCAGAGGATGATCAGGAGAGAGGAAAGAATGTGGGACCATGCTCCCCCAGTCTTGAACAAAATGCTCCAACTGCCTACATCACTAAAACACCATCTACAGACACACATGCTCCATCTTTACAAGAACATACCATAGCCAACCACTTAGGAAAAGCCTGCTCAAATTGTTTCACTTTGAAAAAGTAGAATCCCCTCAGTGACAGAGAGAGAGAAAAAATCTGCTTTGGAAGCAAAAAGTGGTGGACTGATTCAAATCAGTCTTTGTGTCACAAGATCAGTGAACAATACTTTGAATTCACTCTTTTTATAAGCAGAGAAAATTCCACATTATGTGATCATAATGTGGTCTAAGTAATGGGAGGTGACTTGCCATTTAGCAATCTTATCCCACCATATACTCTGCAATGAGAGGAAAATAAAGGTCCTTTTCATGAGGTATTCTAAGCATTTGAAAGATTGCAATTCGTATTAGTAGAAAGAGGGAAAAGAAGAACAGAGCACCAAGCCATGGTAGGAGATTGAGATGGGAATAAGAAGAAAAAATTACCATTGTTGGGATATCTGGTCAGTTGGGTGAGATGGGGACTTGGGACAGCCAAGTTAAAGTCCCTACGTTTCAGTATATGAAATGTATTGTGTGGTCATCCCTTTGAGCCTGAGCCACCTCATAGGCTAGTTGCAAAGAGTAGAAGAACTATGTACATCATCTTGGACTTGTTGGAGGAAAGACAGGATAAAATGGTACTTAATAACTAATAGGTACAACTCTAGTGAGTAAGAACAACTTCTGTCTTGATCTTGTGTATTTCTAGATGGCCTGATTAAACACACAGCCTCATTCCTGAACTGCCTTACTTTAAACAGTGGGTTGAAGACTGCTGGAGCAGAGATGGGAAGACAACTGGCACACTTACATCCTCTATCCTTTCCTCTCAGTGTGGCCATGTGTCTTCTTTTACCAGTGGAAATCATGTCTTTGAAGGGCTTCCCTGAGAGCATTCCTCTTCGTGAAAATGCTCTTTATTTGAACAGTGGGATCGGCTCAGCTGTATGCGCACAAATCGACTATTCACAATCTTCATGCACTTGGTTGTGATACACTCTATTGGTATTTAAAATCTGCATCTGTACATGAAAGTTAGCATATTAGTACTGGTAAATAGGCATTTTATTCCGTTCTCTTTTCTGGTGATGTGCAAATGGCCACCGTCCTATGTAGCTCCTCCACCACTCCAGAAAGAGAGGAGGAGGGAAGAAAACATTGCTGTTACTCAAGAACATGTGGCTATCCACCAGGCCCAGATTTCTCATTATTTACAGATTTGCTCTGTGCTGAATAAAACTTGCATTTTAAAAAGATGAAGAATGTTTTTTTAAAAAAATCATCACATTTCTATGACTGATTTGGTTCAAAGGTTGGATCTGTGTTGCATAAGTTTGGGATTTTATTTTTGCATGGAGTATTGAATGAAAACTCTGTCATCATGCAAGAACGTTATCAGAATCTACTTAGTATCCTCGTGCCTGAATTTGCATGTGCCCTTTGGGGGTTATCAACCGTGCTGGAGTAGGAAGGCCCTGCTCTCCCATTTCAGAACTTAACGGCCCATGCAGTGTGTTTCCTCCAAAGAAGTGTATCTACCCCAGCACACTAATTTTTTTTTTGCCACACAGCTAAAAAGCTCTCTGTTTCAATGCAAGATCTAGAATGGGGATTATATAGGTCAAAGCCAATGTGTCTTTTAACTTGCTAACTCTATTTCTTCAGTAATTAGAGGGGTGAGAGCCATGCTGATCTTAAGCAATAAAATGATCTCCCATGGTTTGTCTATCCCAAGTTACACCACTTCCACATTTATATGGATGCTCTGTTTCATGTGTGAAGCTGAGGAGGGATTGGAGAATTCCCTTTCAGCCATTAAACAGAAACACTAAATATCCTTTCCAGCTTTATTTCAACCATTTCGCAGTTCACTGATGTGACAAATTTTGCTATTCTTGCTACAAAGAGCAATGCAATTTGCACACTTCTGTCTGCAAATAACAACCCTCCCGCATTTCGCCTACAAACTCTAGGTCTTGGAATGGACCTCAGAGGTATTTGATAGTCTGTAGAGTGACTCAAGAGTAGTTCAGCTTAATCCCCTCTTTTTTTTCTGTTCCTTTCCTTTCCCTTTTTAAAATCCCGTTGCTTTAACAGAGTTTGGCAGAGTGGATCCTACAAAGCATTAAGTAAAGAGGACATAAACCAAGACCACGTTACAGCATTTGAAACAAGAATGAGAAACCAGAGATCTTCAAAATAGCTTTTTGACTGAGGATGAAACTAGACAGAGAGGTTGTCCTGGATTGATTCCGGTCAATTCATACTGTCCTGTGTTTGCTGTTGTTCACACAGAATGTTTAATTATCTTGGGCAATTTTTGGAGAAAGAGTCCACACTGTATCGCAAATCAATATAATTCCCACCAGGATCACATGCTGCCCACTCTCCTCTGTCATTAATACAATCCTCTATATCAGCTCTTTAAAAAGAATTAGCAAGTGATATAGAGCTGAAGTGAAGTGAAAGCTAGTAGTGGCTGTAGTATTCATCTGACATATTGTTATACTGTAAAAGAATACATTACAAAAGTGTTTGGAGGAGAGTCAGGAGGCATTTATTTGAGGTGAATGTTCCACAGTACCAGCAAACCCTTCAGCAGGGCACAGTACAGTGGGGACCTCCCCCTGAGGTGAGTGCTTTGTTTTTCATCCACACAGGGTTTTTTTTTAATTATGCTTTTCTGGCATAGCACTATGTCAGAGGGTGAGGAGGATGCTCCCGTTGTCCCTGGTCAGTTATCTGCCCTGGCCCTCTCTGGACTTCAGGGAGTTCATAGCAACGGAGCAGCCTGAGGATGCCAAAAGCAGGTGCAAGGCCCCAGGTGGAAGGAGGGAGGCAGAAGCCAATGAGCAGCACCTGAAAGCTGGGATGGAGGCTGGTCCATGTTTTCAGGACCCAGGCTTGAAGGAGGAAGAAGAGGGAGGGGGAGGCTTGAGCAGGGACTTGGCACCCTCTGTAGACTCTGATATGGAAGAGTGGGCAGATGCAACAGCCAGGGTCCATCTTCTGTGCTCATGGAGAGAACTGGCAGCTGGAGGACCAGGACACATGCCTAGGCTGAGAAATGGGTCTGGCTGCTCAAGGGTAAGGGCATGAGGAAGGCACGGCACTTTTCAGCCCAGCAGCCCCTGGAGACGGAGGCAAACCATGGGGGAGGCAAACCAGTTTTTGTCACAGCAGTATCCCACCTGCAGCATTCCAGCTTATACAGTGGTGCCTCGCTTAATGGCGATAATCCGTTCCAGGAAAATCGCCGTTAAGCGAAAACATCGTAAAGCAGAAAAAACACATTGAAACGCATTGAAACCCCTTCAATGCATTCCAATGGGGTCAAAACTCACCGTCCAGCGAAGATCCTCCATAGGGCCATTTTCATTGCCTGTCTTGTGAGGAATCCATCCCAGAAAACAGCAGGGAGCCATTTTGTTTACCCGGCTGCCATTTTGAAACCACCAATCAGCTGTTTTAAAATCGTCATTTTGCCAAGAATCAGTTCCCGAAGCAGGGAACCGATCATCGCAAAGCGAAAAAATCCCATTTAGACCATCTGGCTACAGATTTCACCGTTTATATGTCCATGACAGCCCTGTTACAATTTCCAGTCAAGAACCTGTATATATTTTCCCTGTAAGATATTTACTTACACTAGCACAGTATATCAGGCTAGTGCTCAGCTTGTGGTTAGTGAACAAGAATTCTACTAATTCATTACTAAGTAAAAATTAGTAAAACAGCTATAATAGTCAAACTAATAGAAATATTGTGCTTATTGCATCAGGAAATCCATTCATAGAAAATGCAGGGGGCAAAGAGCCCAAAATTGCTTAAAGAAGCTCTTGAATATGGCTTCTATGTGTGCAACCATTGTGGAGAAGATGTGCAATCTGAGTCTCCCTAATTAGGAAAAGGAAATAACCTCAGAGGAAGGAAGAGGAAACAATAGGCCAAAGAGTAGCAATCTGAATGTAGATCTAGAGGAGACAAGAACACATCCAGTGTCTCTTCCTACCAATTCCCCACCTCAGCTTTAGATTATCTGCTACATGCATTAGTGTTCTGTCTTAATATGTCTAAAAATGACTACAGCATGTTTTTAAATCATTGGAAAAGATCCCACAATGCTGAATGTATGAAAACATCTGCCCAGGGCAGCCCATATCCTATAGCCAAGAAGCAGCTAAAAGAGCTTAACTGGCAAAAGATACTCAGGCACAAATCATTCCACTGTGAAATGACTACATGGGAGAACACCCAAGGATTAATTAGGAATCTCATCTTTATGAGGGTAGAGTTGTCTTCCTATGAAGAAGGGGGGAAAAGGAAACTATAAAACTGAGGCCACAACTGTACTTTAGAAGACAAAATAGTAGGGAAATACCTCACTGTGTGAAACAAAACTTGCCTTGGCTGACATTAGAGACACTTAATCATTGTCGTCAAGTTTATAGAGTGTCCTAGCAACTATAATAAGAAACAAATCATATCATATGACTCCCCCACCCCATATCTTTCTTTGAAAGAATTAAAAAGACAAGGGCCTTCATTTTTATATTCAAATTCAAAGAGGAGAAAACTACAGTAATAATAATTCATCAGGACGGCCAACTCTACACAATTTCCCCCCCACAAATGACAGTGTTGACTATGCATTGAACATCTGGTGAATTGTATTTTTAAATTATTTTTGGGAGCATAAATTGACATCTGTCAAGGCTGGCTTCCAGAACTGAATTCTCTTCTTTTTTTTCCACCCAGAAAAAAAGAAAAAGGAAGTGGGGGAAAAGTAATTCATGAAAATAACCAAGCCAAACACATTGTGAAGGATAATATCTAACAATCTTAAACAAACAAACAAACAAACAAGCAAACAAACAAACTGCAGAGTTGCCAATGTCCCGACAATCATCTAGTCTAAGATCCTGCGGAAGCAAGAAATCTAGCAAAACATCCCTGACAGCTGTTAGCTGAGTCATCCAGCCTTTGCTTAAGGATCTCTAGTGAAGGAGATTCCACCACCTTCCCAGGTAGTTTGTTCCCTTGTTGATCAGTTCTAAGTATTACAGAGTTCTTCCTAATGTTTAGTTAAGACCTCCTTTCCCATCACTGGAATCAATTAGTTTACTTCCTACTTGTAGACATGAAGAAAACAAGTATAGTTCATCCCATACCTTGCCATCTTCAAATACTGAAAGGGGTAGTTATATCATCATTCAGGTTTCCCTTTGTCTTCAAGCATTCCTCAGATGGGGTGGCTCCCAGGCTCTTGACCATCCTGGTTGCCCTTCTCAATATATTTGCTAGTGTGTGCAAGTCATTTATAAAGATATTGAAGAACTTTGGGCCCGGGACAAAACCCCACAGTACCCACTTGTCATTTCTTTCTAAGATGATGAGGGTTTGAGACGCAAACCCAAGCACCCCGTCTTTCTCCCCTGTTTTTAATGCCCCTTTCCCTGCCTTTCCATTGCCCCTCCCTTTAATCTCTGCTGTCAGCCACCAGGGCTGGTGTTAGCTGGGCAGGATTTTGACAGTTGTGTTCCCCAACTGGTATTGATGGCTTTTTGCAAAACACACGTTCACACTCACATAATGCACACATAGCCAAATGTAATCCCGTGCGAATACTAATTTGTCAGAGTTGCTCTTACTTTATTTATTTAGTTAGTTTTTCTACAGGTGCCCTACTCACACGTTGTTACAACAATATCATAGGTCTGGCAAAAATACAAACCAACCATCCTGCTCTTGGAATCATATGTTAAGCACTTTGGGGTGCGTGTGGAATGAAATATGCTAAACACAGCAGTAGAAAAATTGTGCTGTGGAAATGTAGGAGGCATGCAGGAGTTAATTTTAGGAAGTAATTAGGGGACAAATTCAAAGGAAGTACTCCAGCATTGCATTGAACAAATATACAAGGATAGATCATTGTAACAATCAATCAATTGATAAACACTCTTGGAGTACAATTCTGTAACAAACTGTATATCCACAAGTTGCTCTACCAAGATCACACCTAGGTCGTTTGCTAATCAGAATACCATGGGATACTTTGTCAAAAGCTTTGATGAAGTTAAGACACAGTATATTACATCTACAATATACCGACCATCTGCCAGAGAGATTACCTGATCCAAAAAAATAAGATAATATTGGTCTGGCAAGATTTGGTCTTGACAAATTCATGTTGGCTTCTAGTTATTATAACTGTATTGTTTATAGCAAAGTAACTGCTTTATAATCTGCTGCAGAATTTCCCCTGAGATTTATGTTAGGCTGACTGGTCTGTAGTTCCCTGGTTCCTCCTTTTTTGGCTTTTCGAAGACAGGGACAACGTCAGCCCTCTTCCAGTCTTCCAGCAGTTCACACATCCTCCATGATTTCAATAAATTAATAGACAGTGGTTCTGAGAGTTCTTCAGCCACCTCCTGCAATATTCTTGGATGTAGTTCTTCCATCCTTGAAGATTTGAATTCAATCAAAGTAATAAGGTATTCCTTTATTCCCCGCCTCCCATTTGGAACTGCAATCCTTCCCTCCATTTGTACTTCACATTTGCCTGGAGGGTCATAGTCCGTTGAGTAAAAACGGAGGTAAAATAGGAATTGTTCTTTGACATCTGATATCATTTTTCCATCTCTGTTGAGTAGCTGAGCCAATATTTATTTTCTCTTTATTTTGCTATGCACACATGTTTTTTGTTGTTGCTTTTAGCATCTCTTGCTAACCCTGGCTCATTCTTACATTTTGCCTCCCTAACACCATCCCTGCAATGTTTTGCCACTTGTGTGCATTCTTCCTTTGTGGCCTGGCCTTCCTTTCACTATTTATATATGCCCTTTTTTATTTCAGGTCCTCTCTGAGCTTTTTGTGTAGCCACATAGGTCTTTTTTTTCTGTATTTTTTCTTGTTGGAATTATTTGTAGTTGTGCCTTTGGAATTTCCTTTTTAAGAAGCTCCCACCCATCTTAAACTCCTCTTCCTATTATGATCTCCTGCCTTACCTCTCATTGTTCTGAATTCATTAAAACTGGGTTTCCTAATATCCAACATACATAATTCCACTTTTGTTACTCAAGTATAACATGGTCACTTTCCCCCAGAGTTCCCCTTACTGCCACTTTTTCCACCAAGTCATATACAGTACGTTGGTTAGAATCAAGTACGTCCAGGATAGCTAATCCTCTAGTTTCTTCCTCCAATTTTTGTAGGAAAAAATTATCAGCAACACAAGCAGGAATTTCTTGGAAGGGCCATATTCAGCAGCTTGCCTCCCAACAGATACATACCAGGATAATTCAGATCTCTCATTACTGTACTATTATTTTTGTTTCTCTGAAATTCTTGCAATTTGTTTTTCAAAGGTTTCATCCACATCTTCTCCTTGATACGACAATCAGTAGCAGACTCGAATGACCACATTCCTTTTGTTTTTCACCCCAAATGATATTAATCCAGATGCTCTCAACAGGACAACCAAACTCATGCTCCTGTATTTCTATGCAGGAATATGTATGTTTACATATAGTGTGACTCCACCTTCTTTTCTATTCTTGAAAATATAGCCTTCAATTGCTGTATTCCAGTCATGGGAGTCACCAAATTTATTTATTTATTTATTTATTTATTTATTTATTTATTTATTTATTTATTTATTTATTTATTTATTTATTTATTTATTTATTCCATTTTTACCCTGCCCCTCTAGACAACGTCTACTCAGGGTGGCTTACATAGGTTAAAACACAACAAGATAACATATATAAAATACCATTATTACAATTAATTTTAAATTTTTAAATCAAATTTCAGTCATCCCTATCAAATCATACTGTATTTATACTCCCAAACTAAGATTTCCAGTTCTTGTTTGTTTCCCGTACTCCTGTCATTCGTATATATATTTCTTATTTAGTAAACAAGAAGTTTTGTTTGAACCTTATTATGAAGCTCCAGAGTGATTATTTTCATGCATTAGTCCTGAATTCACCACTAGGCCGCTTTGCTATTAAAATACGAAATAATTCTAACACTTCTTCAACTATGCTTTGACTTCCCATGGTGTTATGTATATTGATGTACAGTGGTGCCTCGCTTAACGAGCACAACGTTTAATGACGAATCCGCATAGCGACGTTTTTGCGATCACTAATGCAATGTTTTTAATGGTAAAACATCGCATTGCGATGTTTTTTTAAACAGCTGATCGGCGGTTCCAAAATGGCCACCGGGTAAAGAAAATGGCCCCCCGCTGTGTTTCTGCCTGGATTCCTCACTTACCAGGCAGCGAAAATGGCGGCCGCATGAAGGATTTTCACATAGCGGTGAGTTTTGTGCCCATAAGAATGCATTAAATGTATTTTAATGCGTTCTTATGGGCTTTTGCTGTGATTGCTGGCAAGGCATAGCCTTTGGCTGAAGCAATCGACCCTTGCTATCCACCCGGGATGGAGCGAGACTGCATTTAAGTCTCACAAGAGGTTGTGCAAGAGGCGGGAAAGCCCCTGGGTACTTAAGGGGCTTTCCCGCTTGCACTGCCCTCTTCCTTTTTCGGGCTCCCACCCGCCCTCCCTTTTTCTGGTGTGAGTTTGTCTGGTTGCCTTTCAGGGGCCGGATAGGAATTTTTGACCTTCATCCTGATTGGCTTATGGATGGGGGGATTTTTTGCCTATCCCACACTGGATAAGGGTTGTTGGCATTTTGGTGGTTTAATTTTGGTCACACAGGCGGGTAGTGCGGAAATAACAGGTATTTTCAGTGTGTCCCAACTGTAATCTCAGTTAAGCCAACAGCGCATTCCACTTCTCAGCACTGCGGATCGTGCGATTACAGTGTCTGTGGCAGGAGGATGTGCTGGGCCACTTCTGGACCAACAGTCATCAGCGAAAGATGGCTTGAGGTCTGGGGGTGTTTTATTAGCGGCTGGCCGGGTTCCTGCTGTCTGGAGACCGCAGGAACTTGGGGCCGGGGACTTGCCCATTTATTGATTATGGGGTGTCGGCATACCCCTGCCTTTCACCTGTTTCCGCACTACAGCAGGCCCCCTCTTTTGGCAAAGGATTGCCATTATCGTAATTTGATGTTATCAATAAAGTGGCCCATATTTAATCCATATTGTTGTCTCGCGTCATTATTCCGGGGTTGGGATGGCAATTCCCCCCGCATAGCGACGAATCCACATAGCGATGATTTTTTCAGAATGAATTATCGTCGCTATGCGGGGCACCACTGTATTTAATACACGCTTTTAAACGTAAGGTGTGTGTGTGTCTGTGTCTGTGTGTGTGTGTATGTGAAACGATTAGTTCCAACTCATACCTTTGCCGTTATACTCTGAAACAATTTCAATTAAAACTCTTATCTCTGTCTTGTAATGATACACTCTGACAGCATGAGTACAAAAAAGGATCCTGTATCTTTAATAGGCAAGTGGAAGATTACATTTGAGCAGCAATAGTTTGTGTGGCAGCCTTTGCCTACTGAAATTCTCTAGTCTATGCAACTGTTAAAAGTTACAAGAACCAGCTCCTCCATTTCAGGTAGCCCTTCCTCCCAGAGACAGAGAGAGAGAAAGACACCTTCAATTTGAGGTGATCAGAAATTTCTCCACAGGAACCTTCCTCCCAGTGCTAATGCCAGTTTGAAATGGGAATTTGGGATTTTCATTAGAATCACAGCTATGGGAAGGATTAAGCTTTTCTTTTCCCTCACTTCAGAGCTAAGCCTACTTGCCCCACTAAAAACAAAACACTTGTGTATGTTAAATGCAATAATACATTTGATTTAAATTTAATCTCAACGTAGTAGGTTATATATCAGATTTAGTCCCCTGCTTTTATAGGGTGGGCACAAGCTGGCCTTATGTGATAGTTGCAACAATCAACAGGGGATACAGAAAAAGCTTCCCTGAAGAATGTGGACAACACAGTATCCTGTTGGCTGATCCTTCCGCTCTGGAAGTGTCACAGGATCACTTTCAGCTTGAACAAAGCAGAACAATTAACAAGGTAATGCCTGTAGAGCACTCTTGTGCCCCCTGTAGCTACATAAGCTGCAGTTTCCCAGAACTGGAAGCGAAACACAATGAATACATTTGAAGGTGGATTTTAAATACAACCGTTTACTGGGAAGCCAAATTCATGCCATTCTAACCTGGGTATCATGAAAGACACGTCTGTCTCATTGTTTCTCATAGGCTCAGACAAAGTTTCCACTCCTGCCCATGAAGACTGGAATGAAATATATACCATAGGATAAGGTATGGAAGGTGAATATTATTTCTAGTGAGGTTTGGTCCAATTCTGAGTTGTCACATTGATTGATTTCTTGCTTTATGAGCCAACAAGAGGGCTCATCACTGCCTCAACCGAAATATCACAAAAAAGGAGAACAAGTTTTTAAACCCTTTAGAACTCTTCAGCAGCAAGGTGGTTAACCTGATAACCTCCACCACACTTTTTAATTTTTTTTGCTTATTGTTCAGCAGATTTTGGGCTTTTTCTTATTCACCATATGGCTTCCTTTGTAGCTCACAAGAAGTTTTTTTTTCCACACAGACATGTTCACAATGGTGTGTGTGTGGGGGGAAAGGATGTTCATATGTGGGAACTTAGAGAACATCTAGGACACTGTATTTTTCCCCATAAAAAGGAGATGATGGGCAGCTGCAGAGAACATGTCATGTTTCAAACATTCCAGGAGACTCACTTCAGAAGACAGTTTTTCTGGAATGCACAGAAGGATCAAGCACTGCTCCTGCAAACATGTTTGGTCTCCCATCTGTTAATTCTTGTGGGTTTATTAGAGAAAGATTCAAAGGGATTTGAGGGTCGGGCCTCCACCCACCAGTTCTTTTATAGGTAAGTCCCGCTTTTAAGGCATTTTGCTTCCTTCAACAACAAAAGCAAACACATTGTGACTCCTTTAAAGCTAACATAACATATTTACTCCCATGTAAACCTTTGTGGATTACAGTCCACTTCTCCAAGATGCATAGAGCAGTTTTTGATGATTCATCGGTTTTTGCTGAAACAGAGCAACATGGCTACCTCTCTAAAAATGCTTTTAAAAATAACTCATTTTCTCAAATAATTCCAACAGGTATAGTACAATCTTGAAGGGTGGTGGGGGATATTGCTGCATCTCCTAGCATTTCTTAACAGATATGGCCACTGACCAGACTGCCAAAGGCATCCAGGCTTTCCAAAAAGTAACTTTTCTGTACTTGACATAGAATCCTAGGGGGAAAAACACTGGGATGCAGATTCCCAAAGGAATATAAATTGAAAAAAATAATGCAGAGTTCTAATATTTTAACAGATGCAATGGAATGACTTACCAGGTAAAGGAAAACCAAGTGTCAAAGAAGACTTGAAAATCTTAGTTATGGGAAGTCCACAGTTGGGTAGTGCAGGAATGGGGGGAAGTGGTGAGGATAGAAAGGAGAAGAGTAACTCTCTCCATGCCAGGTACTCAACAGAAACTGCCTCTCTCAAAGCAGAATCCTCTGCACATCTACTCAGAAGTTAAGTCACACTGAATTCAGCGAGATCTGTACATATCTGAAGAAACATGTAGCTTTCCAGATGTGCTGATTTTAGGTCCCATCGACCCTAGCCAGCAAAACTAATAGTGATGGATCATAGGAACTGTAGTCCAACAATATCAGAAGTATGTATAAAATGGTAGCATAAAACTAGCATTTAAGTTTCAAGGGGAACTTCCTTTTTTTGCCACAGGGGGAACTTCTGTTAATATACAAATCACCGAGGCAGGCTGGAAGGGAGATGAAAAGGGGAACTACTTTTCTTCACCTACCCCCAATCTTAAGGCTCCAAGTGCAGTCCTAAATGTGTGTACTTGGATGCCTCACTGAATTGAATGGGATGTCTCTACAGATTACCACAATGGGTAGTACCTGACAGTGTAATAAAAAAAAATACTCCTCTCCAGTGTCATGATGTCTCTGTATGGCTTCCAGAAAACCCCAGAAGAAGTGGAACAGAAGTTGCTTTTAAGAGTCCTTTGTGTTTATGGCTTTCAAAAGGGAAGTTATGAGCAGAGAGGCAGCAAATAGGCCCATATTTAAGCTGATTATCCAGCCAAAGGCCTCTGCCTTTTCAGCAGTGCCACAGTCACCCCTCCAAAAAAAGCTATTTACATTAATTAGAGTTTTGTAAAAGGGGACCCCCACCTCCAAAAAAAGATGTCAAATTTTATCCTGAGTGTTAGTGATGGATGGATGGAGTGAGGCTTTTAGGCCTCTTAATTGGGTCTGTTTGCTCAAGCGCCACAAACGTTTTTGACATGAAATGTTCTAATAACCGGGCTGCGCAGGTGGCCATGTTCCTGACAGCTCCGGCGTTCATGTCCATTCTGCTCAGGGCCCGCGCGACTGAGCAGACAGCTTTGGGCCTTACAGTCATTAACCCTAATGTTCTCAGTGTGTCGCCTAGCAACGCTTTTAAGTAGCCAGGATCTGTAACATTTGTACCAGAAATTCACAAAAATAAAAGTGGTTCTGTGGTGAACTGGATTTTATAGACATGGATCTTATTAGGCTTTAAAAAAACTAATTAACAAGTCAAGCTTTTCCGTTGGTGAGGAAATCCACAAAGCGTTCTCTTTTGCTACTTATTTAAGTAGCAAATAAGTACATACTGGGTACATACACACTTTCTGTAAATATAATTATATTGTTTAGCTCACACTGTTATAAGAAAATCAGCAAAAGCCTAAGAGTACAGGATATGACTAAGGTCTCTCTGTATATGTATATATTGCCGGTAGAAGGCTGAATTTCACTCCCAGTTGAAATTAATCCTGAGGGCCAAATGAGACATGGGCTAGCTAAACGCATCACTTGAGGTAGCAGTTTTGTCTTTTTAGGTATATAATTTAGCACTTCTGTTTAGCAGCTGTGGAGGGTCTGTGCAATTTTAACTATTAAAAATACAGTAGACTACTTTCCTCTTCTTTTATCTGGTCACTGTACCCAAGATACATGCAACATACTTAGGGTGCAACTGCACTGGATTTCATTTGCCGCCTATATGACGTTGGAAATTTCAATCAGGGGCTGTGGACTGATTTGCGAGTTCGCTGTTTATACTTGTTGCAATACAATTAGTATTCCAGCCCATAGCCCTCCTTCTTTCCTTCCTTCCTCTGGTCCTGCCTCTGCCAAACCTTTTATGGAATATAAATTCAGGAAATAATAATAAGAACCTGGTGATAAGATGAAAGGGTGATCTAGTGCTAATCTCATATATGTAAAAATTTCTAATTAAAAAAATCAGAGGACGATCAAGGGAGAGAAAAGAATGCAGGAGCGTGTTTCCTCAGGCCTGAACATCATGCACCCAACTGCCTATGTCATCAGAACATGACCCGAACACATTCCCCTGTTTTCACAAGAATTTAACATGGGGAAAAGCTGTTTGAATCATTCCTGCTTAGAAAGGTAGAAGCCCCCCAGCAGCATGGGGGGCCGATACTTTAGGAACAAAAAGAGCAGGACCAATTAATACCACCCTTGCATCACGGGGTCAGTAAAAGAAAATACTTCAAATTCACCTGTTTTACAAGCAGAGCAAACCCCATGGTATTTGACCATGTAGTCACAGCTGGAGATGGGGGGCTTTGTATTCGTATATGAATATGAAGCTCCCTGGCACAGGGTGGCCAGCCTGATTACCTCCCACCCCAGACCCCGCCATGCAGCATGTGTGGCTGGCGTCATCTCCTTTGCCCCAATTGCGGAAGTAGTTCCGCCTCCCTGCTTACCCAGCCACTCTGCACCTGAGCACGGATGCTCGTCCTCCTGCCCCCTTGCTGGAGTGGCTGAGATAGCAGGGAGGCGGGGCTGTGCTATCTCTAGTCATAGCCTTTGTGAGACACAAGTCTTGTCTGAACATTATGAGTTTCCAGCTGTGAAGGAGGCAGGGCAATGTGTATGCTGATCCAGCCTCAGAAACTCCAGCCTCTACCCATTGAGATAAAAGGTCTGAAGATTCCCGCTGCTTTTAGCCAAACATAGTTATCAGCATTCTTAGTACCATGAGAATTGTAGTTCTCACAAAGCACGCTAAGCTAAACACGGATACAGCCTTCCTTTGGACTTTCCCAGGATAGAGATCTCAGTGCCCCACATGTTCCCTCCAATGTCATAAATTCAGAATACTTGACAAAGATAGAAAAGGGTGCATTTTGAACTACAACTCCCAAAGTACCCCAGTAAATTTGACAATGGTTCTGTTTGCCTTTCCCCAACTCTCTTAAATTGTCTGCCTCCCCCACTTAAAAAAAGGAGAAAATATATTGCAAGAAGTGTGTAGATTGCCACACACATGCTGCATGAAAATATACTCTGAGGTAGTGGCCAATTCACTTCCAGCGCAAGTATACACTATGCAAAAGAAAGACGTTGCATTATTGCACAGTATATGGCTTACAGGCATTTCCTGCCCATTAGTACATTTTGTGCAGATAATATATGACACAATGTGGAAAGACCAATCTTGGAGAGAAGGAGACAGATAGCTAATAAGATGGCATTAATCAGGGACTGAATATGACACAGGCAACCCCAATTTCTGCCATCTCAGTCCATGGCCTTCTGCATGTTTTGGTTCCTGCCCTCTTAAGGAACACTGCCTTGTTTGCATTCCTTGTGGAACCCCTCCAGATAGGAAGGTTTTTCTCTGAGTAGACTTGCTTTTGCGACATTTTCAGAAATGATCATGTAATTAATAGTTTGAAAATATTTCCACGCTACACGCTATTGACACTATTAGCTTTGTCTTTATTGCCGCTCAAGCCTTGTTGTGCACATAACAAATTCAAACAAAAAGCTGCCAGATTGAATTGATAAGGAGCAGCTAGGAGCTTGTATTACACATGCAAATTGAGGTGCTAATCCTGCATTACAGAGTCTAAATTGAAGATATATTCATTTTGCTGGGACAAGTTGTACCTAATGTTGCGAAAGAAGCGGGTGAGATAGTGATCTTGGAACAGCATCTGGAAAAGCAGGGCCAACAAAATTGCCATTTTACCTAATCTGATGTTTTGCAACCTGGTGTGTAGCTCACTGCCAAAGCTTCCTGCTCATAGAAAGCAAGGATTTAATTTTTCAGGGTTGACTGTTTTTGGATTATGCGTACTCTCTAATGCTTCTGCTATAATTCTATAGCCACCTGTTGGTGAAATTATTACATCTACGGCTATCTCCCATCTCACAGAACTCAGGTCATCCCCTTTTGTCCTCATTACAGCAAGGTAGGTTCATGTGAGACCCGCTGACCCTTGGGGCTTCCGTCTTCGATTCTTAACCTCCATAAATGAGGACATAAGTGTTTGTAAGAAGACTGGGTCTATTAAAATGGGGGGAGTGGGTCTACATTAATTACATGAAACTGTCCCAGGCTAATTTCTGGTACTGTCCAGGGGAAATCTTCTGAATCTTTTTGTACAAAGTCTGTAGCCCCTTCAGTTAATTGCCACTGGCAGGGGATTCTATCCTGGCTTTTTTAGCATGGTTGCCCTTGTTGGGATGCACAAGGAATTGCAAGTAAGGAAGGCTTCTAAGCCCACACTTCTGGCGCTTGCTCTTCCTGGAGTTACTGCTAGTTAAGCATGGCGGAACCTCTGCCTTTACCAGTGCCTGCTGTCGATTCCCTGGGGGCTCCCTCTTGGGTTTGGCGGCACCTTTCCCTCCCATCCTGCTCACCACAGTATGGAAGAAGGTGCAGGTTAAGGTGCCTCTCAGCTTCATTTTTGGACAGCTGAACTAACCAGAACAACCTCAGTTTGTTTTTATATGTCCCTTTCTCTTCCCCTGCTGCCTCCGATCCCTCTTTTATAGGCTCCCAGTCTGAAGGGTCCTTTTCCCTCTCCAGGGGTCAGTCTTCCATTCCCAAACTTTCTTCTGTTCCCAGGCTTTTCCTTTGACTCACCCCTTCTTTGGTCCCTGTATGACTTCCTCCTCCTTGTGAGCAAGTTCTTCCTTGGGTTCAGGTTCTCCCTGGAAGTCAGTAAAGACTGTTCTGGGTCTAAAGGGGAGCTAATGGTTTGGAATTCAGCAAGTCCCAGCGGCAGGTGAGACAGCCCACTGAGAGGGCTCCCTGCACCACCATCTCTGTCCTCGCAGTGAAGCTAAGAGATTTTGACACAACCCCCCCCTCCCGATTTAAATATGGATCAGAATCCTCATTCAAAACTTACACAGTCACCAAACATTCCCCGCTCCATTTAGGTCGCCACATAGACTGGCGAAATGTTAGGAAGAACAACCTTAAGAACACAGCCAAAGAGCCCAAAAAACCCACAACAACCAATCCATTTAGGTTGTTGTTTAATTGTGTCCGAGTCTTCGTGACCCCATGGACCAGAGCACGCCAGGCCCTCCTGTCTTCCACTGCCTCCCGGAGTTTGGTCAAATTCATGTTGGTAGTTTCAATGACACTGTCTAACCATCTCGTGCTCTGTTGTCCCTTTCTCCTCTTGCCTTCACACTTTCCCAATATCAGCTTCTTTTCCAGGGAGTCTTCTCTTCTCATGAGATGCCCAAAGTATTGGAGCCTCAGCTTCAGAATCTGTCCTTCTAGGGTTGATTTCTTTCAAAATGGATTGATTTGTTCTCCTTGCAGTCCAGGGGACTCTCAAGAGCCTCCTCCAGCACCACAATTCAAAAGCATCAATTCTTCGGCGGTCATCATTCTTTATGATCCAGCTCTCATTTCCGTACATCGCTAATGGAAAAACCATAGCTTTGGCTATGTGGACCTTTGTCAGCAAGGTGATGTCTCTGCTTTTTAAGATGCTGTCAAGATTGTCTGTAGATAGACCACAAATTCCTAAATGTACCTCTTAAGTGGGAATGGTGAAAGCTAATCAGCATGAACAAAGATTATAAAAAGTTGTGTACCCTAAAATATGAGGTTTCAGATCCCTTAACCACTTTCACATACAGTACATTTATTTGCCACTACTATTTATTTTTATTTAATTATTTACTTGATTTATATCTGGCCTTTCTTCCAATAAGGGACAGAAAGTGACATATAACTAAAGAATAGTAAAGGTTTCCCTTGACATTTAGTCCAGTTGTGTCCGACTCTAGGGCGTGGTGCTCATCCCCGTCTCCAAGCCATAGAGCCAGCATTTGTCTGTAGGCAGTTTCCGTGGTCACATAGCCAGCGCAACTAGACACGGAAACACTGTTACCTTCCCACCGTAGTGGTACCTATTTATCTACTCGCATTTACATGCTTTTGAAGTGCTAGGTTGGCAGGAGCTGGGACAAGCGACGGGAGCTCACGCCATCATGTGGATTCGATCTTACAATTGCTGGTCTTCTGACCTTGCAGCACAGAGGCTTCTGCAGTTTAACCTGCAGCACCTCCACATCCCATAACTAAAGAATACATATATTTAAACTCACAGTAACTTAAGATATCATCCTTAAAATAAGATTTAATAAACAGAGTGTCTAAAGCACCATGAAGCAAGTTAAAACATATTTAAAATATCTAATAAAATATGCTGATAAGAATATTCTACTGTAATTTCCCTAACACACACACAAAATCCTGCAAGGGCATTTAAACATCACAAGCTAAAATAAAAGGGGAAGTTTTCAGACTGAACAAGGCACAAGACAGGGATGTCCGTTATCCCCCCTTTTATTTATATTAACTTTGGAAATTCTCAACAGACAGATAAGGGCTAATGACGGGGTTCAAGGACTTAAAATAAGAGGAGAAGAATTTAAGGTACAAGCTTATGCGGACGATCTGGTAATAATATTAGAAAATCCTCCTGAAAGTCTGGAGGAATTATTGAGAGTCATAGAAGATTATGGACAAGTACCAAAAACTGAAAACATAAAGAAATAAGACGGGAAAAATTGGTGAGGGAAACTAACTTTGAGGTAGTACAGAAAATCAAATATTTAGGAGTTACTGGCACAAAAAAACAAGTAACTTAACGAAAGAGAATTATTTAATAATACAGAAGGAAATCCAGAAAACTTTGGAAGAATGGAGTAAGTTGCAACTCTCTCTGATGGGAAGAATCTCAACGATAAAAATGATATTACCAAGACTACTATTTTTATTTCAAAATCTGACAATACTATTAAACTTTAAATATTTTAAGGACCTGGATCGTCTGACAGTGAGATTTGTATGGAAGACTAAGAAACCAAGAATGAAACTAAGTCTTTTACAGGATTTGAAAGAAAGGGGGAGGTCAGGACTACCAAATTGGTTATTATACTATAAGGCTTGTGCTAGGATGTGCATAAAAGAGTGGATAATTCTCGAAAACCAAAGATTACTAAAATTGGAGGACATGATCTAAGAAAGGGTTGACATGCATATGTGTGGTATGAGAAATATAAAGAACAATCACATTTTGTAGAACATATTGTGAGGAAGGTGTTATGCCTAGTCTGGCAAAAATTTAAAACACAAACCTATAAGAAAATCCCAATATGGGTAGCGCCTATAGAAGCATTCATTTTGAAAGTGTTGAATCAGAAAGGAGTGTTACTCACATATAAAGAATTACTTAATAAAGAACAGAATATAAAAAATAAGCAAGAGCTAGAGAAATTAGGGGTCGCCACTGATTGGTGGTCAATGAAAAAACTAGAATTGAGGTATAAAAAAGATAAAATTGTGGGCTTCTTTGAGGGTGAAGTCCAGGTGTATAAACTGTGGATTTATACTGATGAGAAAATAAAAAATGTATATACATCTATTGGAGTATGACCTGGAGGACGAGAGGGTGAAAGAGATGATGATAAAATGGGCAAGTAACTTTGGACACAATATTGACATTGATGACTGGACGGTGATGTGGAAAGAGTATCATAAAATTATTAAGCCATTAAATTTAAGAGAAAACATTCTCATAATGTTTTATAGATGGCATTATACCCCTATAAGGTTGGCAAAAATATTAGAAGGTAACAGCAATATTTGTTGGAAGTGTAAAAAAAATGCAGGAACTTATTATCATATGTGGTGGACATGTGAAAAAGTCAAGAGATATTGGACACAGGTGTGGAAAACAATAAATTATTCAACAAAATTAAACTTTAAACCAGAAACAGCACTATTGAATATTATGCTGGAAATTATGGATAAGAAAATAAAATATTGTTTAATGTATATATGTACTCACAGCTGCTAGGTTACTCTGGGCCCAAAAATGGAAAAGTGAAGAAATACCTACGATGGAGGAGTTTCTAAAGAAGTTGTTGGACGTTGCAGGATTAGACACACTTTCAGAAGCACTATGAGAACAACCAAGAGACTATGTAAAACAAAGCTGGAAGCTAATACTGTATATGTTTGGGCCCAGAAAAAGACAGAAGTTTAGGGCAAAACTTTGTATGTTATTTCTTTTCAATGCTTACCGGAAATCCTTTGGAGAAATCTGAGGTCCAAATGAGGCTATAATCTCTGTCCTTAAAGGGGGGAGGGTTTGTTTATGGGTTTTTGTATTTTTGTATTTCTGTAGTAATTGTTGGATGTTAGGTGTTTTGTATTTTGTATGTTTAAATAAAAAATTGTTTAAAACATAAAAAATTTAAAACAATTAAAACATCACAAGCTAAAATAAAAAGGGAAGTTTTCACCTGCTGGCGGAAGGACTAAGGAGGGGACCAACCTGGCCTCTTGAAGCAAGGACTTCCATAGCTGGAAGCAGCCACCAAAAAGGCCCTCTCTGGGGCCCTCATCAAGTGTGCCTGGGATGGCGGTGGGACTGAGAGAAAGCCTTCCCTCACAGATCTCAAAGACTGGTGGCGATGGCAATTATACTGGGAGATACAGGCCTTCAAATACAGTCCTTCAAGAATAGGGCTTTATAGGTCACATAACCAGCAGTTTTAATTGGGCCTGGAAATTGATAAGTGATCGGTGAAGCTGATGTAACAAGGGAGCCATACGGTCCATCCTGCTAAGCCGGCTCCAATCTGGCTGCAGCATTTTAAACCACCCTTAAGGGCAGCCTCACGCAGAGTGTTTTACATGAAGGCAAAAGGGATGTGGCTATAAATACAGAAGCAATGCCTGAATGGCACAGTGTTAAGGGAAGTCTCTTCCGATCTCGATCTCTGGCCTCACTCTGCTGCCACCGGGCTATTCAGGTTACAGGAACCCATCGTCTTCCACACTAGAACCTCAGGTGCACAAGCAAAAACGACTAGCTTCGAGTCTCCCATAATAACTTCATTTCAGCCACACTTTTATTTCATTTGGTGCGAAACGAGTCTGGCTTGAAGTGGAATGAACTGTACATCTCAAATTCCTGATTGACCTCCGAGGCAGTTTCTCAAGAGGTGGCTCAGCCATTGTGCCATCGTTCCTCTTGCAGCAATATGCAGCGTCCAGCGACCACGTCCTGGAGCGCCCCTGCCCCCCCAAGCGAGAACGTGAGCGAGCGAGCGAGCGAGCAAAGGTCTTCCTGACCTGAGCTCTTCCACAACCCAATGCTTGCCATCTTCTGCCTAGATCAGGTTCCCACCACTACCCAACAGGAGGCAGAGGGCAAACGGAGGCCCCAGTGCCCTCTCCTTTTTCACCCCACAGCTTGCGTGCATGGAGGTGAAGAGGGTAGGAGAAAGCCCGCCGGGCAGTATTGGCAAAGCGGCTCGTGAGGGAAGGACCTGCCTGGGGTCCTCTCTCGGTGGGGCTCCTTGGGGGGCACCAGACACTGAGTGGGGGCATGAGTGGGGATGGGACGTGACAGGACCCAGCCCCGCATGCCCCGTGGGGGCCCATTGGGAGCTAGCCCATTGCTCTTTCCTTCACAGTCCCGTTGCCAGTGTGCTAAAATCACATTCAAGTTCAGCTGGATGTTGTGACATGGCTTATGAGGCTAGTCGGTGCCTTTCTACAATTCCCAAGATTCCTTGGTGGAAGAACGGCAAAATGGCCACCCTGACCACCAAGTGGAGTGAGGTGGCCTGCTCAGATAGCCCATTTTGGTGTTGTGGAAAGGATAGCAAAACGTTCATTATCAATTTGGCTGTTGCAACTCTTTTACTAAAGGGGATGGTGAGATGTGTTTGTACGCAGTTTATTCCTCGTGGTAGAACAGTCTGGCTGGCTTTGAGTATTATGATTTGATTAGGTGGGGCCACATACCTACCTGGCAGCTAAAAATGTGTAAAATCCAAATACATTGGTAGTGTAAATAGAACATTAAGTACCATAGGGAAAATTTCCTAAATAATTCCAGGATCCTGTCACAATCCTTTGAAACCAAATGATCCTACCAAATGAACTCTCCAAGAAACACAGCCAAACGAGGAAAGTATGCATTTTAATTATCTAATAACCATACTATTAACAATAGATTTAAGTAACTGTTCTTAATTCTGAGCTTTCATAAATTAAAACATAAACTTGTAACCCTGCATTGCTGGCAAACATGTAAGCTGGCAAAGCATTAAAGGGACACACTTTTGGCGGGAGGAAGAACATATCAGATTTTTATTTCATTATGCAGCTAAGTATTAATCCCATAAGAGACAAATGTTTTTTTTCCTAATTATGCCCCCAAAATTGTGCCAGAGAATTAAAAAGTACACCTTAGGAAGTGTAAGAATATAATTGCATTTTATACATATATATAATAATAATCTGTTTACTCTTTGACACTGGAATAATCAAATGATCTCAGATCCAAAATATTCCACTGTAGTGGTTATGCCAGCTTGGAGAGTTCATGTGGAAATAAAAGGGCTTTTTAACGTATCCAAGCTTACATGTTTGCCAGCAATGCAGTGTTACAATTTTGTATTTTATGAAAAACCATCACTTTCAGATACCTCTAAACACAGCCCTTTATTTCATTGCAGGATATTTTATTGAACACCAAGGCATGGCTGATGTAGGAAATTCTACAGCTAACAACACACAGCACAAACTTCCTGTTTACAAGAGAGTTCCTTCAGTCGTAGAGGAAGGTTCGTGGGGCAAGCTCTTTCCTGGGCAAGAAACGTAGGATGTTTCAAGACCACTGCGTAAAAAAGATGCTTGAGTGAACTCAGCAATTGCTTTTTTCAGCTAAATCTGAGCTTAGAAAAGTTACTTTTGAGCAGTACTGTTCCCCCAGCACATGCTACTTGGAGAATTCTGGGAATTCTAGTTAAAAGAAACATTCCTGAGCTCTGAATTAGTTCTGAAAAGATCAAGTGATGTATAACAAATAAATGGGAACATTTTTTTTTAAATTCCTCACTGATGGCATCCCAGTGGTAGAATGGCCTCCCCAGAGAACTTCACCTAGCACTTTCCTTACAGTAGATTCTCTTGGATTTTGACGGATATGTGATTTTATTGTTTAAAGCTATAGGTTATGTGTTGTAATCCCCTTCCCCCCGTCATTTGGTTTTATTTTCTCTAGATATTTTTGGACTGCACATTTTTAAATAAGTTGTTTTATCATATTGCATTTTAATTGCGTTTTGTTATTTTATATTTGAGATCTGCCAAGAACAAGGTTCTTGGGTGGACTTACATAAATATGAGATATTGTAATAACAAAAAGACGTAGGTTTTAAAGGAAGAGGTTCCTAATTTCAGATCTTGCAAATAACACAGATTTCTTAGGTGACAATAATCTACCCATGATATTGTGGGAAGATGTGTTGTTCTACATCAGACCTCTTACTATTTACACCAGTGTTGCATCCCAGTGTTCTCGAGTTGTGTTGTACCATCTCCCCCATCAGTCCTTGCTACACACTGGCTATACCAGTTGAGCATGATAGCAAGTGTAACTGAACATGCAATGATCCTTTCTAACACACCTAGATATTAGAAAGGACCATCACATGTAAGGATGTGTTACTAGAGACCATGACCAAGATCATTGATTAATTTGAAATATAATGCCAGAGGGCAGCTTTGCAAATACCTTGGACTGCCAGAAACATCAAGCCTGAACTATTGCTGGAGGTAAAAAAATTATGAAACTGAGGCTGCCATACTTTAGATGCATCATGATTCTCTGGAAAAGATAGTGCTGGGAAGCAGGAAGACCAAACACAAAGTGGATTGACTCCCTAGGAACTGCAGACTTTTGTTTACAAGAAACGAACAGGGCTGTTGAGGACATGACATTTTGGATCTCGCTCATTCATAAGGTTGCTATAAGTTGTGGGTGAATTGATGACACCTAATAGCAAGAGATATCTAGAAGCACTAACCTTCACCATGTTATTTCTGTATTATGACTGCTGGTATTTATTCTGACTGACAATATCTTATAGGGCAATTGTGTTTCTCTACTATGGGGTGGACCACACATAACTTCCCACCCATTTTTGCAATACTCAAAAGTCTCCTGTAGCTATTCCTATAGATTTTCCTGCAAAAATGGTCAACCTTTAAACAGGGTGTTGTTTTTCTTTAATCAAGATTTGTCTTGTTTAGGAGTAGATTCATATTTCTGGGACACTTTTCGAAGGATAAGTTTACTCATAAACAAACATGCAAGAAGTGTATGCCTTGTCTAAGTGAAAAGGTCACTTTTCAAGTTAACGTGATGCATTTCTTGCTGCTGCAATACTAAATTTCATTAACAACTCAGCATTGGTGGCAAATGAGCAATTATCATTGTTCCCCCACCAACAAGTTTCAGGCGACAAAACGGCTCTAAACCTATGAAAATTTGCCACTCCTCTTCTCATATATCTGCAAATAAAGAAAGTATTCCTTTCTTGTTTGGGGGAGAAAGGAGATTATAGCCTTCAGCAGCAGACAGAAAAATGGATCCCGTGATCCAGACTTGATATGTTGCCCGTTTAGCTTGCAAAGGGATAAAATCTGTTCCCCTCAGTTCATTGAGGTGTTAATAACAGTGTCGTGTTCTTCATGGCTGTTGTAAAGATTATTGCAAAAAAGTTATGTAGGGCTCCCTAAAATATTTTTTATTGATGCTTTATATTATTAGACCTCTCTGCTTCTGATATGTGCACACCAAAATCAAGGTCTTTGGGAAGCGTGCTATGTTGCGAAATGTTGCTTCAGCTGCAGTGTTCTGCCCATGTTTTAAAGTCTAGTTTACATGAGATGAGAGAGCGGTTGGGTTGTTGTTGTCAAATTGTTGCCTGGGGCACTTTGAAGATGTCAGAGCAATACCAACTAAGCCTGAAAGCATTAGTTGATTGCTGAGTGTGATTAACCAATTAATAGCTTGATTACAGAGTAAATATACAGCTCTGGTTAATTGGAGCTGGCAACCCACTGGGGGTCTTCCTTTCACTTCCACTGCCAGAACTTACACGTTGTTTAATGTCTCTTCCCCATTTTGCTCTCCCTTCTCCCTCCCTTACCTTTCCCTGCTACTCAGGTCAAAATCCATGTTAAAATGTCACTGTTTGTAAGGCCTCTTCCATGCTTTGCTACTACTTCAATCCGCCACTCCCTTTTCCGGAGTTTATGAACATGGGAGGGACTCATCGGAATACTCAAAAAGTTGCAACAAGGCTGTCTCTGCTATTAGGCAAAGTAATGGAGATGCTCAAGCAGCAAGAATTGGGAGGGAGCACCATTTAGCAAGGTGTTGGAGTGCCCAATATCCCCGACACCAGTGGTAACCCAAGTGTTTTTGGACTGCAATTCCCAGAAATCCCAGCCAGCACCGCTGATGGTGAAGGCTTCTGGGAACTGCAGATCAAGAACACCTGGGTAACCGAAGGCTGGGAACCACTGCCCTACATTTATTTGTTTGTTTGTTTGTTTGTTTGTTTGTTTGTTTGTTTGTTTGACTTCTACCCCGCCCCTCTAGACAAAGTCTACTAGGGGCAGCTTACAAACAATTATAAAACCTCATAAAATATAATCATATACAATCATCATTATAACTATCAAAATATATCGTAAAACAATCACAAGATTAAATCAATAAATGTAAAAGTTCAAGATGGAGGAAAACAAGAACTAAAGAGAAAAGAAAATCAGGTGTTGACTGGAGGGAAGGCCTGCCTAAAGAGCCAAGTCTTTAAATGACTCTTAAAAACACCCAGCGAGGGTGCCAGGGTGATTTCCGGTGGCAAGGTGTTCCATAGTCGAGGGGCTACTGCCGAGAAGGCCCATGATCCAGACTCCTTTGCAGAATGACAGATTTATGCATGAGCTAAGCAAACTACAGCTTAGGGCCTCATATTAAGAGAGAGTTGTCAAGAATTATTGTATTTGAATCATACACATTTCCTGCTAATGGCCTGCAGCCTCTTGATGTAGCTTAAGTCTCAGTGTCTCCTACGGCCAGAGCATAGATTGTCCTTAGCCCTCTTTAGAAGCTGAACTTTGTCAGTGTCCTGGAGATATTGATTCAGGCAGGCAGATCTTTGTGAATGAGTAATCATACTGGCAAATATGTCTGTGCTTACCCGCTGGTGACCAATCACAAAACAAAGCAAGCTAATTTACAAACACTGGATTGTGTGAAAAGCTTCTATGTTGACAAAAGCTTCTATGTTGACAAACAGGTAAAGGAATTTCCTCATCTCAAGATAAACCATCTCCAACGCAGAGCTTGTCCCTTCATCTGGCCCTGCCCCAACAGGCACTCATTGCCAGTGGGTTGTTTGTTTTGTTTAATTTTAAAAAAATCACTGCCAGTGTTGCAAGTAAGAATCTGCTATCTGGTTTCTCATACACAGAAGGCAGAGAGAGTGGCTGAGGGATCTTCTCCTTCATTTGAAGCAGCAAAACATCTTGATCCAGTCCTGGCTAGGAAGGGTTGTAATCAAAAGGTGCCAGCTAATCACCTCTGACCACACCTGTTTAATCTGACACTATTTAAAACCTTGGTTTTCCCCTGCATTTCACAAAAGGAAAATGTTCAGAGTTTGCACAGCTCATGGGGAATAAGAATGAAACTGTTATTCCAATGCTGCCATCTTGTGGATGGAAGGGTTCACAGCCCCATCTGGCCCAACAAAGCCCTCAACTTCCTGTGAGTTGGGTGTCAAGGAATTTTCCCAAGGGAACGGCTAGCATCCTTGGCATCACAAATTTGCAGAAGAAGTTGAATGGCTGTGGAGGTTTTCTGCAGACAAGTCACCTGCAGGATTTTGGGTGTGACAGGAAGTGCTGAGATTGGTGGCCAAAAGAATGGGCACAAGGAGAGAAAGAAGCAGCCATTTAGAGCCTGAGCATCCATCTCTAAGTATTCCCAACAGTCACTACAGATCATAGAGTCAACATGAATATATATTTATATGCTTTGTGCTTACCCAGTGGATGCATGATGCCCAGGGCTCAGGGCGCCATTTGGAACAAGGCAGAAGATGGAGCCCTGACATTGCAGCTTGTGAACCTTCTGGGTACATATGCAGATGTAAAGGTATCACTCTCTTCTTGGATTTCTGTAATCCTAAGAACCACTAAGGACTTTTCCTGATCCGTTCTTGTTACTTATATTATTCACGTGAGAGAGAGGGGAGACAAAGACTTTCCCCTCAGCCGGGTCACACGTCCAGAAGCCCCAGGAGCAGTGCACACCTTGAACATTCCCTGTGGGGCTGTGAATGACGGTCCTAGCAGAAAATATCATCTGTTAGAACTGAGCTTGTTTTGACTCCAAACAACAACAACAACAACAACAACAGTAATAATAGTAATAATAGTAATAGTAGTAGTAGTAGTAGTAGTAGTAGTAGTAGTAGTAATAATAATAATAATAATAATAATAATAATAATAATAATAATAATAATAATAATAATAATAATAATAATAATAATAATAATAATAATAATAATAATAATAATAATAAATAATGTTTTTCTGAGGTACCACATTACCTGTTTAACTGTGCTTCACCCAGAAGTGACAAGCTACATACAGTGGTGCCTCGCTTAACAAGCGCTTCGTTTAACAATGAATCCGCATAGCAATGTTTTTTTGTGATCGCAAAAGCGATTGCATTGCGATGTTTTTAATGGTAAAACATCACTTTGCGATGATCAGTAAGCTGTTTCGCTTACCGATTTTCACATAGCGATGTTTTTAGAACAGCTGATCGGCGGTTCCAAAATAGCCGGCGGGTAAAAAAATGGCCACCCGCCGTGTTTTTACGCCCATTCCTCGCTTACCGGGCAGCAAAAATGGCGGCCGTATGGAGGATTTTCACATAATGGTGAGTTTTTTGCCCATAGGAATGCATTAAATGGGTTTTAATGCATTCCTATGGGCTTTTTTATTCCGCATAGCAACGAATCCATATAACAACAAATTTTCCAGAACACATTATCGTCGCTGTGCGGGGCACCACTGTATAACATAGCCACCTGTAGGAGATTACAGATAAAGAGGCCATGAGGTGGGCAGCCTCCAGTGGTCCCTGAACCACAAAGACCCTCCTTCAGACTCTGGAGGACGTTT
The DNA here is from genome assembly GCF_051106095.1 of Pogona vitticeps. Classification (NCBI taxonomy): domain Eukaryota; kingdom Metazoa; phylum Chordata; class Lepidosauria; order Squamata; family Agamidae; genus Pogona; species Pogona vitticeps. Next base: position 14,779,356 of record NC_135794.1, read on the forward strand.
CACCTGTTCCTCAATTACACTCGCTACCCAAATATGGTTATTTTAAAAAGGATTTTTTAAAAAAAACACTTAAAAGCTCTTCAACTCCTCTCAAAGTAGTGCTTTTGCAAAAAGGCAAAAGAACTTTCGGAGGTTTTTTAAACCAGGTGCTGGGAGGGCTCTAAAAAAGGGCCAAGCCTGCTAGATGAGCCGAGGGGACTTTTGGAGCCCGTTTTAAAAATATTTTTTAAATTTGTGGAGAGTGGGGTGGGTACTTGGGGTTGGTATTTGAAACTGTGAGAAGCAAAATGGCTACACTTTCCCCACCCAATAATCTTTCCTAGTTATTTCAAAAAAGTTCTTTTTAAAGGGAGTTTTAAAGGCAGTTTAACCGGAATTTTTCAGGTTCTGTGCCGTTTTCTTATCACTCTTAGAGCTTCAAAAAGGTAACAGAAAAGTAACAGAAAAGCAGTGAGCAATCCAGCTTGAAAAGCTGTTACCTTTCAAACAGTGTAGTGAGTAATGACAACAAATTACTCTTAAGTAAATTTATCTCCTGGTGGCCTTCAGGAGGCTGCCCTTAGTAGAGGAAAGAAAAGCTGGGTAGACCTTACACAATACAAATGCAGGAGTAGGTGGTATTTTCTGGGACTCTCATTTATAATTTTTCTGCACTATCCAGAAGATATTGATGCACAGCCTGAAGAAGTGGACCTGATGCACAGAAGTTCAGTTTTGATTTTTGTAATTTTTTTTAGTGGTCTAATAAAGGTGGTCAGCTACTCCTTTTGCAGGACCTGGAGAATTCTGGGCAAGAGGCCTTGCCAGGGAACGAGAAATGGCTGGTACTTCCCACACTCTCAGTGTGACCCTTCCTGAAGTCCCCATGGCTTCTGGCAGGTGGGGACAGAGTACAGATATAGGAAGCAGGAGTCTGATGTTTCGCCTCTGACATCTCCATTTCAAATGATCAGAGATCACCGGGCTGAAAAGAAAAACAAACACATTTTTTTTCTTGTAAGCTTTGGAACAGTGAATGAATGGCAGGATCAGTGACCTGACGCATGCATAAGTGCAAATGACCTGATCCTCTCTTTTCCCTGCAGGTGAACATCTACCATTTGGTTACGAAGGGCTCAGTGGAAGAGGAGGTCATCGAAAGAGCCAAGAGGATGGTGCTGGACCATCTTGTGACACACCACTGGACAACAGCTCTGGCAGAACCAAGGAAGGCACTGAGGTGTAAGAAGATGGCATTCAAGGTGGACTGGGGGTTGCAAACACCAAACAGCAGGTGGACAACTGGGGAGAGACCAGGGACTGCAGCCATACACACCCCTTTTCCACGGTCAGTACTAGGTCTAAAATCACATTGACTGTACACCTCATCTTTAACAGGGAGGGTAAATCCCCCCACATTTAGGGAAATAACCCTTCGACAGGTAGGGAGACAGCCCCACCTCCGCAACCTGATCTCCAGCTTGTCTGGATTGAATTTCAGCCCATTCTTCCCTTTCCAGTATGCTTGGGTCCAGTACTGTGTGGGATATGTAGGAACTGCCCGATCTTTTATTTTCCCCTGTGTGTTTCTATGACGCTATACTTCACTTCTCCTACCGGTGTTGTACAAGTAATGTGTTAATTAAATATTCTAAGAATGGTGGGCTAGTCTGCAAAGTCTCTGCCTGATTCTGCTGCTCAACTTTTCTTCCATGTGGGTGAAGCAACTGGGAGTACCAGCTGCAAAAACCCACCAGGTGCCACTGAGGAAATTACTGAGCATTATTGCTTTCTTAACGATTTTCCTAGTGAACCTTTTGGGGGAGGGAGGTTTGAGAGGGCCATGTAAACACCTCAACTTATAAAAGCAGTAAAATATAGGAGATGCCACCTCTGTCCGCTCAGCCCACTCCCCTTGTAACATTGAACAACCTTTTCCTTCCTCTCAGGTGCTCTCTCCCCTGGAGTGTGGTAACTGCGTCGTCTCCCTTTCCTCTTTCATTTTTGTCCCTGCGTGTCTCCACCCTCTCCCCACTTGCCCCCATCATCGGGGATGGACACTGAGGTAATCCCACGCTTGGCAGAAACCCGAGAGAAGGAAGTACGTCCAAGTGCAACGGATGAGCTGCTCTCCCAGTAGAAGGTATGGCCTCGGGGAAAAAGGGAATGGTTATTCTTCAAAGAGCAGGGAGACAGAGAGACTTCAGGTAAACTCCATGTAGGCCTGAAGCTTTTCCTTCTTCTTCGTGGTCCCTGTGAATCACACCCATGGGGCTTTCCTGCACATCCATGGAACCTTGGAATCTTGAAGCTTCCATAGAACGCAAGAAGGGAGCAGCCCTCCCCCTCCCTCCAGGTAGACCACCGGGCCCAACGGTCACTCAACCGTTGATAACGGTACCTGCCCATCCTACTACCTTCTCCTTCCCACACCCTTCAGAGTCCCATCCTCCCTGTTTTCTTGATCCCTTGTTAGTCCAACCCATTATTTCCTGATCCTTTGGTGAGTCCCAGCAAATAAGAGAGAGAGAAAGGAGAGTTGTTGTTTTTTTGTTCACTTTTCCCTGAAAAATTTTATTGCCATCTCATGGCTTCCAAGCAACCCCCATTCAAAAGATGCTTGGATTGTGCAGATAAAATGGCCATAAGCGACGGCCATTCCCTCTGCCTATATTGTCGGAGTGAAGTCCACCAGCGCTGGATCTGCCAACTTTGTCGCGCTTTCAGTAAGCTCGAATTGAAGGATCGGAAAGGTGACCTCATAATTGACCGGATGGACAGAGCACTACAGCCTGCGGATTTGCCCTTCTCACATCCACCCCGCAGACCACTGGCTTTGGGGTATAAAACGATCTCGAAGAAGGTTAGGAGGGAAAAGGCAGTTGCTGAAGCCTCGAAGCCGTTAGAAGAGGCCAGGAGTTTGAAAGGGTCAGAAAATCTGGCAGTTCTGTCAGACAGACCTTCAGCTTCGAAGCACCAGAGGCCTAACCCTCAACCGGCTAAGCGAAAAAGACCAGCTTCAGGAAGCCCACCCCTGCAACCTGTGTGCCAGGTATTCATCCTTCTGATCTGTCTAGAACCATATTGTATGTGATCATGATGGGAATCATTTAATTAATTAATCAGAATCATTTAATCAATTAATTATTATTAATTTTTCTTGAACTTGTTATTCTTTATGTTGTAAGCCGTCTAGAGTGGTCGAAATGACTAGATAGGCGGGGTATAAATAAATAAATAAATAAATAAATAAATAAATAAATAAATAAATAAATAAATAAATAAATAAATAAATAAATAAATAAATAAATAAATAAATAAATAAATAAATAAATAAATAAATATTGTCTGTGATCATGATCAGAATCTTTAAGCCACAGGTGGATCCCCAAGGCTATTTTTGCAGCCATTAGAGCACCTTTCCTCAGAAAAACACCCCACACACACAAATTAAACCCCCAAAAGGAGAGGCTGAGGATGGGTTTTGACTTGTTGTGATTTACTTTGTTTTTAAATTGAGAAGGCTGTATCAGAGGGTTCTGGAGATGCAGAAATGACACACACACAGGCATCCATCCGCTGAAGCCTACTGGCTCTCCGTCCCAGGCAAAGTAAACACACACATTTCCAGTTTAGAAGAATGCACAGTATACATTTCTGCTTGCTTTTAAAGCTGTGCAAGAAATCTGCGTTGCTGTCATCAGTGGAAAACCCTAGGAACCTACCATAGTTCTCTCAGGGCACGTGATGGCAGCCAGACCATCTGCATGCTGCATTCACTAACACTTCTCATATTCTTAGTGCAGAAGAAAAATCTTTCTCCAAAATACTTGGGAAATCTAAACTGAATTAGGCAAAGGAAGCAGTATAAAACAGATTTTTGTATAACCTTCACAAATCAGGGAATTCAGGTTTTTGATTGCAGAATTGGAGTTACAGTAGTTTGGTGCCAACTTTTATTTCTTTTTTCCCTGTCGACTCACATCCTCTGAGTTCCTCTTGCAGAAAAAAGTACATTATTGTCTAGCACTGGAGTATCCACAGTGTAAGGGGCAACCGATTTTATGAGATCAGGGAAGATAGGTGCTCACTCCAAAGAGTGAAATGGGCAGTTTGGAATTTTATTCCCCCTAGAGCCAGGGGGAAAAGAGGGAGCCCCATGCAAAAAAGGAAAGGAAGTCTCCCAAAGGCAGAGATGAGCATGGGAATGGAGTCTCTCCCCCTCAGCAATCAGACAAGCAGTCTGAGGAAGATGTTCAGGAAAACTCAATTTAGGAAAGATGGGAGAGAGTTGCCTGCGAGAAGCGGGAACGGTCATAAGGCCACTTAGCCGGCCGAGAGAGGTGGAAAGGAGTCCTTGACGGAGACCCTCTCTCAAGCACAGGGCCCGCGACATTAACCAGACACACAAAAAGGCGAACGCAGGGTAGTTCTAAATATTATAAATTGACAGGCCACCCGCTGTGGGGCAGCAGGGGCTTCGTGAGGTAGGGTCCACAGGGAGGTGGCAAAGCAGGGACGACCCTCCCCTAAAGGAGCTGGCGGAGGGCAGAGATCTTGTCCCTTTCCTTCTTCCCCCAGCGAGCGAGTGAGAGAGGCGCCTCGCTGATGTATTTGTTAGTCCTCTTGCCCAAGTATTTATTAAGACGTTGAATAAGTCTGGGTTCAGGATGGGACCCTGCACTGTGCTGCTTATCTCCAGGGTGACAAAGAACCAACTGGCAAGCACCCTTTGGGAATGGTCTCGCAGTCAGCTACTAATCACATTATAGAGCCCATATTTTACCAACTTAGCTACAAGAAAATCATGAGAAACCTTGCTAGAAGCCTTACTAAGTCCTATTTCGGCAAGCCTTCCCTCCAGCCACCTCTTGATTTATTTTGTTCTTTCATCTAGAGTCCTTGTCTACTGATGCATTATTTGTTTTATATTCTAAATGGTTTATTTTAAATGTTGTTAGCCACCCAGAGTCGTCAGTTGACTAAATAGGCGGGATCTAAATTCAATAAATAAATAAATAAATAAATACATAAATAATAAATAAGACTTTGGGCAAAGCAGTTGAAGTTTGGCTAGACGGCATTCTTTTTCCTTCACTGGCTGCCTTCTAATTTAAACTCCAATTTTTAAAATAGTATCTTTGTTTTTCTTTTATTGCTTTTTGTTGAGTGGCTTTCTCCTCCTTGAGAATCTTTCTGAGGAAAGGAGAGATGAGAAATGATTCAAATGAATCGATGGGTTGGATGTCCCTCTCTTCTCTCTAGGTGGATGGAGTGGATCAAAGCCCTGAGAGAAAGAAGCAGAAGACAGAGGAGGATGAGGAAGGCAAAGGAAAGGGGAATGTGAGTAAAAAAGGGAAGGAAGGAGAGAAAGAGAGAAAGAAAACAAAGGACAAAAGAGAGAAGGTACAAGATACCTGTTGCACAGAACTGGACAGGATCTATCCATTTGTTCCTGCTTACACTAGCAGAGGCCCTTGGGGCTGCCCTAACATGACTCACTTGCATATGGGTTAACAACGGGGCCTTTGCATGCCTTGGTGCTCTATCTATCACCATTAGAACACCACAGGTGGACCTTTCCTTCCTCCTTGCTGCATCTCCAAAATAGGGCACCTTCAAGGATGCTGTTCACACGTCCTGCTGTTTCCTGTTTTGTTTTGCTTAAGATTCTTGTCCATACCTGCTTGCACAGATCCACAAAAGTGCTGTCCTTATGAACATGTGCCTCCGCACCATGGCAACCTCTGCTCTGTATCCTGTGTACATCAATAAATGTCTTCTATCTTTTCATGTTTTGCTTTTATATTTTAAGCCCGTTTGCATGACTGCTCTCACTTTGTGTGGTTTTTTTCTGGCTTTCCCTTTCTCTTGGGAAGCCAAGGAGCAATATTAGACATTGCACCAAAGTCTCTCTGAAAACTGTAGCCAGGGAGTCGGGAGGTATTGGGCGTAGACCTTCAAACATGGCATCTGAAGTAGAAGGCCTTTTGCTCCCTTTTGCAACCTTAAGGCCGGAGTCCCAGAGAACACAATTCTGGGACTCTAGCACCACCATTTGGCCCCTTCCCCTCCTCGGTTTTGAAATCACAGCACATATTTGGCTTGACATTCACTCCAGCCTGGTTAAAATGTTCTCCTTTCCCAGCCCGAGGGCCACGAAGGGGAATCTGGAAGGAAAAGGAAACGCTGTGACAGCCCTGTCCAGATTACTGCAGGGAGCGAGCCTGTCTCTCTCGTAGAAGATGACAACCTGGATGAGGCAACCTTCAACATAGTAAGGATTTTCTCCTGGGACATGGGGAGACAGGAGGGGAAGTGCCTGGGAGTCTTGCTGAATCCTTCCCTTCCCTGTACCCTCCAGTGTATCTCTGATTTGGAATAGTTGGGGTAGGAGGATGAGTGAGGAAGGAAGGTTGAAAGGTCCTCTTTGCATTTCTCTTGTGCCACTGACGTGCACCTTTGCTCTTTCTCTCTCTCCCCTGTTCTTCTCCAAGTGCAAAGAGATAATACGGCCAGTCAAAAGGGCCCTGAAACAGCTGGAGAATCCGGGCAAGGGGCTTTCTCTACTAGAAGAGGTGGAGTGCACACGGATCTCCCTGCTGAAGATTGGAGACCACATATCAGAATATTTGAAGAAAGCTTATTCTGACCAGGAGGAGATCAAGCTCTGCAGAACGTAATCTTTCCCCCTTTCTCTGCTAATCACCGAGTCACCTACTCCCAGGACACAGAAACAGAACCCCAGATTAGACAATGGAAAAGGGGCTCACTTGGCTGTCCATGGGGCCCCGTAGATGAGTTGCAGCCTAGATTACAGGGGAGCAGAGGGTGGGGTTGAGTTGAAAGGAGGATGGGGATTTTAGTTCCATAATATTTGGAGGGCCCAGTGGCCCAGAACCCCTTGAGACTGACTGGAGATGGTTGTGTCGGACAACATCTTGAGAACTGGTCCCAGGATGGAACCTGGCCTGTTTTTGGTCAGAACTGGTGCACAACCATGAACCTTTCCTTTAGGAAGATGGGAAGGTGCTGTCAGATCATTGGTCCATCTAGGCAGAGTTTGGAGCACCTCCTCTGTGTTGGAAAAAGTGTGGTGGGTGGCACAGGCCAGACCGTCGGCTGCATTTCCCAGGCTGTGTCTTTGTTTGGTGGCTCTTTGTGTCCGAGGCCTGGAATGGCCAAAGTTACTGCCAAGAGGGAGAGGGAAGGGAAACGGATGCCATCTAAAGCGCTTTTCTCTCTCGCCCTTCTGGTTAGCTCCTTCTGCGCCACCTTCCTCTGGAGTGAAGGTTTGGGGCTTCTAAGCCAGGCCGGTAATGGAAGAGTGGGTTTCAAATATCTGTTCAACCATTTGCAAGAACAGGGGGAAATGACCTTTTTATCTTCCAGGAACCTGTGGATATTTGTGTCAAAGTTTACCAAATCGGATGCAAGGAAGCTCCACATAATCTATAAGATGGCTGACAAGATGCGGCTGAAGGTTCAGGAGGTGAGGTTCAAAAAAGAGACGTTTGTCTCTTTCACATCAGAAATGGCCTACACAGAACTTCCTCATCAACAAATGGTTAGTAGATGACAAGGGTATCCTAGCATAGATAGGAAAGAGTGTATCTCCCTGTCCAGAGAACCATTTGTGGTGTGAAGCCCTCTTGTAGTTCGCTCAGGTGGGTCAGTGAGCACAAAGCTTTTTGAGGCCATTCCCTTTGCTCTTAACATCCCCTTTTCTCCATCTTCTTTTCCCTCAGCAAGAACAGAGAAAACCACTTGGAGCCTTCTGAATCCAGAGAGGATTCTACAACGCCTCAGGTCCCCCGTGGCCCTCCTCCTGAGAAGCTCCACCCGTCTCCACCTCATCCTTCCCAGGTGCACAGGAACCAACAGGACAATTAATGCCACCCAACCATTCTCAGCCGTGAAGCCTGATGAAGCAGAAGCTGCTGAGCAAGACCTGTCTAATTTTCCTGCTCTTCTAGATTTGTGTTTGCTATATTGCCATTTGTTTTCCCAACCTGTATTTTTCTAAAACATTTGTTTTTCTTTTCACTGGACTCGTTTGGGTCTAATGGTTGCTGTTTATGATAGTTGACCCTAGCCTTTGAAATCCCTGACTCTTGATTAGCGCCAAATAACATGTTATCCTGATAACCCCATCTGAATGTCCTCCCTCAGCATAGTACTTAACCTAAACTTTATATAATGTATATACTTTATAGTTGCTATGTATGAAATACTAAAATATAATTGGGGATGGGGTGGGGGGAGTGGGAAATTGCTTTCTGTTCTTTAAATCTTTGGAATAAAATGAAATTAAAATCAACAACAGAGGAGGCCTCGTTTGTCCCTCAGCCATTCTACCCGTGCCCTCCAGAGCCGTGAGGTTTCCTCCACACAACTGTCTTGATCCCCGATTCTAGAAAGGAACACCACTCTTTAACAACTGAGTGATTGCAATGTCCCAAGGGAAGAAGAAGGCCATCCTGGGACCGGTAGGAATGGGGGAAGGGCCCCCCAGGGCTGAAAAAGTGTTTACCATAAGAACCACCCTCCTCACCTCTTTTGACAGCCCTGCCTCCAGAGGTTCGACTGGGATCTTCAGCAGGGTGATGGTAGAGCAGCTTAGCAGTCAATGAGTTCCACCTACTGTTAAGAGACCTGTACTATCGTCAATCTTTACCCAAGATTTCAGTCCACTTGTGGTATGTTTTTTCCACTTTGAAGTTCATTCCTGTCAGGACTGCCGACAACAAATGAGGGGTCAAGGTACTTTCTTTCCAAATGGAGTCAAATTGGCCTGACGGTGGGTAAGGTAGACTTCATAACAGACACACGTCTCAGATTTGTTTTTTTTTTTTTTATTATTATTATTATTATTATTATTATTATTATTATTATTATTATTATTATTATTATTATTATTATTATTATTATTATTATTATTATTATTATTATTATTATTTTGAATGTGAGAGCTGTCATTACTGAGTTCTTCTCTGCAGCTTACTCTAGCAAGGTTAGCCCAAGAAGTCTTATTGGCCGAAGCAAAAGAAAAAAGGGTGCCTCTGCACGCAGACAGACAGTCCACTTACAGCAGCTGGTCAGACTGGTACTTGAATTATTACCTGAGCTTGGCTGAACCGTATCCTCTCCAACATCCACCACCACGCCTGAGAGGAACACACTAGCTTAGATGTTCAGAACAGGCCACTTTGGACCCACGACTCTGTCTGCCACCAGGAGGAGAGGACAAGGGAGTTTTGCCACACTGCCCTTCTTCTGCCCTATGAAGTAACTGCCTCACCCTATCTAATGGTGAGGCCATCAAGGGAAGAATTGGAAGTCCCTTAAGGGAGTCAGTCCATCTTGTGTTTGGTCTTGCTCTTCTCCTGCTGCCTTCCACCTTATTGTCTTTTCCAGAACATCTTGCCTTCTCATAAAGTGCCCAAAGCAGGACAGCCCCAATTTCATCATTTTTGCCTGGAGAGAGATAGCTCAGGCTTGATTTGATCCAGAACCCCCATTTTTTTTCTTTCTGGCAGTCCAGGGTATCCGCAAAGCTCTCTCCCAGCACCACATTTCAAATCTATCAAACAACGGAAGAAACTAAAGGGTGGATCTATGAAATGAAGAATGGATCCTCATGATTTCATAGGATTTTTATGTGGGATCCTTCTGAAACTACTATCAAATTATACACCCCACAAACTACCCAGAGAAATCATGGATCCTTTGGCAGACGGATGTTCCATGGCGGAAAAAAAGGGTTCCAAGGCCCAGATCCACAGAATTTCACATGATTTTTAGATGGAATCCTCTCTAAGCAAACCTCACATCATAGAAACTATCTATGTCCACACACTACAACACCGAAGTCATGCGCATAACTCTGTAGTGGCGCAAAAACTCAATGGTTGGGGAAGAATGATGGTTTTGTGCCTCGCTTACACGGAGAGCATGAAAAGATCTTTGAGCATCTTTCACTGCTGCTAAGTAGGTGTTGGTCGTGAGTTTTGCAGCTCTTAATTTAAGTACCTTCAGGGCCAACCTCCAAATGCTCTCTAGCCTTCTCCTATTTATCCCAATGGATTATTCCGATGCTATGAATTGAGCTATATGCAATGTTTACTTTTAGGTCCATTGGCACAGAAGTGTTTGGTGATCTTTATTTTACTTGGGTTTCTTGCCAAGCCAAGACAACTTGCATATCTCTTCCACTTATGCACAATGATAAAAAGGACACACCTCCCTAACTACAGGTGTGCCATGGTACAAAAACATGGATCCAGGGCCTGAATTCTCATGGATCCACATGATTGTTACATAGGATCCTCCCCAAACAACTGTTCAATCACTGTTCCCATCTGTGCTCATGGAGAAGATAATCATGAAACTTCATGAATCTTACATGGAATTCCTACTAAATCACCATCCAGTTCAAAAATCACACAGTCCAAAAATTTGAAATCATAGATATCTCACATCATGACATCATCATTGTGCGAACATCTGGATCCAACTCTGTGGCTCTTACACAACCAGATGACGACATGAATCCAAAGCAGAGGTCATGAAAGAGAAAAGCTAGCCTCTTTACCTTGGGCAAGCTGTGGAGTCCCATGTAAGCATCATATGAGATAGGGAGCAGATTTTCTTCCTTTCTCATACTAGAATGCGGGGTCATGCTGTGAATAATGGGAGATTCAGGACCGATAACAGGAAGTACTTCATCACATAGTGCCTAATAAGCCTGTGGAATCCCCTGCCAGGAGAAGTTATGATAGCAGCGAACCTGGACTGTTTGAAAAACGCATAAGATGCCTCAAGATCAGGACAATCAAAAACAGGTAGTCAGAATGGCTACGTGTCTCCTCCCGTCACAGTTTTTGTCTGAGAAGCAGCTGGTTGGCAATGGCAGGAGCAGGCCACTGGCTGGATGGTCCTGTCCTGTGATCTGACATGGCTGCGCTTAAGCGTACAGGACACGTCTGTGCTCTTCCTACTCCTTACTCCTCAGACTCAAATGGGCTCAAATGAGATTTAAATGGGCCTAGCCAAATAAGCCCCCTTCACAGATTGCTGCCTTTTCATGTCAAAGGGGCTTGAGAAGCTATGGACTATGCCGTGCAGGGACACCCAAGACGGGCAGGTCATAGTGGAGAGTTCTGACTAAACGCAATCCACCTGGAGCAGGAACTGGCAAACCACTCCAGTATCGTTGCCAAGAACACCCCATGATCAGAAACAAAAGGCTAAAAGATATGACGCTGGAAGATGGGCCCCTCAGGTTGGAAGGCGTCCAACATGCTACTGGAGAAGAGTGGAGGACAAGTACAAGTAGCTCCAGAGCTAATGAAGTGATTGGGCCAAAGCCGAAAGGACGCTCAGCTGCGGACATGCCTGGAAGTGAAAGGAAAGTCCGATGCTGCAAAGAAAAATATTGCATAGGAACCTGGAATGTAAGATCTATGAACCTTGGTAAGCTGAATGTGGTCAAAAATTAGATGGCAAGAATAAACATTGACATCCTGGGCGTCAGTGAACTAAAATGGACGGGAATGGGAGAATTCAAATCAATCGATCACCAAATCTACTTTTGGGGGCAAGAATCCTGTAGAATAAATGGAGTAGCCCTCATAGTCAACAAAAAAGTGGGAAAAGCTGTACTAGGATACAATCTCAAAAATGACAGAATGATTTCAATACGAATCCAAGGCAGAACTTTTAACATCACAATCATCCAAGTTTATGCACCAACCACCCATGCTGAAGAGGCTGAAATTGACCATTTCTATGAAGACTAACAACACCTTCTAGAACTGACTCCAAAGAAAGATGTTCTCGTTATAATCACTACAAATCGCAGAGTCAACATGAATATATATTTATATGCATTGTGCTTACCCAGGGGATGCATGATGCCCTAGGGCTCATGGTGCCATTTGGAACAAGGCAGAAGATGGAGCCCTGACATTGCAGCTTGTGAACCTTCTGGGTACATATGCAGATGTAAAGGTATCACTCTCTTCTTGGATTTCTGTAATCCTAAGAACCACCAAGGTCTTTTCCCGATCTTTTCTTGTTACTTATATTATTCATGTGAGAGAGAGGGGACAAAGACTTTCCCCACAGCCGGGTCACACGTCCAGAAGCCCCAGGAGCAGTGCACACCTTGAACATTCCCTGTGGGGCTGTGAATGACGGTCCTAGCAGAAAATATCACCTGTTAGAACTGAGCATGTTTTGACTCCAAAGAACAACAACAGCAACAGCAACAGCAACAGCAACTATGATGATGATGATGATGATGATGATGATGATGATGATGATGATGATGATGATTGTTGTTGTTCTTGTTATTTTCTGAGGTACCACGTTACCTTTTTAACGGCGCTTCACCCAGAAGTGACAAGCTACATATAACATAGTAGGAGATTGCAGCTAAAGAGGCCTTGAGGTGGTCAACCTCCAGTGGTTCCAGAGCCATAAAGACCCTCCTTCAGACTCTGGAGGACGTCTCACCTGTTCCTCGATTACACTCACTACCCAAATACTGTTATTTTAAAAAATGTTTTTCAAAAACCACTTAAAAGCTCTTCAACTCCTTTCAAAGTAGTGCTTTTGCAAAAAAGGCAAAAGAACTTTCGGAGCTTTTTTAAACCAGGTGCTGGGAAGGCTCTAAAAAGCGCCAAGCCTGCTAGATGAGCCGAGGGGACTTTGGGAGCCTGTTTTAAAAACATTTTTTAAATTTGTGGAGAGTCGGGTGGGTACTTGGGGTTGGTATTTGAGCCCGTGAAAAGCAAATTGGACTCATGGGCTAAACTTTCCCCACCCAATAATCTTTCCTAGTTATTTCAAAAAAATTCTTTTTAAAGGGAGTTTTAAAGGCAGTTTAACCGGAATTTTCCAGGTTCTTATCACTTTTAGAGCTTCAAAAAGGTAACAGAAAAGTAACAGAAAAGCAGTGAGCAACCCAGCTTGAAAAGCTGTTACCTTTCAAACAGTGTAGTGAGTAATGACAACGAATTACTCTTAAGCAAATTTATCACCTGGTGGCCTTCAGGAGGCTGCCCTTCGTAGAGGAAAGAAAAGCTGGGTAGACCTTACACAATACAAATGCAGGAGCTGGTGGTATTTTCTGGAAGTCATCGAAAGAGCCAAGAAGACGGTGCTGGACCATCTTGTGACACACCACTGGCTGGACTGTTCTGGATAAGGAAGGCACTGAGGTGTAAGAAGATGGCATTCAAGGTGGACTGGGGGTTGCAAACACCAAACAGCAGGTGGACAACTGGGGAGAGTCCAGGGACTGCAGCCATACACACCCCTTAACACGACTGGAAGTGACGTTAAGGGGAGCTGTGGAGAGAAAGCGCATTTAGTAGAAGATTTGCATTATCTGGGAGTAGAATCCCTGGAATAACAAACTAGATCGAGAAGAGGTGAAAGGAGGGATAACCTCTTAAATCAATTTGTTCAGTTCTGGACTCGGTATGGCCGAATCCAATTACAAGTTCCAGTTAGAGTAGATCAATTAAAGTAGCAGGACTTACATTTCTGGTCACTCAGTGGATCTGCTGATGCTGGAATTGATTGTTGGATGTAATTTCAAATGAATCTGCGTCATCTGACACTCTGGCATAGTGAACTGCACTGAACAGAATAAACCAATTCAATGGTTTTATTTAATAATAATAATAATTTATTGTCATTGTAAGTATATACACATACAACGAAATTCACAAATTATTTAAATTAATGTTTGTATAGAATACATGAGCGTACCTTTATGGGTCTTGGGAAACTTATGCATTCATTCATTTGTTTGTTAATTCATTCACTCACTCATTCATTCAGCCATTCATTCAATTTATATACCTTTCATCTATCAAACTGCTACTCTGGGCGGTGTACGACAAATTAAATGTACATTATATAATAATATAAGCAATAGACTCTCCAAGACGTCACTCATAACACAAAACAGGTGGCAAAACCATTTTTGGAAACATTGCAAAGCTACATTTTTTTCTTCTCCTTCCTCCAGTGTCCAGCTATTTGGGGTGATCCTCCCCAAAGGCATCTCTGGATAGTTCTGTTTTCAGTTGTTTACATACGCTGCATTTCCTGCAGGACAGAGTTCCATACAGATTACCAGAATGCAGAGAAAGCCCATTTTCTGGTTACCATTTTATGGGCTTATCTGGATATTAACATTCCTAGGTGTGAGGATGAGGTCAGATGGGCAGTCAAACTTGGCAGAAGATGTTCAGACAAAGAGTGAGGTTCCCAATCTGTTTAGGGCTTTATATGTCACAACCAGGATCCTGAATATGGTATGGAAGCAGATCAGCAGCCAGTGCACGTGAGACAGAATTGGGCGATGTGGTCAAACCTCTTCAGATCAGTCACCAATCTGGGCACCGCATTCTGGACCTCCTGAAGTTCCTACACCAGTTTGAAAGGGAGCTGCAGATAGAATGCATTCCAGTGGTCAACTTTTGACACTATTGGTGTTGATAGGAAACTGTCATCTCGGTAGGGACACAACTGTAAATGCAGAGCGGATCACAATGGAGACCTGTTTTTCCACTTTAAGCACTAGGTCTAAAATCACATTGACTGTACACCTGATCTTTAACAGGGAGGGTAAATCCACTCCACATTTAGGGAAATAACCCTCCGACAGGTAGGGAGACAGCCCCCACCTCTGCAACCTGATCCCCAGCTTGTCTGGATTGAATTTCAGCCCATTCTTCCTTGTCCAGTATGCTTGGGTCCAGTGCTGTGTGGGATATGTAGGAACTGCCTGATCTTTTATTTTTCCCCGTGTGTTTCTATGACGCTATACTTCACTTCTCCTACCGGTGTTGTACAAGTAATGTGTTAATTAAATATTCTAAGAATGGCGGGCTAGTCTGCAAAGTCTCTGCCTGATTCTGCTGCTCAACTTTTCTTCCATGTGGGTGAAGCAACTGGGAGTACCAGCTGCAAAAACCCGGCAGGTGCCACTGAGGAAATTACTGAGCATTATTGCTTTCTTAACGATTTTCCTAGTGAACCTTTTGGGGGAGGGAGGTTTGAGAGGGCCATATACACACCTCAACTTATAAAAGCAGTAAAATGTAGGAGATGCCACCTCTGTCCACTCAGCCCACTCCCCTTGTAACCTTGAACAACCTTTTTCTTCCTCTCAGGTGCTCTCTCCCCTGGAGTGTGGTAACTGCATCTTCTCCCTTTCCTCTTTCATTTTTGTCCCTGCGTGTCTCCACCCTCTCCCCACTTGCCCCCATCATTGTGATATGGACACTGAGGAAATCCCACACTCGGCAGAAATCCGAGAGAAGGAAGTACGTCCAAGTGCAACGGATGAGCTGCTCTCCCAGTAGAAGGTATGGCCTCGGGGAAAAGGGAATAGTTATTCTTCGAAGAGCAGGGAGACAGAGAGACCTCAGGTAAACTCCATGTAGGCCTGAAGCTTTCCCTTCTTCTTCCTGGTCCCTGTGAATCACACCCATGGGGCTTTCCTGCACATCCATGGAACCTTGGAATCTTGAA
The DNA here is from genome assembly GCF_051106095.1 of Pogona vitticeps. Taxonomy (NCBI): domain Eukaryota; kingdom Metazoa; phylum Chordata; class Lepidosauria; order Squamata; family Agamidae; genus Pogona; species Pogona vitticeps. Next base: position 14,794,890 of record NC_135794.1, read on the forward strand.
GCTTCCATAGAACGCAAGAAGGGAGCAGCCCTCCCCCTCCCTCCAGGTAGACCACCGGGCCCAACGGTCACTCAACCGTTGATAACTGTACCTGCCCATCCTACTACCTTCTCCTTCCCACACCCTTCAGAGTCCCATCCTCCCTGTTTTCTTAATCCCTTGTGAGTCCAACCCATTATTTCCTGATCCTTTGGTGAGTCCCAGCAAATAAGAGAGAGAGAAAGGAGAGTTGTTGTTTTTTTGTTCACTTTTCCCTGAAAAATTTTATTGCCATCTCATGGCTTCCAAGCAACCCCCATTTAAAAGATGCTTGGATTGTGCAGATAAAATGGCCATAAGCGACGGCCATTCCCTCTGCCTATATTGTCGGAGTGAAGCCCACCAGCCCTGGATCTGCCAACTTTGTCGTGCTTTCAGTAAGCTCGAATTGAAGGACCGGAAATGTGACCTGAAGGACAGAGCGCTACAGCCTGTGGATTTGGCCCCCTCACATCCACCCCCCAGACCACTGGCTTTGGGGTGTGAAACGATCTCAAAGAAGGTTAGGCTGGAAAAGGCAGTTGCTGAATCCTTGAAGCTGTTAGAAGAGGCCAGGAGTTCGAAAGGGTCAGAAAATCGGGCAGTTCAGTCAGGCAGACCTTCAACTGCAAAGTCCCAGATGCCTAACCCTCAAGCACCTAAGCGAAAAAGACCGGCTTCAGGAAGCCCACCCCTGCACCCTGCGTGCCAGGTATTCATCCTTCTGATCTGTCTAGAACCATATTGTCTGTGATCATGATGGGAATCATTTAATTAATTAATCAGAATCATTTAATTAATTAATTATTATTAATTTTTCTTGAACTTGTTATTCTTTATGTTGTAAGCCGTCTAGAGTGGTCGAAATGACTAGATAGGTGGGGTATAAATAAATAAATAAATAAATAAATAAATAAATAAATAAATAAATAAATAAATAAATAAATAAATAAATAAATAAATAAATAAATAAATAAATATTGTCTGTGATCATGATCGGAATCTTTAAGCCACAGGTGGATCCCCAAGGCTATTTTTGCAGCCATTAGAGCACCTTTCCTCAGAAAAACACCCCCCCCACACAAATTAAACCCCCAAAAGGAGAAGCTGAGGACGGGTTTTGACTTGTTGTGATTTACTTTGTTTTTAAATTGAGAAGGCTGTATCAGAGGGTTCTGGAGATGCAGACATGACACACACACAGGCATCCATCCGCTGAAGCCTACTGGCTCTCCGTCCCAGGCAAAGTAAACACACACATTTCCAGTTTAGAAGAATGCACAGTATACATTTCTGCTTGCTTTTAATGCTGTGCAAGAAATCTGCGTTGCTGTCATCAGTGGAAAACCCTAGGAACCTACCATAGTTCTCTCAGGGCACGTGATGGCAGCCAAACCCTCTGCATGCTGCATTCACTAACACTTCTCAAGTTCTTAGTGCAGAAGAAAAATCTTTCTGCAAAATACTTGGGAAATCTAAACTGAATTAGGCAAAGGAAGCAGTATAAAACAGATTTTTGTATAACCTTCACAAATCAGGGAATTCAGGTTTCTGATTGCAGAATTGGGGTTACAGTAGTTTGGTGCCAACTTTTATTTCTTTTTTCCCTGTCGACTCACATCCTCTGAGTGCCTCTTGCAGGAAAAAGTGCATAATTGTCTAGCATTGGAGGATCCACAGTGTAAGGGGCAACCGATTTTATGAGATAAGGGAAGATAGGTGCTCACTCCAAAGAGTGAAATGGGCAGGTTGGAATTTTATTATATTTTCCTTTTAACAGGCTTCTTCTACTGTACAGCCAAGTGGAAAAGAGGGAGCCCCATGCAAAAAAAAAAAAAAAAAAAAAAAAAAGGAAAGGAAGTCTCCCAAAGGCAGAGATGAGCATGGGAATGGAGTCTCTCCTCCTCGGCAATCAGGCAAGCAGTCTGAGGAAGATGTTCAGGAAAACTCAATTTAGGAAAGATGGGAGAGAGTTGCCTGCGAGAAGCGGGAACGGTCATAAGGCCACTTAGCCGGCCGAGAGAGGTGGAAAGGAGTCCTTGACGGAGACCCTCTCTCAAGCACAGGGCCCGTGACTTTAACCAGACCCACAAAAAAGCAAACACAGGGTAGTTCTAAATATTATAAATTGACAGGCCACCCGCTGTGGGGCAGCAGGGGCTTCGTGAGGTAGGATCCACAGGGAGGTGGCAAAGCAGGGACGACCCTCCCCTAAAGGAGCTGGCGGAGGGCAGAGATCTTGTCCCTTTCCTTCTTCCCCCAGGGAGCGAGTGAGAGAGGCGCTTTTTATATGTTGTTAGCCACCCAGAGTCGTCAGTTGACTAAATGGGAGGGGTCTAAATTCAATAAACAAATAAATGAATAATAAATAAGACTTTGGGCAAAGCAGTTGAAGTTTGGCTAGACGGCATTCTTTTTCCTTCACTGGCTGCCTTCTAATTTAAACTCCAATTTTTAAAATAGTATCGTTGTTTTCCTTTTATTGCTTTTTGTTGAGTGGCTTTCTCCTCCTTGAGAATCTTTTTGAGAAAGGGAGAGATGAGAAATGATTCAAATGAATTGATGGGTTGGATGACCTCTCTCTCTCTAGGTGGATGGAGTGGATCAAAGCCCTGAGAGAAAGAAGCAGAAGACAGAGGAGGATGAGGAAACCAACGAAAAAGGGACTGCACATAAAATGGGGAAGGAAGAAAAGAAAGAGAGAAAGAAAACAAGCGACAAACGAGAGAAGGTACAAGATACCTTTTGCACAGAACTGGACAGGATCTATCCATTTGTTCCTGCTTACACTAGCAGAGGCCCTTTGGGCTGCCCTAACATGATTCACTTGCATATGGGTTAACAACTGGGTGTTCACATGTGTTGGTGGTCTGTCTATCATCATTAGAACACCACAGGTGGACCTTTCATTCCTCCTTGCTGTATCTCCAAAACAGGGCACCTTCAAGGATGCTGTTCACACCTTCTGCTGTTTCCTGTTTTGCTTTGCTTAATATTCTTGTGCA